>NC_065581.1:56914374-57218190 GCF_024542745.1 Macaca thibetana thibetana | reverse complement strand
TTGAGACCTTGGTTAACTGGCATGCATTAAGCATTCAGTTAATGTTAGCTGTATTATTGCCATTATTATCAGTATAAATTATTGTTTTTATATGTATCAACTATTGTTTATATGCTTCAGAGACATTTGGGCCTCTTAATAAAAACCAAAATATGTGGCTCTCTCTAATGCTGAAATCCATTTTATATAAAGTTACAGTAAACTATTAGGGAAAATATGAGCTGAGTAATTAAGGAAGCATTCAGTTTGTGTAGTTTTAATTATCCTTTAAATTGGCAGAAAACCAGCTACAAATAAAAATGTTCAATTCATATTCAAACATCTAAGCAGCCTAAAGAAATTGATGTATATTCATGCTTCTGGTAGGAAGGATATCCCATGGCAAAAAAATATAGGAATCTCTATGCCTAAAATCACATTTTAAAGAGTATGCATTGCTTTTAAGGTAGACCATACACAAAATAATAGAATGCACAGTGTAATGATATACACTCTTATATTTATTTATACTCTACAATAACAATTTGCTTGTTTATAATTGAATCTTTATTATTGTTGTAAAGACTCTGATGTGAAAAATGCAGATTGTCTTGAAATAGTTTCTTTGTTAATCAGTGGTTTTTTGGGTTATGATTGTGCTTTATCTTCTGCTATTAGTTTTTGCTATAATTTATCCCATAATCTAGATCACTGTGACTACCCCGTTAAATCAGTGTATAGCACAATGGCACAATGTTCTGTCTTGATTCCTCTCTTTCCATGTCTCTTTCTCTTTCTCTTTCTCTGCACACACATATGTATACACACACACACACACAATGTGTGTATATATATATACACACATATATGTGTATATGTCAAAAATTAACTTTGTTAACTAAAAATTTTTACAATTTCATTTGCAAAAGGTAGTCTTTATTTTTTTTCTGCAAAATAAATGTTGCCAGAATCATATGAGACTTGTTTTCTAGTCTTGAAGCCATTGTAAGAATGACTGGAGAATTTTGCTTATTGTTTTTGGAAATCTCAGTGTCTTATTCATAAAAACTTGAGGCACTTTAATTTAAAGTGAACTTTTGTACATATAAACCATTAAAATCTGAATAGCTTTTACTGATGTATTCATTTAATATACATTTGTCGAATGCCCACTCTGTCCAGGGGTAGTGTGCTGGACAGAGCACTCTGGAGTGTGTGTGCTTGTTGGCCTGACCAGTAAAACATTTCATCCTTTTATTTTCTAGAAAAAACTGGACAAAGTACTAAAGAACTATGATACCATCTGCCAGATTAATTCAGAAAGGTATCTGCAGCTGGAACGGGCACAGTCCCTGGTTAACCAATTCTGGGAAACATATGAAGAACTTTGGCCATGGCTGACAGAAACACAATCAGTCATCTCTCAGCTTCCCGCCCCAGCCCTTGAATATGAAACTCTAAGGCAGCAGCAGGAAGAACATCGGGTAAGCCTGGTGTGAAAGAGAATATTGTATTCCCCATTAAGAGAATCATGATTTTTATGGTGGTTTTTAGTGCTGTTAAACATTTACATGATTAAGGCATTTTAGAATATTGTGTTCTGGTCTGTGTAATTTGCTTACCTCATAATTGCTTCTTATACAGGGTTATAGTGAGAAGACTCATGTGGATAGACTTATTGTATATGTCATTAATTACATCACAACTTGTATAAAATATGCAGTATAAATCATCTAGATAGAAAAAAATTCCCATTTAAAAATGTTATAGAAATAAGCTTTTGAAGTGCTTTCAATTTACACACATTGAATTGTTTTAAATTTATACATTTAGAATGTAAATGCAGAGTGGAAATATATGGGAGAACGATTATACAGACAAAGCCATTGAGCTTGGAGAAAATGTGTAATATAATGAATGTGTCAAAATAGCAATATTGTGAAAGCTATGAAAAGGAAAAATGCTGAAGTGTAAAGACAGATTATTTTGTTCACCTTATGTACATGGAACTCCTTTGAAGTTCTTGTTCCTGTAACTGTAAATGGGTAAAGTAGGAGGAGCACATTTACAAGACAGTTACGTCACATTTTTAACATGTATGAAATGGCACATGAAGCCCTCTTCTCAGCAGTCACTTAATTGTTAACATGGCTTAAAATTTTGTAAGAGTTTATGTGAGAGCGCATTCAAGACTGTCAGAAAGAAAACTAGATTTTTTGCTATTTATGGACTTGTGAACCTAGTTGCTCTTCCAGATCTGTACAGAATGTACTCTGAGACTAACCGTGGTGTGCATGTATGTGTGTATATGCACGAGTGTGTGTGTGTGTACACTTGTGCCCAAGAGGGAAGGAGGGAGAGAGAAAGGGAGAGAGAGAAAGGAAGGGAAAAGTTCAATTCAGGGTTTATTACATCATTGTTTGGAATATGTGACATACTTGTCAATCTTGTTTGTTTACCTTTTTAATGAATTGTCATTGAAGACTATACTGGAGTATTTATTTAAAAGAGAGTTTTAGAGACCACACTTTAACTTTCTTTAATATAGAATGGGAATCTTATGGAGTTTTATCTAAATGATTCAGCAGGAGAAAGACAAGTATGTAGAATTCAATTTTTGTATAAAGGTTTATTTGTGGCAGAAATCTGGTGTCTACTCACTGAATTATTTTAAATAAAAAATGTTTCATGGATTTCTATGCTGAGGTGATTTGAATAGCCACGTTTTTAGCATAGCATCAAATAGTATGGAAAGGTTCGTTATTGAGCTGAAATTTTAAAAATTGAGTTTTTTGCCTTTTTGCATAATCTTTAAGCTCTCAAAACAAATTTGTGATTGTCTGTATAAAGGGAGGTAGAAAGCTTTGTAGCCACATTTTCAAATGGTTTAAACTAAAAGCTTTGTTGTTTCAGAATATTTGTAGCCTCCTAGGATGGCATTTCTTCTCCAGCTCTACAGTATCCTCTCCATGTATTTTGGGGGGAAATCTAGTTCATTCTAGCCAGGAATGAAAAATGGCTCCAAGGGCCATGTTACCACATGATAGATATCTGAAAGTCACACCGGATAGCTCCAGCGTGACTGGACTTCTATGACAGCATGTTGCCAAGAATCATTTTGTCACATATAAGGCAAAAGGCATCTCCTTTTGGGCCCTTTTCTGATGCACGCACATACCTGAGTAGATGGCCAGTAGGTGTTCTCTTGCCTGTCATGGAACAGTTTAAGAATGGTTTAAAAGTCCGGCCTGTAATCCCAGCACTTTGGGAAGCCGAGACGGATGGATCACGAGGTCAGATCGAGACCGTCCTGGCTAACACGGTGAAACCCTGTCTCTACTAAAAACACAAAAAATTAGCCAGGCGTGGTGGCGGGCGGGCGCCTATAGTCCCAGATACTCAGGAGGCTAAGACAGGAGAATGGCGTGAACCCGGAAGGCCCAGCTTGCAGTGAGCCGAGATCGCACCACTGCACTTCAGCCTGGGCGACAGAGCGAAACTCCATCTCAAAAAAAAAAAAAAAAAGTTTTAAAAAGGGCTCCTCAGCCAGGCGAAGTGGTTCATGCCTATAGTCCCTGCACTTTGGGAGGCCGAGGCGGGTGGATCACTTGAGGTCGGGAGTTCGAGACCAGCCTGACCAACATGGAGAAACCCCATCTCTACTAAAAATACAAAATTAGCCGGATGTGGTGGCTCATGCCTGTAATCCCAGCACTTTGGGAGGCCGAGGCAGGCGGATCACCTGAGGTCAGGAATTCGAGACCAGCCTGACCAACATGGAGAAACCCCATCTCTACTAAAAATACAAAATTAGCCGGTTGTGGTGGCATATGCCTATAATCCCAGCTACTTGGGATGCTGAGGCAGGAGAATTGCTTGAACCCTGGAGGCGGAGGTTGTGGTGAGCCAAAATTGCGCCATGGCACTCCAGTGTGGACAACAAGAGTGAAACTGTCTCTTAAAAAAAAAAAAAAAAGACAACTCCTGTCACTACTTGCCAAGCCAAGTTGCCTTATAGTGGTGCTATACAGGTGAGATCTACCTAAACTCAAAGGAACTCAAGAAATATTTGAGAGTCTCTTGATAACTCTTGAGTGAAAGCTTGTTTTCCAAGCATTCATGAAAGAACATTGACAGGAGAACATATGTAACATCTTCAGTTTTCCTTTTCCATGAGATTAGCTATAGCTGATATACTATCACCACCTCCATTCGGTAAAGTAGCATGAAGATATCTAATTATGCAAAATAAAACATAAGAAAACTTTGGCCTGGGACACCCAGGAGCTAGATTGCAAATATGCCCTCCCACATTCTTATGTGCAGCATGCTACATTAGACTCTTCCTTCTTTTAAAATCACATTTATCTTTATTTAGCCCTTTCCAAAACTATTTTGAGGCAGTGTTCTGAAAACCTTCAAAATATTTTATTACATTGGTGATAGTTAATGATGTAATTCCTCAACAAGTTCTCAAAATAATGGTCAAAATTGATTTTAGTAGACACTTTCAATAAAAATCTAGGTATGTGGCCATCCTGGTAATTTTTCCTGGTGACTGATAGAAATTAAAGTTTGCAGGAAGAGACTGGTAGCTTATCTCTAGACTATCTTTCCTGAAAGTAAGGTTCCCCAGAGAAGCTTTTGTGAGGGGCTGGAGTTTGGAGATACACATTCTGGTGAGGACAAAGAGCTGCTGATGAGGGAACCTAATCAATAATGTAGTACAATGAAAGACCCCTCAATGTTGCACAGAGGCCAGCCTCAGAAAAACCTGCAGGCAGGGGTGGCTTTGGCTTTGACCCATGAAAGACTGCTCATTGAAATCCATGGGATCCATGAAGTATAGATATTCTGTGTTCAGGCTTCCAACACATCTTCTCTATTAAAGGGAATGGGGCTCCACTTGAATTCTACACCCACCCACTAGTATAAATATCATTGTATTTCTTGATTAGCTAACAAAATTGTGCAACACATTCATATGGCATGCATTTTTCCTTAAATAGACCTTACAAACAATGCTCAGTATATAGCTGTGTATTGATAGATTGCCCTTGCAGCCTTTTATATTTTAAAATAATGAATAGAGATTCATTTATGTGTATATCTATATATCATACATATGTAGAATAGATTCATACATAAATATAAAGTGTAATACATGTTCATTCATTTTCTATCAGCCCATATATATAAATGCAATGGCTTGTGGGCTTACATCACCCTAGCATTCCTTATCTTGAGGTTTTTGTCTCAGCATTGCATCTAACTTCTATTGAGCTTCTTTCTATTCTTTTTTCTTCCCTCTCTTCTCCCTCCTTCCCCCCATCTTGTCTCTCTCTCTCTTTTTCTTTCTATTATTTTTGTGTATATCATGAGTGTGCAGAAAGGAACACCATGAGATATGACTTGGTGTCTGTAGGTTGGGGACATAGTGAGTTCAGAATACTTTTATATAATATGACCCTTGGCTAATGCTCTTGTCAAAATGTGCTGTTCTTGGTATGAGATGCATAATGA
This sequence comes from Macaca thibetana thibetana, assembly GCF_024542745.1. Taxonomy (NCBI): domain Eukaryota; kingdom Metazoa; phylum Chordata; class Mammalia; order Primates; family Cercopithecidae; genus Macaca; species Macaca thibetana. The sequence goes on along the minus strand of NC_065581.1, from coordinate 57,212,688 downwards.
ACTGGGATTCATTATTTCACTGAACTAGCAACTTTGTACCCTAAAGGGGCTTTGGTGTGACCAGACTGTTGTTTAATCTTTGTGTCAGGGCTCTCTCTTCCTGGCAAAGAGCTGTATGAGCCATCATGTGTTAAATGCCTTGTGATGGGGAGGGGTTTGTTTGGAGTTTCTTGCCAGCTGGATGCATTGCAGGTGTAGACAGCTGTAATATGGAGGTGTGACCCTGAGATACTCAAAAGCTGTTTGGTTTGTTATAGCAACTGCGAGAGTTAATAGCTGAACACAAGCCTCATATAGATAAGATGAACAAAACTGGGCCACAGTTACTGGAATTGAGCCCTGGGGAAGGCTTTTCTATCCAAGAGAAGTATGTGGCAGCCGACACCCTCTACAGTCAAATTAAAGAAGATGTCAAAAAGCGAGCTGTGGCACTGGATGAAGCCATTTCTCAATCAACTCAGGTAATTGTTTACACTAGAAATAGAATTGGGTTCTTGCAGACAACAGAGCACAGAAAGACATTTTCCTGGATCTTCTGATTAAATTTTAACTAAAATTATTTCACTACATTAACTCTGAGTATTGATGTCTGTGTCCCTCAGAGGTGATGTTTGCTTGCATCCAGCCTTTATCTCCTTATTTTTCTCTGCCTGCTTATAGATATAATAAAAATAATTTTCAATGACTTAAGAAACATGCAGTTGTCGTCATTGTCCAAATATTTAATTCAGTGTCCATCCTGAATAGAATGCAATATTTGCCATTGGGAGAGATAAAGGAAAGTGTTATAATTATTAATAAAATACTCTCAAGAAGGCAGTGAGAAGAAAGAATGATAGGCTAAATGAAAAGAAAAAGAATATAAAGTTGGATATTGATGGTTTTTTCTTTTCTGAAAATATCTTTTTCAAGAAGTTGAATTTTGAAATACCCAAAGATTTTCCATTTTCAAGATTTGGGTTTTATTATTAGATATGGCATGTTAGAGTAGGCCAATGTCACAGTCCTGTGTGATTATTCCTTAACTTTGAGATAGTATAGAACAAAGTTCATTCATAGATACGAATGAACAAGTTTTTATAGCTTTAATTGTCTATGGTTGAAAATAAAAATTTTAAATTCTCTCATGTGTCTGATTATGTGTTTAACCATGAAGTAAATAAAAACTTCTGGAACTTGTAACTTCTGTTATATCAGAAGTTAAAACATTGGGGAGGTTTTTTTGTTAAAATTTTTTTTTAACATTTTTCAGTTCAGGAAATGCATAACTTAAGAATTCCCTGGAATCTAATCAAAACTTTCCATGAATTTCACATTAAATAATATAACTTTTCAGGATGCCAAAATAGTTCATTAAAAATGAAGGAAACAATCCATTGTAATAGACAAATACTCAGCTTATTGAACTTGATTTTTAAAATTAATTTGAATTATGATAACAGGATGAAGCAATAGGTAAAGAGATGCTGCTGACATGTCATCCTGGTCCAATTGCATATTAACATATACCATTTCTTAATGTATACACTCAACTATTCACAAGAAACTAAGTCTATTGTACATAGGTCATGTGACACAGAGGTGCATATACGTCATGATTTTAGGCATGTCTTCACGTACCAGGTGGATGCAACTTTTGAATGGGTCTGTTGATAAAGAGGCTAAGATTTATTCTTAATTTTGCCACTAAATTGTAAAAAATGTTTCTTCATTTAAATTTCACACTTGGTATTACAGATCTTTTTTCCATAAAAGATCTCTTTGTTTTGCCCCTAGTTCCATGACAAGACAGATCAGATTCTTGAGAGCCTGGAACGCATTGTGGAACGTCTGAGGCAGCCGCCGTCTATCTCTGCAGAGGTCGAGAAGATCAAGGAACAGATCAGTGAAAATAAGAATGTGTCAGTAGACATGGAAAAGCTACAGCCATTGTATGAAACTCTTAAACAGAGGGGAGAGGAAATGATCGCTAGATCTGGGGGCACTGATAAAGACATATCTGCCAAAGGTAATACTTTTGGAATAGGGAAACAAACTTTATTTTTAAAGCATTCTAAATGTTTATGCTGTTTACTCAACATCCAATTGGATAACAAAATGCTGCATTTTAAAAAAGGTATTACAAATGTGATGTGTTTAGGGTTGAAGGGCTGTGTATGCAAATCCCTTGTTAATGTCTTCCTGTGTTTGTGAAATTAATCAGTTGACTACAAAGCATGCCATTATACATAGACCATGTATAAATACCATATGTTCAAAGACCATGTGTTCTCAGGCCGTTTAAATCAGTAGGTTAAAGTGTATTGCTAATAAGGCCATATCTGGGTTTTTTTCCTCATTACTGACTTTACTACCTTACATAGCATGCATCCTGCGTCACATAGCCACAAAAATGAGAACCACTACCACGGCCAGCCATCTTTGAGATATGAGCTGAGGGTCAAAAGGGAGAGCATGTGTGTAGTGGAAATTCACAATGAAAGTACTCTAGAAGCAAGCTCAAAATACATACCATACATTGTTACATTCCTGGGACTGAACAGACAATTTTACTATTGATTTGGAGAGCATAAAAGTGTACCTAGGTGATTATTTCACTCCCTTTGGGATTAAGGACAGCCTTAATGAACTTGAAACTTGATAAATTTGGTTCTACTCTGAGCTCACTTTTGTCAGGAAGAACCTTGGTTTGGTAAGAGTAGGAGACCCAGAGATACTGTGTTATTTGGCATAGACTCTTGGACCTACTGATACCCACTGGACTGGGATCATTCAAAACTTGGTCCAGTTTTAGATATTTAGCAAACTGGATCACTACTTTCTGTGTGAACTGTAACATTCTGCTTTGTTGGTTCCGTGGGGCTAACCAATCGCCTTGTGGATATTGTTTTGCTTCATAGCTGTTCAGGATAAACTTGACCAAATGGTTTTCATTTGGGAGAACATACACACACTGGTGGAAGAAAGGGAAGCCAAACTACTGGATGTGATGGAGCTAGCAGAAAAGTTCTGGTGTGATCACATGTCATTGGTAGTTACCATTAAAGATACTCAAGATTTCATCCGGGACCTGGAAGATCCTGGAATTGATCCTTCAGTAGTAAAACAACAGCAAGAAGCAGCAGAGGTAAGCAGAAAATCTCATTTAAAGTTAGAAAAATAAGTTGTGGCATGATGAAATCCAGATTCCTTGGGTAAATATTAGGCGTTACTCTGTTAACATTTATATTTGGTTCTGAAAATGGAATGTACAATGATCCAGTAGGAGATACAGTATACCCACAAATTTCGCTTTGAGATTGTATGTTTAAAATGACTTCTCAGGCCATGCATGGTGTCTCATGCCTGTAATCCCAGAACTTTGGGAGGCCAAGGTGGGAGGATCACTTGAGGCCAGGAGTTCGAGACCAGCTTGGCCAACATGACGAAACCCTGTCTCTACTACAAGTACAAAAATTAGTCAAGCATGGTGGTGCACACCTGTAGTACCAGCTACTTGGAGGGTGAAGCATGAGAATCACTTGAACCTGGGAGGTGGAGGTTGCAGTGAGCCAAGATTGTGCCACTGTACTCTAGCCTGAGCAACAGAGTGAGACCCTGTCTCAGAAAACAAACCAAAAAAACCCACAAAACAACAACAACAAAAAATTTCTCTTTATCCTCACTGTTCTTGCCTTATTTCAGGGCCTCATTATCTCTCTTTTTCTTTTTAGCTTCCACAGTAATCCAAAGTGCAGACTGTCTTTCCTTGCTAGGCCTCCCACCTTGCCGCCAGTCTTCCCTCTAGATCTGCTCTTACTCTGTTGCTACCTAAACCCACTCAGAGGCATCCCCTGCCTTCTGGATAAAGCTCAAATTCCCTAGAGCAGGGCATGCAGCTTTTTGCATCCCAGCCTAGCTCGTGCCTATGTTTCCAAAATTATGTTTTTCTCTTGCTCTTTTACCGAGCTCCCTCCCTGCTACTGATTAGAAAGGACGTTTCCCAAAACAAACTGTTTTGCTCTTTCTAGTGTCAGTGCCTTTGCACATCTTATTTCCTCACTCTAGAATGTCCTTCCTGCCACTCTTCTGGCAAAGCCCACTCAAGGTTCAGTTGGATTATTACCCCCATATAAAACCTTTTCTTGTATACTTAGCAGAGTTAGTGCACCTGTGTTCCCATAAGGCTTTCTTCATGCAAAGGACTCTGCACATAGTATGATTTACTGTTGCTTATGCCTCTGTCTTTCCTGGTATTCCCTTGAGGGGAATAGCCATATCTGTTTTTCTTTGTATCCCCAGTGCCTGGTTTAGGGCTTGGTTTATGGTTATTCAGTGTTTGTTGAATGAATGAATATATTTAACCAAGAAGATGAAAGCAAAAGTAGGATACTGCCTTTCTGTTGTGATATTTTTGTACCTTACAGGTCCTACCTGGTCCTACCTAGGGTAATGACATAAAATGTAAATCCATAACTAGATTATTCTGTATCTACTAACAGATACATTAATTTGTATAGTTTTTGAATTCATATTTTACTTGTCTATTTCAATGTATATTGTTTGGAAACCAAAATGTCTTTCTAAGCCTTGCAGTATTGTTGATATTTAAAAAAATTTGTTTTGGTATTTGTTAAGGTATTTCTTATTTATCATTTCTTAAATATTATCTTTATAATAAACATTTGGCATTTGTTACTAAAAGGGTGCTGTTTTTCTTTTAAAATATTTTTTACTGAAAAACTTTATTGCAGAAACTTAGAAAACAGAAAGAAAGAAAGAAAAATGATTAGAATGCCACCTTCTAGAAATAACTACCATTGATATTGTTGTGTACTTTTTAAAGTTTTGATGTGGTTTGGCTTAAAATTCAAAGGCTGTCATTTTCTTATTCTAGGCCATAAGGGAAGAAATAGATGGACTACAGGAGGAGCTGGATATAGTTATTAACCTGGGTTCTGAACTCATTGCGGCATGTGGGGAGCCTGATAAACCCATTGTCAAGAAGAGTATAGATGAGGTACAACTGGCTTACTTATGAGAATGGCTTTTAAAAAGTTTTTAGTTAACTAAAATATTTTGTTAAAAGTAGTTGAAAATTTAAAATATGGCACTAAAAGAGTTCTAACATACATCTTGTAGTTAAATTCAGCATGGGATTCTCTAAATAAAGCTTGGAAAGACCGGATTGACAAACTTGAGGAGGCAATGCAGGCTGCCGTTCAGTACCAGGATGGACTGCAGGTAAGGGGATTACAGTGTATGTGCTGGTCTTAGCTGGAAGGAGGAATCATAATAATTGATGTGTACATATTGGCACCACCTCAAGACCTGCCAGTGCATATGCAATTGTGGGCAAATTATTCCTGCAGTTGCCTGTGTATCTCAGTTCATGTTTTGTCTTTTAGAAGATATTTCTGACCTTTCGGATATGTGTAGATTTATATACACATCTAAACACATTTCTGTATACACATTCAGTGAAATTTACTTTGAAAAGAAATATTTTGATTTTTTTAAGTGAAAGTAAATGTTCCCACACAGTATTTTTTATAAATGGCTCAGCACCAGACAGTGAAATGGAACTAAATCTGAATTCTGTTCTGAGTGGAATAAGATGAAAGGAGTAAACACTATCTAAAAATATCACCAAGTTTAACTAAAGTCAGAAGTAAAGAAATTTGATTTGAAGCCAATGTTCTCCATGTACAAAAATAGATTTCTGTTAGGTCATAATCTGGTGTGTAAAAACTGTTTTCTTCTTTTCCATGTATATAATTTGTTTTAATAGTTGTTTTTCACTTAAGGGTTTTCATTCAGTTCATTAACCATTTATAAGGTTTTTTTTTTTTATATTAAAAATTCTCCTGTCAGTTGAGGCCAACTTGAGTATATTTCTCTCCCTACCTCCCTTAACCTTGCTCCATTTCCTAACAGGCTGGCAGGAGTTTAATCTTTCATCCTTCTTACCATATGGAAAAAGCTTACGTATTTCCATAACACTAAGTGAATATTATTTTTAAAGCCCAGATGAGAACATCTTTTCCTTTTTCATTATGCCATTCCATTTCTATATTTGTAAAAATAAATGTCACAGCTAGGCTTTATGCCAGCTGAGAAGTTTTTTGAACTTCGGAAATATATGAAAAATTTTACTACAAATAACATAACACTTTATTTTAATTCTCCCTCCCTCTTCTTTTTTTTTTTTTTTTTCTTTTGTAACCTAAGTGATAATTTACTGTTAGGTATCAATGACAAGTAACTAATTCGGGTTCCAGCCTGTCTGTGAGGCTAGGTCATTGTTAAATCATTGAGTTGTGATCTCTTCCATGGCTAGAGGTGGCAATGCCACCACATGCAACCATTTAGGAGGTCACGGGCGAGCCACCATGGCTTGTACAGTCTCATTATCACTACCAGAAAAACAAGGCCTGTCGTAAGTCCTGTCGATCATGTATTAGTAGCATCACCTGTGCTAGCAAAGGGCAGATTGATTTATTAAGTAGCTACAGCGCAGCTAGCTGTAGCTAGATGTCAAAGCTTTGGAAGCTAATTTTCAAGATTTGATTGTAAAGTAAAATATGTTTTATTTCCCGGGTTGCTGCTTAAGTACTTAGTCAGGGTTGGCTAATGATAATTTAAAAATCCAAGATTTATCGCCCTCCTATATGGTTTGGAAACTTCATTAAAATGCAAAATATCCCAGTGCTTTGGGAGGCTGTGGTGGGAGGATCACTTGAGGCCAGGAATTCAAGACCAGCCTGGGAAAGATAGCAAGGTCCTGCCAAAACAAGAGCTGAAGTACCCCATCTACAATTTTTTTTTTTTTTTAATTAGCCAGCCGTGGTGGCACGTGCCTATAGTCTGAGCTATTTGGAAGACTGATGTAGGAGGATTGCTTGAGCACAGGAGTTTGAGGTTACAGTGAGCTATTTGATTGTGCCACTGCACTCCAGCTTGGGTGACAGAGTAATGGCAAAATGCTTTTATTTTGTATTCATTACCTAAAAAAAAGTGACTTGAACCTTTTTAGACTATTTTTATTACCTAAATAAATAAGAAAAACAGGAGAGTCTAAAACCTGTTATAATTCAGAATAATGATCTTAATACTAATAATTTATATGTGCAGAATTTTAATGCTAATCTAAATAAGATTTAAGGGTTTGAGTCAAATATTTTGCTTAAGTTCTAAACAGTAATTTCTTATTTGAATGAACAAATAGATTTGAATCTTTTTCTTTCATTATATTTATACAGGCTGCCTTTTAAGCACATATAGTGAAGAATTTTATGTGATTGGATTTCTATAAATGTTTTCAAATGAATTTTTTTAGGAGGTCATAATATTTCAAGAATCTGTTGAATAAACAATTTCTTTTGCAAACTTGTATGTATCTATTTCATATTTGGGACAACCATTTTGGTATATTACTGCTTTTACTAATTTAGGTGAACCATGTTAATTTTTTATAAAATAGTCTCATTCCATAATATCTTTTAGATTTATGCTTGTATTTTTCTGTAGTACTTGAAATACTGTAGCAATTTCAAATGTACTGTTGTAACAACACATGGACTATTGTGTCTTTCAGGCAGTATTTGACTGGGTGGATATTGCAGGTGGTAAATTAGCTTCAATGTCTCCAATCGGAACAGATCTTGAAACTGTCAAGCAGCAGATTGAAGAGCTAAAGGTATGTATGGGGGCTAATTTATCGAAGACTTCCTTGCGATTTTAAGTTCTTGATTCACGTAATTTTTTACATAAATTTATTTTACCCAATGTAAGTATGACAGCTTAATTATAAAGCTAGTTTAATGTACATAGTGCTTTCACATACTAAGCAATATATAAGTGCTCTTTAAATAAAGGAAAGAAAATACTATTAATAGTTTTCTTTTTATAGTAAATTAATAACTGTTCATATAGAAAAATCAGAAAATACAAATAAAAAAGAGAAAAACAAATTATTTGAAGTCACCCAAAATGTTATGTACCTAGAGATTACCTTTCTTAGATTTGATTTATAGCTTTTCTGATATCTTCATGTTAGGGACATGGGGGGGGGGGTGTGTGTGTGTGTGTGTTTGTGTAGGTAGAGAGAGAGATGTATTTAGATAATACTGTAAGGATTTTTATAACTTGTTTAACTTGTTTATTTTACTACACTAGTATGTTGTCAATACACCACAGCATCATTTTTCTTTTCCTGATACATATTTTTAATTTTAATTTTTAATTTTCGTGGGTACATAGTAGGAGTATATATCTATGGGTTACATGACATATTTTGATACAGGCATGTAATATATAATAACTACATCAGGGAAAATGGAGGTATCCATTACCTCAAACATTTATCCTTTTTGTTACAAATAATCCAATTATACTCTTTTAGTTAAATTGTACAAAAATTATTTTTGACTCTAGTGACCTTGGCGTGCTAGCAAATACAAGCTCTTATTCATTCTTTCTATATTTTATACCCATTAACCCAACATTTTTATTTTCTTTAGAGTGTTCTGAGTAATTCATTTAGTCTAACAGGTTAAAAACACATTCATGATATAAGAATGTTTCCCAAAATGATTGATTTGTAAATGTTTGTTGTTTTCCATAGCTGTTCTCTGTAATTTTTGCTTTTGTAATTCTTGATCTGCAGATGTGAAAATGGCAGAACTGTTTCCTCTTTGAATTCCTCTATACCAATAATCATTTATCAAAATGGGATCAGCTATTTCCCTCCCAATTTTAGCTCTCCATATACAGAGACATCACACTGTTTGCAATGAACTTTGCTAGATTTTATGTGAAATATTATCTGGCTTTAAAATTGTAGCATTTTCACATCTAAGTGTGACATAGAATATTTCTTTTAGAAACAAATTTTCTTTTTGAGAATTTTATCGTTATCACTAAATTGAGACTTTTTTTACTTTAATCTGCTCATGTGGCAAACATGTGATATACTTTATGTACAGTTATGGGTGTGGATAATTTATTTTGGATATTTGCATATAGCTCAGTGGTTTTTATACAGCAGCCTGGTTAGAAGTGCTCACTCTGAAATCAGGTTATCTGAGTTTAGGTCCTAGTTCATCCACTTAGGGCATATGAACTCAGTGGTCTTCCTGGTCTTACTAACTGGTCTTACTCCTATGTCTTTAGCTTACATTAAGGATAAAATTATTTCCTCAATAAGTTGGTTGAAAGTAACTTGAACATACCAAGTGCACACTATACCTTTGTTATTATTTTCAAATTATTATTCATGTATTTTTGAACAAAGTTAAGGTACTGCTAGCCATGAATTTTTTACTATTACATATTAAAAGAAATATTTTATGAAAAGACAGTTACCTATTACAAGCAACTGTTTGCTAACCTGTTAGTTGGCAAAGCCAAGATTATTAACTATGTCAGTGACTTAGAAAGTAGGAGAGAGAATAACATTCTATGTCAGCAGTGGGTGAGGCATAGGAATATTAATGAACACAGTACAGCTACAGAAAACATAAAATTATCAGGGATATAGGATATGTGTAAAAGAGCAGGAAATACTAATTTGAGTTTCTTAAGACTTTTTTGGCTTTCATATGTGTCAACATATATTTCATTTTCTTTCTATAATTTTAAAACTCATTTTTCAAATACATATAAGATATTGGAATAAGTTCAGCCTTGAAATTTAATTTTTTATTGTAGAGAATAAAATGAAATGAAATGTCAAAATTATAAATAGAAACATCTATCTATCCAAAAATACTGAATAAAGAGAAAATATTTTCCTTATTTTTTCATTTACAATTCTTCCATTGGTAAGCCTCATGTGAGATTTTAACTTTGCGTCACCTCTCCTCAGTAAGTAGTGTGAATTAGAATAATGATATAACCAATAGATTTTTTTGTTTGGAGTTAATGATTTTTAATAATATTTTCTTTGTATATCTCTTTTAAAATAGCAATTTAAGTCTGAGGCCTATCAACAGCAGATAGAAATGGAAAGACTGAACCATCAAGCAGAGCTTTTGCTAAAGAAAGTGACAGAAGAGAGTGACAAACACACTGTTCAAGACCCATTAATGGAACTGAAATTGATATGGGATAGCCTGGAGGAGAGAATCATCAACAGACAGGTAAATACCAAGACTTTTCTTAAGAAATTATACATTTTCAATTTCAGATATTAATGTAAAATACTTATTAAAGATAAAATTAGAATTCTTTCTGATTCTCATATATTCTTTTATAACCACGAGGAGCATCAAACTTAAAACAGAAGGATATGATGATTAGGCTTCATTGGATGTGTTTATGGGCTTATGCAGCATGAAACAATTATTTTTTGCCCTTGTTTTATGGACATGTCATTCATAATATCAAATTTACAAACGGATTTTCTTCCCACTTTTTCTGTAGCATAAACTGGAGGGTGCTCTATTAGCGTTGGGTCAGTTCCAGCATGCCCTGGATGAGCTCCTGACGTGGCTGACACACACCGAGGGCTTGTTAAGTGAGCAGAAACCTGTTGGAGGAGACCCTAAAGCCATTGAAATTGAACTTGCCAAGCATCATGTATGTAGCTGTTAATGTATATTATGTTTCTTCTCTGTCCATTTCTAGTGTCATCAGATTTCTCAGATATATTTCTTCTTTATTCATGTTTCAAGTTTATGGTCTTGACACAAGTTCATATTTGACATGTATAACTAAAGGTTAACTACTTAAAACTTAAAATATTATAGTCAAAATATTTTTCTTAAAATATCGTGGTCAAAATATTTTTCTCATTCAAGGCAATTATTATCTAACAAAATAAGGATGAGCAATTTGTGCTAAAGTTTATTAGGGCTGCATGGCAAACACTAAAGATTTAAATCCTTAATTATAGCTGTCATTGTGATAATGTCACCTATTTTTTAAAGTTGTTAGAGATAGCCTAAAATATCATAGGCTGAAAATGTCTTACTGCAGGTTTTATGTATATTTTCACTCTGGGCATCTGTATTTCCATGTCTCTTTCATTTGTAGCTTGTCATTTCTGACGTATTTTTATCTGTCTGTACATCTCTTATTATGTTGGGGCTTATCCCTTAGTCTCCATGTCACTCTTGTCTTTGACTGGATTTTTGTATCTTACTCCTTTTCTTTCTGAATTTTTAAAAATATTTATTATGTTTTAAAAAGTTATGTGTCCTGCACTTGATTTAAAGCTAGTAAGTTGAAAAATTTTTGTTTTAACAGATACATGCAAAGCAATCTTGTATTGTTGTCACATTTGTGACACTTCTTAATAGATCATTCCCTATCCCTTCAGTCACTAGACTTAATGAATAAAAGATTATGCACAGTAGAGTTTATCCTGGCATTCAACAATCTTTCATAGACTTTGACATTCACATTAATAGTGGTATCTTCAGAGTCCTAAATCCTAAACTAAAATAAATTTTCCTTGATTATCAAATAGGAAATGTCTGATTATTTTACATATTGATTAACATTTTTTTTAAAAGGTGGGTTTTTAGCCCTTTATGCTGTACAGTTTTTGACTATTCTTGCTTTTGTTCTCCTTCTTTCATACTTCCCCACAGTAATTGTTTCCTAGTTTAAAATTTTATTTTTCTCTTACCTTGTCTGTCTACATTGGTAGTCATTGCCCAGCCATATTTGATTAAACAATTTGGATTTATTTTGCATACTTAATGTTGACATAGAAACTTGTTTCATTATTTAATGTCTACATTATACGTTTGCTTAGAGCCATAATGACTGGTGAGACCAACTGCCTAGCAACACAATATGTTTATTCTCATGGTGTGAGTTTATAGCTGCATTTATATTTTTATAAACCTATTGATTGTCTTAAAACTAACATACATCAGGATAGGAACTTTGTATAATAAGGTAGAGGTGGAAAAATGAGGCACCCTGATCCAGTTATTTAGGTGCGGGATAGGTGAAGACATCTTACTTCTGTTTGTCTCTTTTTAAGTACTTTGAAATGGCTCCTTCTCTCTTTCCTTTTCTCTTTTCTTTGCATTCCTCAAAGATCAAAATTAGAGGACATAAAATTCCCAGCAGAATTACTGGAGGAAGGGACGAATGTTTCTGTTCCTTTCCTGCTTTCTTCTCCTACTCCTAAGCTCTGACTTTGTAGCAGGACTCAGACCATTCAGAAGAATGAATTTTATAGAATTCTCTTTTATATTTTGGCCATGAAAACATTTAACTTTTTGATTTTCAGAGTGATCCTACTCTTAACATACCAAAGTGAATGCTTTCTATAAAGATAACTTCTTACTCAGTTGGTTTTATAGCCTTTGAAAAACACTCCCTAACCAGATGCCTCAGAATATGAATGAAAACAGTCAGAGAAACAGTGATATCAGAGGGTTACTTATATTCACTGAAAATCCTCCCTGGTCTGAATTTCCTTCCAGATGTGTGATGTGTTACATAGGATGGGAGATGATGTTCTTTTTCTTTACTATTGCCAACCCTGAGTCAATGAGTACAGGGTAGGATCAACTTTTACCAACATTAGAGGGAGGTTTCTTCTGCTTTCCAAAAATGTAAGCGTAGCCTCCTTGAAAGGAAACTATTAATATTACTAAGGCTATACTCGTTCAGTAAAAGAAATTGATTTTTTTTAACCTTAGGGTTGCTGTCTGCAACCTAAGTTCCCCCATTTTACTGCATTTAAACATTATTAACCTATTCATATATTTCCACTGTATAAAAGGAAGGCATTATTTGCTGTGTTCTGTAGTAAGCATTTCATTATATATGTTTTCTACTTAAAGAACAACTGAATTTTGGAATGCTGGGTTTAAGTATCTCTGATATAGAGTGTTCGTTTTAGGGCCTTCCAATATTTCAACTTAGCAGTCAATTCCAGTACCCCTCCAATGAGAGAAGGTGAAGGAATATTCTAGAATTTTTTTTTCTCTTTCAGAATGCTAATTGTGAAATATGGTACTATATACCTTAGACATGATAGTTTTATATTTGAAAGTGAATATGTAGGAGTAAAAATATATTTTGGTTACTTGACATGAGAATTAAACTAAAATTAGCTTGAACCAAGTGAGAAATCTTAGAACCTTTTAATTATAATCTCTAGATATTTAGTGTCATCAATTGCCAAGTCATTCTAGTGGGAATAACTAGCAAAGTGTTCTTGCCCAGTCATTTCAGGGGACATTGATAGAATAAAGGCATATCCACGAAGGTTGCAAATTTAAGGGAAAGGAAGTTCATCATTTAAAAACTTAATATTAGCCAGCCAGGGCAACATAGTGAGACCACATCTATATAAAAAACAAAACAAAATTAGCCAACCATGCTAGTGTGTGCCTGTAGTCCCAGCTACTTGAGAAGCTGAAATGGGACAATTGCTTGAGCCCAAGTGTTGAGGTTGCAGTGAGCTATAATAGAACCACTGTACTGAAGTCTGGGCGACAGAGTAAGACTCTATCTCTTAAAAAAAATTAAAATTCTACACATATAATGTTTTTTTCTTCCGGATGTTTCATAACCAGAAAGGAAAACAGTTGCATTAAAGCTGATATTAACATGTTACAAACTAGCAAACATGGTGTTATCTTAATATTTTCAGGTGCTCCAAAATGATGTATTAGCCCATCAGTCCACAGTGGAAGCCGTTAATAAAGCAGGAAATGATCTAATTGAATCAAGTGCAGGAGAAGAAGCAAGCAACCTTCAGAACAAGCTACAGGTTTTAAATCAACGCTGGCAAAATGTTTTGGAAAAAACTGAACAAAGGAAGCAGCAGCTGGATGGTGCCTTGCGCCAGGTGAGTAAGATAATAAATTGTGAAAGTTTCTATAGCATTCAAGACCAAAATAGCATGGAATTCTCTTATTAGTTCACAGAGTCCTGTTAAATTTTTATACCTTAAGGAGAGGAGTAAAAATAAGTGAAATAAAGAACAGAACAGCAGAAGAGAACACAGCTTTCTAGTTCTTAGCATAATACTCTTATCTACTAGAGCTCTCCTCATGAAGAAAGGCAACTCTAATGGTACCTGGCTGTTCTTAAGAATGCATAGAGAGGCTTAGCAGGCTGGGATTGTTTGAAGCTTATTTCCTGCTTGAAACTGACAGCGTTTATGGCCCCAACTTAAAACTCCCTATTACTTCAGGCCAAAGGGTTCCATGGCGAAATCGAGGATTTGCAGCAGTGGCTGACTGACACGGAGCGTCATCTGTTGGCATCTAAACCGCTAGGAGGTTTACCGGAAACAGCCAAGGAGCAGCTTAATGTCCATATGGTAAGCAACGTATTTCCTACAGCTTTAGCCTCAGAATAACAAACTGACCATTTTATATGGGCCCTGGCAATACATAAATTATGGGAGAAGGCTTTAAAGGACATAGAGTTTATGGCAGAAATCACTGTATACATGCTAGAAACACACCATTTATTGATTAAAAATTTAAAGTCAGAACCTATTCTTTATTTCAAAGGTTAGTGTGCCAGTATATGAAAAGAGGTTTTAGAATTCTAGACACTTTTTAGACACAAACCTTCCCCCACAAAATGATAAGCTTGTATGGGTAGTACTGTAGCACAGTGTAAATTATAAAATTATTGTGCATTGAAATGTAAACAAAAACCTCTAAAATAATCAGAATGACTTAAAATTATTGTTATAAGCATGATTGTCTCATTTGGTTTCATGGAAGGTTGGAAAATATACTCTTGTTCTGTTAAAAAAAGAAAACTTCCTTGTTTGTTTTAATGGTGATAGAGCTTTATCTTCCACTTCATACTTACAACAAATACAGACACGAAGAGGAGGCTTCTGTTTTAATTGTCCGGTCTGGAGTATTGTACCTGTGGGCTGTTCCTACCTAGGTCATGTGACACAGTTGGCTCCTGAGAAGGATGAGGAAAAAATGATGAGACTTGAAATACGGGCTTTCTTTCATAGAAATAGGGACTGACAAATTAAATTTAGGCTACGTTGGATTTATTGACATTTTAAATTCATATTCCATTATAATTCAGCACTAGAAGTTCTGAGAGGAAACAGTGTTTCAGATTTTGAAAGAGTCCCCTAATTTTTACATTTGTGAATTTACATCAGAAATTTTTAAAAATATTCAAATACTGATGATTATTATCTTGGGAGATAAAAATAGAAGTACTTAGAAATTTGGCAAAAGAAATGAATCGGTGTACATCAATATATACACTCTTTAATAGAGATATCATATTGTTGTAAGATCTTAATAAAACTGCACTTATTTGGAAATAATTTTGAATTTGGTGATTTGAAGAGGAAGTAATCATCTTGTAGATGTTGTAAAGAAATAAAACAGACTATGACAGTAGGTAGCATCACATTTATTTCACAATCACCATCAGTAGTGTAAGTCCTACTAATTTGGTATACAATTTTCTAGAAATATTTATGGTATACTTATTGTTTTTGAAAGTTACGTGTGTGGTTTTTGTTGTTGTCATTACTGGTTTTTAGTACCACAGGAGACCTATTTGTTTCACTGGAAAAGTAACAGACTAAATAACTTGTAAGTGCTTATCTTCCTTTTTAAAAAAACCTGAGAGACTTCCAGATAGCTCCTTACTTTCCTGGAAAGTACTTGCACAGCTTTGACAGTGTCCATTAATTATAAGTTTAATGAACTCATGAACAGATAGATGCTTGGGATTATTTTCTAATAATATAAATATTTTTTTAAAATGTTAATTTAGAAGAGTATAAGAACTTGAAAGCAAAGAACTTATCTTTAGAATACTTTACTTTTAGAAAAATATTCCATTTCAGCTGAGTTTGGGTGGGGTATTTACAATGAATCTTTTGTAACCCTATATAATAAATTATAGAAATCTGTTTAAATAAGTTTAAATTTGTGATTTAAAGCATTCTAAAGAGTTGTTGATATTTGTAATATCATTTCAATAAAGTTCTTTTGATTTTGTTATGCTAGAAATGAAGAAAAGTACAAAATTTACAGTATTAGTTTCCTGAGTTTTTAGCTATATCTGAAAGTTTTGCTTTAGGATTTAAAGGTTTTAGTAGGTGATATTGTAAATACATTTAGATAGGGCTTTTTTAAAAAACTTAATAAATAAATTTTTGAGGTGATGAAAATGTTCTGGAGTTAGTGGTAATCACAAAACCTCGTGAATATAATTTTAAAAACAGTGAATTGTATACTTATAATAGTGAATTTTATATTGTATGAGTTATATCTCAGGTTTTAAAACTTATAAAGTTAGAAATGTAAGTGAGAAATACATAATCTTCCAGTGAGAACTATGATTTAACCCACATTATAGTTAAATAAGTAGAATAGAACAAGTCTTAATGTTTTAAATGAGAAGTAACTGTTGTTTTGTTGGTCTTAAAGTTTGAATTTGTTTAAGCAATATTTTATGTCCTGTATAGAAGATACACACAACATTCTAGTTAGAAGCTTTAGAAATGTTCTAAATGAGAATAATATTTATAGTACCACAAGTTTGATTCTTATAATTCCAGAGTCTGAATAATCAACTTAAATATATTACTGTGCTGGTTATTTACTTTCTGTCCATTGCATGTTTTCTGAGTGCAGAATTAAATTGTACCAATGAAATACTACATTCATTGTATCATAGTACAAGGAGGGATCTATGGGAGCCTCTCATTTTACAGAGGAAGGAATTGAGGCTCAGAGAGGTGAAATTACTTGCCCAAAGTCACAGAACTAACTAATTACTGTGCAGTGAAAGCTTTCTTGACAGCATTTAAACTACTGCTTCAAATCTTAGTATGCCAGAATGGGCTGATAAAGATAACACCATTTTTGAGATTTCTCAGTAGACAGGGTATGACTGTAGGTTTAGTTGTTGTTTCAATGTAGTGAAAAATGTAAATGTGTCAGGGTTGCTCTGAGAGAGCAAACAGAGATGAATATATGATGAGGGGCTTGGGACTAATGACCTAGAAAAATAGAACGCTTAAATTTTACTTTCTTAAAGTGATATAACTTGAGGGTATCCCAATTTAGGAAGTCTGTGCCGCCTTTGAAGCTAAAGAAGAAACATATAAGAGTCTGATGCAGAAAGGCCAGCACATGCTTGCAAGATGCCCAAAATCTGCAGAGACAAATATTGACCAAGACATAAATAACTTGAAAGAAAAATGGGAATCGGTGGAAACCAAACTCAATGAAAGGAAAGTATGTACTTTGATTAATATAATGGAATCAGTGTTTTAGTTTTTCCATTGCTTGGACATTGCCTTATTTCTGAGTAGAGCTATCAGCAGTAGAACTTTCAGTGATTCATGTTTAAACATTTTTTTTGTATATATTCAGATATTTCATGGGGTTAGTTGAAAATAATATTCTATTTTAACATGAGAACAGATTTAAAGGGGGATATATTCAAAAACAAAGATATAGATCGAATGTTACTAAGGTATATTTTTAAATGTTAAGAACTACTCAAATTCTGGACCATTAAATAATTAATTCTATTTTAGTCTAATTTGTTTAATCTAATTAAACAAAAAGCTGTATGTATATGGGGGAGGGAGGGAGGGAGGGAAAGCAAGAGAGTGAGATGATTGTATATATTCTTTTAAGTACTTACATTTAAAATTTAAGTACTTACATTTTAATCCATGAGAATGGATTAAAATGTATATTAAATTATGAATATGTTTTTGTTACTTTTTTAAAACCACAAAAATGACAATCTAAGGAATCTCAATATTGCTATTCAATGCTATGAAAAAAACAATAGGCTAGAAATATGAGATTATATGCCATCACTGATGGAGCATAAAGTATATTTCATAATATTTTGAGTCCCCAAATTAATTGTATAAATATCAACTTTTCTTTTTATAGATTGTAGTTGTGTTCTTTCGTTAGTTTCCAAAAAACATGCTTTAGTGTATATTAAATTTTTTCTAGTTACAGTAAGATGCTGCTTACTAGGCTTAAAGGGTTTTGGTTTGCCAGTATTTTAGTGAGGCCCATTACGTTTATAAGATATTTAGTTAATATATTAATAGATATGCATAAAGTGGGGATAGGAGAGGAATCTGCCAGAGAATGTTTAAACTGAAACAAACAAAATAACCAAGGCCCTTAAACATCACATACTAAACAATCTGTTCTTGCAGACTAAACTGGAAGAGGCTCTCAACTTGGCAATGGAGTTCCACAATTCTCTCCAAGACTTCATCAACTGGCTTACTCAGGCTGAACAGACCCTAAATGTAGCTTCTCGGCCAAGTCTTATTTTGGATACTGTCTTATTTCAAATTGACGAACACAAGGTATGTAGTGAGTCAAATAGATAGGATTCTCCTTTCAGACACCGGGCCTTTTTTTTTTCCCCGAGACTGAGTCTCACTGTAGTGGTGCAATCTTGGCTCACTGCATCCTCTGCCTCCCGGTTCAAGCGATTCTTGTGCCTCAGCCTCCCCACAGGTAGCTGGGACTACAGGCGCCCACCACCATGCCTGGCTAATTTTTGTATTTTTAGTAGAGATGGGATTTCACCATGTTTGCCAGGCTGGTCTTGAATTCCTGACCTCAAGTGATCCTCCTGCCTCAGCCTCCAAAAGTGCTGATCTCAGGCATGAGCCACTGTACCTGGCTGACAGCAGGCCTTTTTAAACTCAAAAGAATGCATTTGGTATTTTGAAAGCTTTTGTTTGGCCTTTAAAACAATTTCAGGTTTATGACACCAGAAGCATTTTTAATACTGATCTGATTTTCATTTGTTTCTACTTACGTCCTTTTTTTCTGGGAAAGGTTTTTGCCAATGAAGTAAATTCTCATCGTGAGCAGATAATAGAACTGGACAAAACTGGAACCCACCTAAAATATTTTAGTCAGAAACAAGATGTTGTTCTAATCAAGAATCTACTTATCAGTGTACAAAGTCGATGGGAAAAAGTGGTTCAACGGTTGGTAGAGAGAGGAAGATCTTTGGATGATGCAAGGAAGAGAGCCAAGCAGGTAATAATCCTTTAGAAAAATTCTTCTAAACTTGTCAATAAATCACTTCTAGCTGTTGAAATATATGTTATGGATGTACTTTTATCGCAGGCTGTATTAGGCATAACAATCATGGCATGGTGCCATCGTGTTTCTTTCCTGAGAGGTCTGTGGCCTCAATTTGGATGCTGACATCACTTTTTGACCTGGCAGCAACTTCAGCCCCTGGGGACTAATCTTAAGAAGACTGATTACAGCTTGATTTTATAGACAGGCTATTATCATTGAGGCCCAGAAAGAAGCTCAGAATTTTTTTTTATTGGGTTTGTTTTCTTTTTCTTTGTCCTTTTGACCTCCATTCTCATAATCAGAGTGAGACATCATACTTCATTGTATTGCTACCTTTTGTGTAGTTCCTAAGCCAGACTTTCTTCACAAGCTATCAGTGCTGAGAGCCA
The DNA here is from genome assembly GCF_024542745.1 of Macaca thibetana thibetana. Lineage (NCBI taxonomy): Eukaryota > Metazoa > Chordata > Mammalia > Primates > Cercopithecidae > Macaca > Macaca thibetana. Next base: position 57,193,256 of record NC_065581.1, on the reverse strand, counting down.
GACATGGAGCCCTCCCGACAGCTTTCTGAAGGGTCATATTCTCTGTCTGAGTTGGTCGGCACTCCCCACCTCTCTGAACACTTGTTGACAGACCTTCATTTCTTTTCTAATATTTTGAGCAGATAATAGAGCACCATCTCACTTTGAAATTAATTTTTTTAATCTTTTGGGGCCACTTTAAAATTTTAATCTAGGGAATTTCACAAATTTCACAAAGAACTCTCCTTACTCCCTTTACCTGTTATTAGCATTCCATTCTAGACTAAACACAAAGAGGTAAAGTTATGCAATCTCTGTGTATCTTTGTACTCCATGGAAGAGAGAGATGTACCTACCTTGCTTGACAAATATATATATTTTTAAATCTTTGATTCTTACTAGAAATTTAGTGTAATATTGTAGGAGGATTTTACAATTACTTTTTGCCTCAGTCAGCTGCAATTTTCCAGCCTTAGTGTTATACCCCATTGTTTTGAGGAGTTAGGTTCAATTGGGTGATGTAAAAAGACGTCATGAGAGTCAAGTGTTTCAATGTTTAATGCTAGCAGTACAAATGTTTAAAGGTTTTAGAAATGACAAATTGCACTGTTATAGCATTACACACCGTAGACCCCATTTTGAATGGGAGGTGTGAAATGTTCAATGTTACAGATGAGTCACTGGGATAGACTCGGTTTCTAATGTTTCTTTAAGACAGTATTAATTCTGAGCCTGACACTTTTCTCTCCACATTATGTGGTGCAATAGCATGTGTAGTGCAGGCATTTCTTGACTTATGAACATCAATTTATAAATGTTTCTTGGGTATCAGTAGCCAGTTGCTCATCTTTTTCCTGCTTTCTTGATTTAATCAATTTTATTTTCTTATTTTGTCTAATTAACTTTATAAATATTTGCTACTGTTTTTAGTGCAAATGTAGAGCATTTCCTCTATTTATATGGCTTAAAAATAGTTTTGAAAGCAGAACCAGCCTCAGAACTTGTGCATTTGTATCATTGACCTTACCATCCAACTGTTATAGCCTGTATTATTTGGAGTCAAACTACCTAACACCTTGACTCGCTGTTTCTTCAATTTATTTCTTCTTATTCTAATATCTCAGTTTTTGGCTCAGATATTGATCATACTTCTCTGACTTCCACAATTCATGTGTCTATTCTAGTTTCCATTTTTCCATGTTTAAATTGATTAAAGTTGTGAGAGGGATATGAAGGTTTGTAATGAGATGATCTCCAGAGAGCCCTTACAGTTTTGTGAGTCTGTGTCCTTAATCTGCTCTTATTGTTAAATATCTTGTTGTTATTTCATTATTTATGTGCTTTGGTATACAATAGATTTAATTTTGATTACTAAATTTTTTGTTAGGTATCTGTTCACTTAAGCTTATTGTGATATAATTTATAACCAATTTCACAATTGTATCAGAAAATAGTACCTGGTGGTTCTTTATGGCGAACAGAAAACTGTGCTCAAAATCAAATATGTATAGTACTAGAATGTTTGCAAGGTTATAAATGCCAAAGAGAATAACATTTTGTTAGAACCCAAATATTGTGGCTGCTCAGACATATAAAACCAATATGTGAGGCATAGGCATTAATTTGAGGATTTTGATAGCAGCAATAAAGATGTTGAAATATCTTTGCATTAAATAGGAATGCAATGGTGTCTTTTTTGTTTTTGCTACTTTAAAAAATCAATTTACAAGCTTTATAGTTCCCCCTCCCCATTTTTGTTCCTTTTTCTTAACATAGGGATTAAATTCCCTAGGAGTAAACCCAGATCTGTCAACAGACAGCAGTAAACAACAACAACAATAAAAATACAAAACATTTTCTGAGAGTTTATGTTAATTATTGAACAAGAAGAAAGTATAAGGAAGAAGTTCTTTCTGGAGCTTCCTAACTTATTTCTAGGCTCTTTTAGAGCTGATATGTTGAATGAATTAAAATGAAGTGACAGTGGGGCACAGCCACCAATAATGCTAAGCATTATCAAGACTTTTTTTGTAATTTGCCAATGAAAGCATTACTTTTTTCTTCTTCAGTGGAAATTTTGAAATAACAATTTTCAGCATTTTCATTACTATTAATCTCTGTCTTAAAACTCTACTAGGTCTCAAGTATAATATGCTTAAAAAAGTTTCAGACAAAGATGTGAATTTCTTTCCAGTTCCATGAAGCTTGGAGTAAACTTATGGAGTGGCTGGAAGAGTCAGAAAAGTCTTTGGATTCTGAACTGGAAATAGCAAATGATCCAGACAAAATAAAAACACAACTTGCACAACATAAGGTAGGTCCATAATTAAGAAGAGCATATTGTCTCATTATATAGTTCAAGATCACTTTAAAATCCTTGCTTCATCACGTGTTTATTCATCACTAAAGAAAAAAAGCTGTCCAATGTGAACCTATATTAAATTTAAAACCTATTGCTCTTCATGTTAGTCGTGTTGCAGTATCTTTACTCTTCAGTGACCATTTCATTAATGATTCCAAGGTTAATTGTTAAAAAAAAAAAACATACAAAATAAAAATGGAAGTCGTCTACATTCTAAAACATATAAAGGATTTGTAGTGGTTTTGAACATTGGCATTTCAGTTTTTCATGATAGCTGTCTTTTTCTGTACTTTCTTTGACAGACAAAATAGCACCTTGAAGATAATTCTGTAGAAAAAGTAATAGATATTTGAAATATAGATTCTTTTAAACAATAGAATGAGAAAAATTGGTTGCCCGTACCTAAATTCAAAATTAATATTTTATTGTGTTTGTGCACATATAAAATTACACCCAACCTCAAAGATATCCAAAGACATGTTTATATAGACTAGAAAAGCATGTAGAAACACTGTTTTTTAAATATTTTCTACCTTTTCTATGTCTATCACATTTTATACCTACCACATAACATTCAAAGAGCATTCCCTCCCACCCTTCCCAGCTCTTTTGAATTTGGATTTCTATGTAATTCTATTTATAAAGTGACCCTACCAGCCGTCAGGGTGAGGATGTGGGTAAAAGGAGAGTGATTCTTGCAAAGGGTTTTACAATTTTAGGCATGTACATATAAATTATCGCTTGAAACATGATAATTTTAAAAGACTGGAAAAATTGGGCTGATAAAAATTTTATCATTATCAGGAGGAAATCCTGGCCATCATCTTCACACAGGTGGCTGCTTCCATCAGTGGGTCTAACCTTTGGAGGTCATGATTAGAGGGATGGGAGGAAACATATTGAGCATCTGCTCTCTGGCCAGATGAGGGCTAATGAATGGCTTGCTCTGCTGGCACCCTTTGTGAGCTGCCACATTCAATATTGGGAGCACAGTGACAGTGAACAGCACCTTCCTTCCTTCCCCTCTGATAGCGAAATGAGAGCTTCCTTCTCAAAATAGAATGCTTTATTTGAACTTGAACATGGATGTTGTATCATGTAGTCTTATGAAAGTGTATTGCATAGTCCTATAAATAAGAATATCTACCTTTTTAGAGTCTCTGTTTGGCAACAGTGATGTGTATTCAACCATAACACTTTTTGTATGTCTGCTTTGTGAAGAAAATCTCTGTCAATACCATGATTCTATAACATTGGCATTCTGTTTAGAATAATACGAAAAAAATATTTATGGATAACAAACTGTAGAAATAAGGTGATTATAATTGTGTTGTCTATTACTTAGAAATTTCCAGATGCACTTGCCTATTACCCATGACAAACTAAATAATTTAGTCATATTAAAACATTTTAAAGTATGTAGCTTTTAAAGGCAGTAAAAACTTCTTAGGTAACTATAACCTTGAGATTATTTTAGAAAATTGTACATTTGCATAGCATTTTACTATCTAAGGTAATTTTAATTTGCTACAAGGATTGAGAATCACTATATTAATGTTTCCATTATATTTTATGAGTTTGTAAGCTTCCCATTAAGTTGACCTTTCTTTGTTCTCATTCCTGCTATTGGATATTCAGTAGCAGTTACCTCATTCTTTCTACTCTTCCTGTTGAGTATTTATAAACATCTACTAGGTGTAAGATGATAATGAGAGGTCTACAAAGACAATGTCCCTGCTCTATAAAAGCTTATAATTGAGTTGTGTAGAAAGACTATACAGATGTTCCTCAACTTACAATGGGTTTTTATCCCCGTAAACGTGCTGTAAGTTGAAAATTTTGTAAATCAAAAATGCATTTAATACAACTAACATTAGCTTACAATAGAACAAGATCATCTAACACAAATCCTGTTTCTATAGCAAAGTATTGAATACTCAGGTAATTTATTGAATACATGACTGAAGTATGGTTTCTACTGAATCCCTATGACTTTTGTACCATGGTAAAGTCAAAAAATCCTAAGTCATCATAAGTCAGGGACTGTCTATAATTCATCTCCGTTTATTAGGAATGCCTCTGTTAATGCCTCTTACCTATTTATCAGTCCCAAGAAGAAATGCACATATTTTTCTTGTTAAATGTATAGGAATTTCAGAAATCACTCGGAGCCAAGCATTCTGTCTACGACACCACCAACAGGACTGGACGTTCTCTGAAGGAGAAAACCTCCCTGGCTGATGACAACCTGAAACTGGATGACATGCTGAGTGAACTTAGAGACAAATGGGATACCATATGTGGAAAATCTGTGGAAAGGTAAAATGTTCTTTAAGACAGTTTGGTTACTCTGTAGACCTCTTTCAAATACACAGTAATGGTGCTTTGCAGGGACATTTCAAAAACCTTAAATATTTTCTTTGCCTAAGGAACTTCTGCTTGTCCTAAGTACCCCACACAAATATCATCTGCATTTGAAGACTTTGCTGTTCATTATTTTTAACTACTCATTACAATAAAAAGTGATATCATTGTCCAAGCTTCTGCCATCTCACACCTGACTGCACCCACTGCTTCTGACTCGTCTTCCCACGTCCACCTTTATCACTTCTTTAACTCAATTTCTACGTAACTACTAGGATTGTCTCTTAAAAATGTAAATGGAATCTTGTCATTCCCCTCCTTCATACCCTTTGGTGACTTACTACTGGGCATGCATTGAAACATAGGCTTCTTAATGTGATGTGCAAGGTACCACTCATCTGGCCCCAGCATTTCTTTCTAACTCCATCTACCCTTTTTTGATCTCCCTCTTTCTTATTACATTTCCATGAAAACCCAAGACGTATTTCAAAAATTTTAAGTAATTAAGTACAATAGTAGTAGAGTTGAAATATCTTGTACATGTTTCCAAATTTTCCTGTTGATCCTTAATCCTAATGATTTTTGTCAGCATCAAGATTAAATAGGTTATATTCAGTTCTAGGGAACTCAGTAAGTTTTTGTCATGTTAGTTTTTTAAAAATCTTAAATTCCTGAGCCACAAAATTTTACATACCTTTTCCAGTATTGTATATATGGTTTTATTTACAACATTTTTGAAAAGACAAAATAATGAAGTCATGACAAACAGATCAATGAATGCTAGGGGCTTGAAGACAGGGACAAGGTGTGTCTATAAAGAGACAGCATGAGGGAGAATTTTGGGATGGTTGAACTGTTCTGGATCTTGATTGTGGTGATGGTTACATGAATCTATATATGTGTTAAAATGTATAGAAGTGTATATGAAAAAATGTCAAGTATACTGCCTGATAATCTAAAACAAAATTTTAAAAATATTTGAACAATTTAAAAGGTCGATTTTTATAAAGAAACATGAAGAGTCCATGGTTTCCAAAGGTGGGAATTTTCCTGGAACAGATGCCATGTATTTAAGGAATAAAAAAGAAAGTTTAGAAAAGTTTTGGGGTTTTTTCTAAGAAGAGCAAAGAAGCAACAATGAATACCAATATACTGCTCTTCCTCTTGAGTACCACTCAGCCTTCATCAATTAATTTTCGATGTTCAGATATATGAGTGGCTTTTTTTGTTGCAAGGATCAATTTTTCATACCTTTTTCCCTAGACAAAACAAATTGGAGGAAGCCCTGTTATTTTCTGGACAATTCACAGATGCCCTACAGGCTCTCATTGATTGGTTGTATAGAGTTGAACCCCAGCTGGCAGAAGACCAACCTGTTCATGGAGACATTGATTTAGTGATGAATCTGATCGATAATCACAAGGTAATGTTATCTGGGGCATTTTATTTTATCTTGTTTGATTACTCTGAGTGTACAAGAAAATATGAACCATTTAAATTAGCTTTTAAAATCAGGAGACTATAGATCATATGACATAACAGTCTTTATTTTTGAAATATGTGTCTGAGCAGAACCTGGAAGCTACCTTTAAAAGTGATGGGGAAATATTATTTAGTGTCAGTGAAATAGTTTTGTTTTTAATTACCGGATCTAAAACCTTTTTAGAACTTGGAAAGTGATTTCATTCTCTGGTGCTTTAAAACAGATTTCAAGAATGTTTTACTGTCTTTAGTTATGCACTTAAACAATTATGTAATAAAATTTAAAATCATTCATTCAGTGACCTGACACTAAGTTATTGCATAAGTGTGTAGATTTGTGACATGATCCGTGGGGGTCATGACCAACTGCTTTTAAAAATATGGAACCAAAACTGTTTTAACCTTGCCCCTTGAACTATAGCAATTTATGAGTCAGCAGCATGTGCTATGAGGGATTTGATTATTGTTTACTTCAAGAAAACTGGCTTTCTTGAAATCTCCTGATATATTTATGTTAAACTGTCGTGTCACGTAAATCAAAGGTAATATTCAAGGTGTCCAGCTAAGTGTAAGGTCCTAAATTATGATCAAATCATATAAAACAACTTAGCCTGGAAACAATATGAAGCATAGTACTAATTTAGAATAGTTGTGTCGGAGTTGACTTTATATAAAAACATCTTACATCACTCTACTTGAATTTATCTTGTATTTCCTCTGTCTAGTGTTTGAGTTCAGAAAACTTATTTCATTTGTAATGTTCTCTTTATACTGGTTATGCTATTTTGATCTTACCATTCTTTTTAAAATAGTCTTATTGCATATTTATTTTCCCTTTTTTCTTTCTATTCTATCGTTATACCCATAAGAGAGTTTGTTACACTCAAAAAGTGAAACAAACTAAATTAAAATAAAATAAAAGAATAAATAAAGAACAACGGTTAGGTCTACAAAAGCTAAAAATTTAAAAATTACATGGCTTTGCTTATATTGAAATAAATATTTTGTGTATGGTTAATACTTCTCTATTTCCTGGCATTTATTCAATGAGTAATGAATAGCGTAATGTTACTTTTTACATAAATGCCATTTCTGTAAACTCACTGTCTAAATATTTAGTACTCTAGGTAATTGCCAGATCTTTTATATATTAAAGGTCATCAAGAATGAATGAATCATTTAGCATTAGTAATACAACTGGAAGGCTCAAGAAGTTCAAGTATGCAAAATGCTTTGGAAAGTCTGCTGAAAACTATTGGACTAGTCCTATCATAAATGGAATATTTAAATACTGTACCATTTGCACATGTGTTTATGTGTGTGTGTGAATGTGTGTATTGGTGTATATGTGCGCATTTGTATCTATCTGCAGGCATATCATAACTGTTAGAGTTGAATCCGTCAAATAATCACTTTTGTGATAGGCTCACTTTTGTGAATGATCTGAGTATCAGAATAGAAACCTATAGATAAGGCCAAATGGTAACATTCATTTATGATGATTTTTAAAAAAACTCATTAATTTCGTTGTGACAGAGTGTTGGTTATTAATGTTTGAAAGATCTAGTTGCATACACAGATTCTTGGATCAAAAATAAAGAGCACTGGGCTCACTTCTTAGATCAGTCTGTGGCCAAAATAAATCAATTTAATTTCTGGCACATCAAAGTTTGTCAAAATTAGGCAGGAGAAAAAAAAAAAAAAAAACAACCCAGAAACTTTTCCTCTAAGGTGAAAGACGGGGATTTAAGCCTCTAAAATTTGACATTATGAGTTAGTACCTAATATATTATGAAAGACCAAGGAGTTTTGTAGGAGTCAAGGACCGTCTGCCAACTTCCTATGGAATTCCCTGCCATTATCTCTAAGAACTCCATGGTACACACATCAGGATTGTTTAGTCCTCTGTTAGCTTCTTAGGTACATCTCTTAGAGTAGTGCCGAAGCCAGGATCATTTGGAATTCACACTAATTATTTGAGAGGAATTGGGACACCATATTAAAGAATCATTAAAAAAAGGAATCTGATGCATTGTTTTATGAAATTGAAATAAAGAAGGCTGGCTGCCATTATTTAAATCCAATATGTCATTTTAAAATAAGGTAATCTCGTTTTCTCACGAGAATGTGATAGGACTGAATAAATGTATACAAGACTATTCTTGATGATGCTCAAATAGGAGTAGTGTGTCGTTTATCTTCTGAAGATGCTGCCAGAAATATGGTTATTGAACTTTAGGTCTTAGATATCTGTACATGATGTTATATGCACATATATATCTCAAACAGTATGTGTTACTGTTTTGGTTTTGTAATTAAAAATAATTTTTCAAAATATGGTCTTCTTAGGCCTTCCAAAAAGAGTTGGGGAAGAGGACCAGCAGTGTGCAGGCCCTGAAGCGCTCAGCCCGAGAACTCATAGAAGGCAGTCGGGACGACTCCTCCTGGGTCAAAGTCCAGATGCAAGAATTAAGCACACGCTGGGAGACCGTGTGTGCACTTTCCATATCAAAGCAAACGCGGTTAGAAGCAGCCCTGCGTCAGGTAAAAACCATGTAAATGAGAGCTGGGTGTAATGGGAAAAGTATTGAAACCTCAACAAGAACTATTCTAGTAAAAAACTGAGTAAACTGTGAGTAAAAAACCTCGTGTCTCAATCAGGACAGTCTGAAGAAGGAAATTCTAATAGCATCATTGCCTTGATCCTTCTCCCACCCTCCCCCATGAATTTAAATTACTGCTAGAGGGAGGCATTCTAATCTTCACATAGAAGTGCTGCTTGAGTAATGTTTCAGCTTGGAAGTATGATGGACTGCCATTCATCTAAAATCAAGTTGTTAAAGTGGTAATTTTTTCTTCATATAGGCCTTTTTTATATATTAGGTGTTTTCTTATTTTTAAAATATGTATATCTTTATCTTCTTAATGGGAGTAGTGAAGCAATTTAAATTTAAAACTTTTTGTTTTTTTTTTCATTGAAAGGATGAATCCACTATACAGTTCTGTAAATTGTGCTAACAGGCATATTTGGGAATTTTGTTTGGTGTGTGTGTGTGTGTGTGTGTATGTGTGTGAACTCTTAGGCAGAGGAATTCCACTCGGTGGTACATGCCCTCTTGGAGTGGCTGGCTGAGGCAGAGCAAACCCTGCGTTTCCATGGTGTCCTCCCAGATGATGAGGATGCTCTCCGGACTCTCATTGATCAGCATAAAGTGAGTAATATATAAATGCTAAGTAAAGCTACATTAGAAAATCAAAGCAAGGAAAATAGACTCATGATTACAAATATCAACTGCATGAATATTTTCCTTCCTGAGAAATACTTAAACACCTGGTACATTTGAGAGTGTACTTCTGTCCACCTTGCTTACATACGTATGTCCCTGTGTACCCACACACATGTATGTGTACCTGTCTTTTTATGTTTCCTTTTTAGGGAAGGTAGTTATTCTGTTTCCTATCTCAAGGAAGCATATTGATTTATCTAGGCTTTTTGGCTTTTGACCAAAATTGGTCGATATTGTTGCAGTCATTATGTGGGTTTCAAAAATAAAACTTCTTTAATAGGCAGTTTGGCATTTATAAAATTATACCTGTAGGATTGTAAATTAGTAATTTTGCCCTTTGTAAACAAGACACACAGGTAATTTAATAACTCACCTTTAAATCTATTTTTAAGCCTCCGCTGCTTCTGTTCTTAATCAAGAGCCTTTTAAATCCTTTTTAGAAGTAACCTATAGTATACATTAAAAATTTTAAAAATGAATTCCACAAGCCAATATTCTGTTGAATAACTAACCAAGTCTAAATCTGGCTATTGAGTTTTCAAATCAAGATTTTTCCTGTGGCAATGCATGAAACTTGCCAAAACCCTTCAGAGAGTGATCCAGATATCTCTTAACAGATGTTTTTTAACCTTTGACTCAAAAAGTCAGGAATTTGAAATGGTAACACTCAATGTAGTGTTGATGTCAGCATTTCCTATTAACTTTAAAGGATCTTTTTAACACCAGTAAATAATTTTGTCTTTTGAGATCAGGCTGGAAATACATCATTAATTTTAGTGTAGCATGGATTACATCATCTGTAGAGAGTTGTTATTTTAATTAATACCCTCTATCAAAAATGGGTTGCTGCATCTATAGCAATGAAATATTGCCATGTCATTTAAAAAGTGGTGCAAGCTTTCATAGCATTTTCTGGAAGAATGAAATGCTATATACACCATTTAAATTTGAAGCTAGAATATAAGAAGAAGACAGTTACATCAAATTTATTATAAATTTTTGAGTCCATTCAACATTTTGAAAATGTAGTTTATATTATATTACTGTGGGCTTACCATCAGCCAGCATTGAGTTCTATTAACATTCTTAGGTTTGGGTCTCAGAGTAGCATAAATATTTGCTGGACACCACTTAAAGCCCGTCGTGCATATCTAACACCCTACAGAAAGGAGCCTATTTGTGGTATCACCACTCTCACAGGACCAGGAAACCTCCAGGAGGCAAGTATCCAGAGCAGGGGTAGTGGTTTTTATAACAAATTATTTTTAAATAGCATAAAATTACCAGTAATTTTATAAAGCATTTCTTAATAATATTTTGCAGTAACACTATTCATTCTTTTCCATCTCTTCTGTTTCCCTTCGCACATTCACCATTCACCAATCAAAGAAAAACCGAATATTTAATTTCTTAACACTAGGACTAGAGACTTCTTAGTATAATCCAGTTTCTAAAAACGGCAGGCTTTCCCACATGAGAACAAACCAGTAAGGTAAGGTTCAGACTAGGTTGGAAGGGCATAGAATTCAGTGGAATGTTGACAGTCTCATCCACCAAATAGGTGTACAAGTGATTGAGAGTACATTATTTGTATCAGCTGTTCTCTGGGGGAAACACAGATGTTAGATTAACCTATTTTTTCCTCTTCCTTATAATGTTGCAGTTTTTAACTTTTTTCATTTAGGAGGGTCTGTATTGAAAAAGTGATAATTTTTTAAGTTATGATATTTAAAAAGTAGGTCATGTTATCGGAGTGTACCATCAATTGAAACTTGACTCCATTATAGTAAACTTGTAAATAAAAGGTCTAGAAAGCATTTATTCAGTAAATCATATACTCTTTTGAACGAATTACTGGGAACATAAAAATGAATAAAACACAGTCTTTTAATCTTGTGGACCGAACAGTCTAATATAGCAAAATGCCAGAGTAGGAGATATGTCACAGAGCTGCTTCACAGAGATTAAAGACAAAAGGCCACTTATATTAGAGTAAAACATATAAACATATTATGTAAATTTAAATTCAGAGAGTACATGTACATGTTTGCTACCTGAGTATATTGAGTAATAGTAGAGACTGGACTTCTTTTGTACCAGTCATCCAAATATTAAACACTGTACACAATAGGTAATTTTTTAAATTTTTCAACCCTCAGGCCCCTTTTATCCTCCATGCTTTTTGGAGTCCTCAGTGTCTATTATTTCCATCTTTATGTCCATGTGTTCCCATTGTTTGGCTCCCACTTATACGTGAGAATATGTGATATTTGATTTTCTGTTTGAGTTACTTCACTTAGGATAATGGCCTCCAGCTCCATGCATGTTGCTGCAAAGTACACGATTTCATTCTTTTTTATGGCTGCATAGTATTCCATGCTATATATGTACCACATTTTTTTTATCCAATCAACTGTTGATGGACACTTAGGTTGGTTCTGTGACTTTGCTTTTATGAATAGTGCTGGAATTAACATATGAGTGCTGGTGTCTTTTTGATATAACAATTTCTTTTCCTTTGGTTAGATACCGAGTAGTGGAATTGCTAGGTCAAATGGTAGTTCTAATTTTAGTTTTTTGAAATATATCCATACTGTTTTTCATAGACATTGAACTAATTTATATTCCCACTAACAGTGTATAAGCACTCCCTTTTCTCAGCATCCACATCATGTGTTGTTTTTTCACTTTTTAGTAATAGTTATTCTGACTTGTGTAATATGATATCTCAGGGTGGCTTTAATTTGCGTATCTCTGATAATTAGTGATGCTGAGCATTTTTCATGTGTGTGTTGGCTGCTTGTATGCTTGTATTTCTTCTTTTGAGAAATGTCTGTTCATGTCCTTGTCCCAGTTTTCGGTGGAGTTGTTTGTTGTTTTCTTGTTGAGTTGTTTGAGTTCCTTGCAGATTCTGGATATTAGTCTTTCTTCAGAGGCATGATTTGCAAATATTTTCTCCCATTCTGTAGCTTAGCTGTTTACTCTGTTGATTCTACCTTTTACTGTGCAGAAGCTTTTTTATTTAATTAAGTCCCATTTATCTGTATTCATTTTTGTCGCATTCACTTTTGGGATCCTTGTCATAAATTATTTGCCTAGGCCAATGTCCAGAAGAGTTTTTTCTAGGTTTTCTTGTAGTATTTTTATTGTAAAACACGTATATTTCAAAGTGAACACCCCTCTTCACATAGTGTGAGTAGCACGGGCATCATCGACATCTGCGGCCTCTGACACTCATTGTATAATCAAGTAATTGCTCTTGGTGCAGGGGTCCAGAGAGACTGGGGTGTCTGCAGATCTCTGACATTCTATATGAGATTTTGGAAGCATGTCGCATTTTTAAGGGCAAAGATTCTCAATTTGTAGTCACATTTTCAGAGTTCTATGGTATGTTTATCTATGGATGTAGTTCTGATGGTAGAAAGTACAATTATGTATGTGAGACATTTGTAAAACATTTATTTGAAAGATCATCCTCAAGGATGTCAAGGCTTTGTTCATTCTGCTTGCTCAGAGGGACTTGCTCTAACCACTAGAACTGCCAGAACAGAGGAGAGTGCCTCTTACTGGCATCTTAAAGGGACAGTTCTCACATGGGCTGATGTGCTGTCAGGCTCACTCTCTCTAACCTCCCCCTCACTTTTTACTGCCTGGACACTTTGGGCCCTGTCTCCCGTAGCCCCAAACATTTATATTTACTTACCCAGTCTTCTCTCTACTTAGTACTTTTTAATTCATGCTCCTATATTTCCTGGCATAGTTAATGCTATTTTAAATATTAACCTCCTTATCTTATTTGTTAGAACTTATTTTTGGTCAATCAATGTTGTTTCTATCTCTAGCAATACTGCCTCTCCCAATGCTATTCTCCATTAATAATATAATTATATCCAAATTTGGAAGAGTTATTTTTTGTATAATACATTTTTAAAGCATGAAATATCCTATAAAGTTGGCCCTCTGTATCCAAATACTCAAAAATAAAATAGTTAAAAATATTCAAAAATAAAATGGATGGTTGCATCTGTGCTGAAGATATACATACTTTTTTCTTTGTCATTATTCCCTAAACAATACCATAACAACTATTTACAATTATTTACATTGTATTAGGTATTATTAGTAATCTAGAGATGATATGAAGTATATGGGGAGGATGTACTTAGGTCATATGCAAATACTACATCATTTTATATGAGGGACTTGAGCATCCTTGGATTTTATTATGCACAATATCCTGGAACCAACTCCCCATGGATACCAAGGGATGACTGTACTTGTATTTTAAAGTACATATTAGAAAGTACTTTTTCTATTTTGTCCCCTTTTCCTCCCCAATTAGTAAATGATTTCCACTGTGAATATACCAATTGAAGTTTTTGCTTATTTGTTTTAATTCTGGCAGTCAAATGTCACCAGTTTTGTTTTCAGCCAATGCCAACAGTTAATTGAAGTCTTTGTTTCTGCTGTAGGAATTCATGAAGAAACTGGAAGAAAAGAGAGCTGAACTAAATAAAGCCACCACTATGGGCGACACCGTTTTGGCTATCTGCCACCCCGACTCCATCACCACCATTAAGCACTGGATAACAATCATCCGGGCGAGGTTTGAGGAGGTCAGTGTGTCTCAGATAATCTTCACAGTAGCAATAGCTTAGAGAGTTGAGGGGTGTGGGAAATTAAGGAATTAAGATGCGCTTATGGCCATGGGAAAATGAGACCTCTACATAGAAAATGTTCTTGTAAATATGCTTCTTTTATGCATTACAATCTCTGAAATTAACTTTTCTTTAAAAGGTCAAAGAAATTTTGCAGCTATATCCCTGGAAAATTTGAAGGCAAATATTTAGTACACTATATAACATTTTGGCCTCCTTCCACATTGTTTCTATTGAATAATTCAGCAGTTAGATGGTGTTTCGGAGCAGTATATACTGTATATACTGGTGGAGTGAATTGGTATACATAAAGTGAATTAATTCTGCATTTAATATTTTAGCTTTTTTTTTTTTTTTTTTTTTTTGGACAGAGTCTCGATTTATTGCCCAGGCTGGAGTGCAGTAGTGTGATATTGGCTCACTGCAACCTCCACCTCCCAGGTTCAAGCAATTCCTCTGCCTCAGCCTCCCGAGTAGCTGGGATTACAGACGCGTACCACCATGCCTGGCTAATTTTTTTGTACGTTTAGTAGAGACAGGGTTTCACCAGGTTGGTCAGACTGGTCTTGAACTCCTGACCTCGTGATCCGCCCGCCTCGGCCACCCAAAGTGCTGGGATTACAGGCGTCAGCCACCGCGCCCTACCAATATCCTAGCTTTTTACATTTCTACTCTGTGCCACATGGAGTAAGCTTACCTGATCCTTCAGAGAATGCATATTTGAACTCAAATTAGAAAGCAAAAGGAAGCCTGAGTGATTGACATGCATCTTTAAATTCTGAAGATGATGAACATCATCGTGGGCTCTCATATCCTCCTCGAGCCAGATCTTGATGCCACTAATGGAATCTAAAAAGACCAGAAGCATTATGGGTCTAGCCCAGGATGATCCTAATTGTCATTTAAAATTTATTTATTTTATATCACTGCAATTATTTTACTAAGTTGGAGGAAATTCTGAGAAATTTCTGTTTCTCTGACAGGTGCTGGCCTGGGCAAAGCAACATCAGCAGAGATTAGCAAGTGCTCTGGCTGGGCTTATTGCCAAACAGGAATTGTTGGAAGCTTTGCTGGCTTGGTTGCAATGGGCTGAAACTACACTTACTGATAAGGATAAAGAAGTCATCCCCCAGGAGATCGAAGAGGTGAAAGCACTCATTGCAGAACACCAGGTAAAATAAATATAATCCTAACTCCTGTTAACCATTTTCTCAGATATTTTCTTTCTTTCACTGCTGTACCTCTCAAAACACTGCTTTGTTATTATTTTCACTTCTTCAGACTCCTCAGTTCCTTACAATTGTATTTCCAGTTCTGCAGCTGCCCTAAAACCTCTTTTTACAGGAACCCTCTGTGACCTTTGCAAAACTTTCCTTCTTTGTCCTCTGTGGGGTTATACTCGTGGTATTGTCTCACGCTCACTTCTGCTCTCCCTTTTGCCTTCTTAACGTCAGCTCTCCTTACTCCTTATGTGTTATCCTCAGCTCTCTACTTCCCTCACTCTGTTCTCTCTTTTGGCGATCTCACCCACCTCCACCTCCCTGGCTTCAGTGGGTACCTTGTTTGATTGCTCTGTTTGCATTTTTATGTCTTCGAAGATGACTGTCACCACTTGAAATACATCGTGTGAAAAAGGGAACATGTTGTCTTTCTTAGAAAAAACACTTTTCCTATATATCCTACTTGTTTTAAACTCAAATGATGGGTATCACACTCACTTTGATTTACTTGATTGCTCACAATGTGTTTAATATGCATTTACAAAGAGAAATATTAAGTGTCAGCTCAGTTGGTTAAGCAATTAATGTTGCCATTATTGTGTGTATATGTGTGTGTGTTTTAAAAGTCTAAGACATCAATGTCTATAATGGCCCTAAGTGTACCAGGTCATGTTCCCTGTGATCAGAGGTATTAGAGTTCTTCAGTGTGACAAATATTCCAGAAAGATGTTACTTCACTTTTCCCTTTTGTCTGGGTCTCCTTTTTCCCATCATTTTTCACAGTCTCTGCCTTTCCTCAGCCTTTGCTGCATATTCCAAATATAGGGATACCTAGTAAATAATAAGCCCAAGGAGATGAGATAAGCAGTGGCAAGGTAGTTAAACCTTTTAAATACAATGGTAGTATACTTTAAACCAAATAGCTTTTACCATCCTTGGAATAGCCTATTTATGAATATTTTGATATGTCCACATTAAATGTGGATGCAGTATGTCATAATATATCAAAGAGCCGTCTTTTTTTTTGAGGGGCAGGGTCTCACTCTGTTGCCCAGGCTGGAATGCAATGGCACAGTCATGGCTTACTGCAGCCTCAACCTCCTGGGCTCAAGTGATCCTCCCACCTCAGCCTCCTGTGTAGCTGGGACTATAAGGCACATGCCACCTGGCCTAATGTTTTCATTTTTTGTAGAGACAGGGTTTCACTGTGTTGCCTAATCAAAGCCATCTTAAATATTTCAAATATGTAGGTGAAATGTGCCACAGAAAAGTTCTTGGAAACATCCTAGCTAACTAGTTTCCCTGTAGACAGATGCTCACCAAAGATTCTTCTGAGGAGCTTGGAAGCCTGAGTTTGGTTGGTGCACAGACACGTTATTTTATTCACATGACTTCTCCCATGTGTCCATGTACGTTATTCAACTAAAACAAATTATTTTTATTTTCAGTGTACTCTCTTTACATTTTATATATATATATATTTTTTTTTTGAGACAGAGTCTCACTCTGTTGCCCAGGCCAGAGTGCAGTGGCACAATCTCGGCTCACTGCAACCTCTGCCTCCTAGGTTCAAGCGATTCTGCTGCCTCAGCCTCCCCAGTAGCTGGAACTACAGGCACGTACTACCATGCCTGGTTAATTTTTGTAATTTTAGTAGAGACGGGGTTTCATCATATTGATCGGGCTGGTCTCAAACTCCTGACCTCAGGTGATCCACCTGCCTTGGCCTCCCAAAGTGCTGGGATTACAGGTGTGAGCCCACTGCACCCAGCCACATTTTATATTCTTTAAAAGTTAGTAAATGCTGCATTATGATGGTTTAGATTTTTTTTTACCCTGAAGATAAAGCATGATGATTTATTCTTCTTCAGAAATAATAACATGGTTCTTTCATCCTTCTGTTTTTAGTTCATTTCTGAAGATGGTTTTCTCTAGTATACTCTTATTTGATTGACATAATTTCTTTCATTTCAGACCTTCATGGAGGAAATGACCAGAAAACAGCCTGATGTTGATAAAGTAACGAAGACCTACAAGAGGAGAGCTGCTGATCCTTCCTCATTACAATCCCATATTCCAGTCTTGGATAAGGGACGAGCAGGAAGTAAGCAGTGATCAATTTCTTTAAAATGTCAATAAACAAGGGAGCTAATTTTATTTTGAGTTATTTGAAATTTGGGGGCAGTTGGTGATTTTACATGAGCACTGGATATCATGAAATGCTTTCTTGAAAGAATATATGTGCTCAAGTATTGTAGAAACTTACTTAAAAATAAAGAAAAAATATACCCAGGTTTCTATATGTAACTTTATTGTCTTAAAGTGTATCTTTCATATTAGCTAGAAGAAAACTGAAAAAATTTACAATAAGAACAGAAATCATCACCCCCGTTGCATTGTCTCATTTTTCTTCTGTTATATATATAACTTTAAAGCTGAGCATAATAAAAATGACCATGACCTGGATAACGTTCATGACTTAGTTGTTCATTGGTGGCCAGCAGTCTGATAGCTTTTGCACATGTTCGTGTGACTTCAGGCTCTGTTTACTTCTAGAGCTGCTTTAACAATATGACATGACATTAAAAACAATCATAGTTAGCTTGGAGAAAATTTAAAAGAAACACAATTTGTGTTACTGAATGAAAATGCATTTTGTGTATTACTTAATTTTTTAATTAAAAAGAAATGATGTCAGAGCTGTTGTGATTACTTATTACACAAGGAGACAAGGTAAACTATTAAGAGCCCTATAGCCAGACTCCTTGGCTGTCTCCAACACTTACCAAACTGAGAAACATAACCCTGGACGCATTACTTAAACTCATTCTGAACCTCAGTTTCCTCATCTGTAAAAGGGGATAATTATAACCTCATTGGACTACAGTGAGAATTGAATGAGCTAGTACATATAAAATGCTTAACATACTTCCAGGCATATAGTTAAATGCTTAAGTATTTCTTGTACTGTAAATCTCAGCTGGGACACTTAACATTCTATATGACCCTAGGCCAGTAATTTTTCTAGGTCATATTTAGCCATTTAGTAAGATGAGAAAAATTTGTTAAGGTCATTGTTTTGTGAAGTTGTTGAGACTTGTGGAAAACAGCCAGAAAGCAGGAGGAAACTTCAGTAAGGCAGTAAACTTGGGTTTGAGACTATGCATAGGAAACATGCAATCTCAGTGGAAAATGGATGTGGGCAAAGGCTGGGGTCCCATACACATGCTGCCATATTTTATTGGCATTTGTGAAGTGTCTTGCTTTGACTCCTGTGACTGCCCAGTGTCTGCTGCCCTCATCTGCTCTCCCTTTCTGCCTTCTTCTCTAGGAAGGACAGCTGGGTTTGATGTAACTCATTGTAAGATAGTCTCACTGGCCTGTGAGATTTCCTTTAACAAACAGGAGGATCACAGCATGCTTCATTGTCATTGAAATGGCATGAATTTTAAGCTGGAAGATGTTTTAAGCGTAAATTTATTGAGAGAGGTTTCCAGTATTTAAATGCCCTTGTCAAGAGATATTTCTCCAACTTGCATGAACAGTGTGTGATCCTTAATAAGGAAAACAGATTTGGACCTTGACATTTTACATCATCTAAATCAGGATACTTTTACTTGTACAAACCCACAATTAAGTTGATGCAGTCTTAGCTAGGAGCAAAAAAGGTCAAGCCTTAACACATTTCAGAACCCTGGAAACTGCCATCCTAACTAAAGTTATATCTTCACAGGAAAACGCTTTCCAGCATCAAGCTTGTATCCTTCTGGGTCACAGACACAAATTGAAACCAAAAATCCTAGGGTTAACTTACTGGTGAGCAAATGGCAGCAAGTCTGGCTCCTGGCGTTGGAAAGAAGGAGGAAACTCAATGATGCCTTGGACAGGCTGGAGGAGGTTTGGAAATTCATACCCTCATCACCTTATTGTCATTTGCCCTCAATTCTCGTAACACATTGCCATTGCCAAAATCTTGGTATTTTTTAACTTTTCTGATAATAAGCAAACTCTTGCTATTCGAGTACATTTTTAAATTCCAAAATAAATACCACAAGTGTGTGTGATTTTGTGAAACATTGATATATAGGATTTGGATTTAGGAAATCAATAAAGTAAAAAAAAATGATTGTATTTTAACAATCAGAAGCTGATTCCTTAAGAATAAAATCTAACTTGACATAATGTCATAATGTTTGCTGGCCATTCTGCCTGGCAAATATAATCATTGATATTTCAGATCTTTTGATTGTGTGTATTTGATTACCTAAGATTTCAAGTTTTGGATTCTGCAATTGGGAAATTTTTAGAAGCCCTGGGGAGTTAAGAGAGTGGCTGATAGTGCAGAGGGAGAGAGAGCAAAGGGTTAGGTAAGTGCTGTTGAGCTGGACCTGCTATCCCAGTGAGCATGACTAGTGGTGGTACTTAGAGCCAGACCACCTTTATGACTTTGGCATTAATCAGAAATTTACAGCGTAAGTTTTTAGGAATTTTATTTGTAAAGATAAATCAGTGACAGAAATGAAATACATTTTAAAGCCAAAATGTTTCTAAGTCCCCTTGGCAAGATAATACCTCTTTTTGAAATGGAAAGGATATGTGTACTACCTAGAGAATCATTTAAAAAGTTATTCATATGTATAATCTACAATTTTAGTACAACATTAACTCAACCAAAATACCTTTTGTCCTTTTTAGCTGAGGGAATTTGCTAACTTTGATTTTGATATTTGGCGCAAAAAATACATGCGATGGATGAATCACAAGAAATCTCGAGTGATGGACTTCTTCAGGAGAATTGATAAAGACCAGGATGGGAAAATAACACGGCAGGAATTTATTGATGGAATTCTTTCCTCAAGTAAGTTCCAAGACAGGTGACTGTAACTAATACAATTTTTAAAAGAAAGAAGCACATTTTAAAATTGTGGGTCCAGTGAACTTGTGTTACTAATAAGGCATTGCCTTATAAGTTACCTAGGAAGTCACTACCCTTAAAAAAGTGTTTTTTGGTAAAATCTGTGGCTCTGGATTCAGGAACACTCACTACCTGTGTGATCACAGATATGTTGTTCCCTCACTCCACTGAGGCTGAGAACTTGTTAGAATAATAAAGTCAATAATATATGATTCTTAAGGTGTTTTCTGTGTGTGTGTGTGTGTGTGTGTGTGTGTGTGTGTGTGTGTGTGTTGCCTGGCATCTGTGTAATAGGAAGTCAATAAATTCAAGTCCCTTTCTTTTTCATTCTAATTTACATTCTGATCTAACTTTGTCATTAGTAGGAAATTAGAACTCTGTAAAACTTCTTAAGATACTTATCACCTTCTTGTTTGATGGCCCAATCATTTGTATGTGATTTCCCTGACAGATGTTACTAGATGTCATTCTTAAGGTAAATTTCATAAATTATTCTTTGACTAGTAATTGAACCATATAAAATTGCCAATGTTAAACATTTTCAACCTAAAAATAACAGCATTTTACATGATTCACCTAAGTAGTAATTAAAGATAAGTTAAGAGTATATATAGCTCTTCATTTGCTATGATGTAAATCAGTTTTTTAAAAAAGGATTTTAACATGTTTGATCACTGATGATTTAACCAGCCACATTGAGATTAAAATGTGCAATTGAGAATACCTTGAGAAAGAACTAACAAGTCACTACTTATCATTGTTTTCAAAATTTTAGAGTTTCCAACCAGTCGCTTGGAGATGAGCGCAGTTGCAGACATCTTTGACAGAGATGGTGATGGATATATTGACTACTATGAATTTGTAGCAGCCCTTCACCCAAATAAAGATGCATATAAACCTATCACAGATGCTGACAAAATTGAAGATGAGGTACTCATTATCTTTCCATTGCGTATAACACTGATAGTATGTTCTGCCAGGATATCATGCACAATTCGTACAATCATTTTATTTTCACTTTAATTGTAGTGTCAAAGTTTTAAGGATTCTACTATGTAATATTAACATTAAAGTAAATATTTCATCATTGTTTTTGGCAGGTGACAAGGCAGGTAGCTAAGTGTAAATGTGCAAAGCGATTTCAAGTTGAACAGATTGGTGATAATAAATACAGGGTAAGTTTTCAAAATAATGTTGTAGTTCCTTTAAAGGACATAAATTGAAATCTGTATATAATTTGATCTCCGTTGTTTTCCAGGAATCTTATTTATGTTTTACCTCATATCAAAATTTAATGGTATATGAAACTCTTATGTTTAACATTTTAATTTGTATAATGGTAGCCTGCATTTTGCATATTAGGAAATATCTTTGACATCTACATCATGCACATTGCCTTTAAAGAAAAGTTATTCACAAGAAAATACTCAAATCTCATATATTTAGGTTGCTTCATATTATTTTATATTTTATTATGATTAGAAGTAAGTTTTCAGATTTCAAACAAGAAAGCTGCTCTAATCCAGAACCACAAAGTTAAAAATATGGACTCACTTTAATAAATAGGAAAAAAGAGGATAATGTCTTCTCCACTTGTGCAGTAATTTTTGCTTTTATTAAAAATCTCAATTAACTTGGTTCACTCTCTTCAAAACAGAAGAACAGTGTGACTTCATTACTCTTTCTCTATTTTTTTTTTTTTTTTTTGGGAACATCTCTTATATGTAGTAGCTAGATAGGAAATGTGCTGAGTTTCCCCAATATAGTGTGTTACTTATAAATGAAACATTATTTTTATTTTTATACTTCCATATTAAAAAATAGTCATCAATGTATTCAAAACTTTAACTTAAATTTGAAATCTTAAGATTTTCAAAAATACATGTACAGAAAATAGTCTGATTATTTGGTTTGAAATTGGGACAGATTTCAAACTGGGTGCCTGCACATCTCTAAACTAGATACTACATCCAGAAGCACAGAGTGTGAGTATGTGTGTATGTTCTAGAGTCATACAGAAAGTTTCCTGTTGAACTAATTGTGTCTTTCTTCCATTTTTCATTTTTATCAGTTCTTCCTGGGAAATCAGGTATAAACCAGTGGAATGTATTCTCAAGTTCCTGATGATTTTTTTTTTAACTTTAATTCATAGTCATTAAAGCTTGCCATGGCCAATCTTTCCCATGCTGTCTCCCTAGCTACTACATTGTTGGTTGGCGTGGTGTTTCTGTAAGCGCTATAAGGGTCCTTGATCCAGGATTCCTTTTTGCCTTGTGTCTTAAATGAGGAGATTACTTTTAAGCAAACCAGATAATGAATTGTAGCTTGGCTTGCTACAATGTTACAAATGCAATTTTTAATTCCCATTTTTTATAATATGAGCATATATTTTATGCTAATACTCATTGGAACACAAATTTGATTCTCCACACATCTCTGTGTTAGGCTCATTGATGTTTAACTCTTTAGGACACACGGTCTACAGTAGCCCAGGAGGATCAGCCTCAGGCAGTGACACGGGAAGACAGAGAGCCAAGAGGTCTCCTTGGCACTCAGCCGCAAGTAACAAGTTCTCTCCAAAGAAGCTATTTGCCATTTGTTCAAAATCACTGATTTTCGGGGATTGGCATCCTCTGAGTAGAAATGTTAACTCCATAGGCTTTAAGTAGTATCATTCCTTTTGAGGAAAGTTATTGCTGTAACATATGCAGAATCTTAAAGTCACGTTTTATGCCATCTTGTTTGAATGTTTATATTGGCACTGAAGTCAATATAAAATGTTTACATTGACATTTAAGTCAGTATGAACTGTCTAGTGGCACTACATCATGATCAGAATTTTGAAACTAAAGACAAGAGATGCTCTGTTTTGATTTAAACATATTCATGAGCTTTTTTTTTTTTTTTTAACTTTATACTTTGGAAACAACCATGCTATCTATAGTACCTGACCATATTACATTAGATATGACTCTGCCACTCCGTTTTAAAGCCATATTACATCTCAAGCTTCAAATTATCTATTACCTTCATTTATTGCAAGCAGATAATTTATTTTTAAAACTTCCATTAGTTATAATATAAAACATAAAATGTTACTTTTCCGTCCTTGCAATTTTTGGAGTCAGCAAATGAGAGTGAATCTTTTATTTGCAGAGAGGATGAGAGAAATACTTACCTCAAAAGGTTTTACTCACTGAAAGCACAGTCAGCAACATTAGTCTGTTTTCTCTTGTCTTGTGATTTGGTTATTGGGAAAATTTAGAGAAATTCTGAAGACAGTGTTAGTTGTCTGGAGAATACCTTATTAAAATAGAAAATTATTTGTATTTATTACACTTGAAATATCATCTCTATAAGGAACTTTTAGTTATTTCCTTATAACTTTTGTTTTGAGTATAATCTTGAACCAAAATCATCTAGTCCCATTATCTGGTTCCTTAAGGGTAATTTTCTTTGAATCCCCTCCTTTCCCTTTGCTTATTAGCAGCACCCAATTTTTTCTAACAAAATAAATTGACACTTTTATTTTTAAATTTTAATTAACATTTCAGGAACAATGATAGGAAAGTTTAAGTCTCAATGTTTAAGAAAAAAAGATTTAGAAATAGTGGTTTTTAAAAGTTTGATGGAAAAACACATGAGTTCCTGCTGGTGCATTTTACATGCTTTCTAGGTCCTTCTGAGTTTTAG
Source organism: Macaca thibetana thibetana (assembly GCF_024542745.1). Classification (NCBI taxonomy): domain Eukaryota; kingdom Metazoa; phylum Chordata; class Mammalia; order Primates; family Cercopithecidae; genus Macaca; species Macaca thibetana. The sequence goes on along the minus strand of NC_065581.1, from coordinate 57,169,296 downwards.
GATCCCGAGGGGTTTGGTTGGTATTGTTTTTGGGTTTTCTTCTTGAAACTCAATATTAAAACACTAAAAAGTAGCAGATTTTTTTCTACTTAGAGTTTTCTGCTTATCCATAATGAGCCCAAATAAAGTCACAATTGTATGTTACCTGCTTTACAAAGAAGCCATTTATGTTTAATTGACTGTTCATTTTGCTTTCTTGTCTGCTGGGATAACAACCGTGAAATTCAGTCTGGTAGTTTTTATGAGTTGGACATGAACCTATTAGAAATGATTTAAAGTATAAAATCATTTCTCACAGGCTTTCAAAACATAAACCTATGATCAGAAACCTGGGATCTAGATATTTATTCAGGACTTGCAGAATTTGTAGCATATCTACATTGTTGGAGATCTATTGAAAGGGCAAGAAAAAGATGATTGCCTCTTAGTATCAACAATTATGGTACAGACAACTGTGAGAGAAACCTTTTAGATTTGGCAGCCATATCATTAATAATGTGTCATTGGCTATTCTAATATTACAGTAATCTAAAGTGGCATATTAACCCAGCCTTTAACAAATTGGTTTACCAGATCATTAGGGATGCAGAAATTTTAGTTGACTGTGAAATTTGTACAAGTCATACTCATTTACTTTATTCTTAAGTCAAAACTGCTCTTAGAGAAAACAAAATGAGTTTATAAAGATTTCTCACAGATTTCAGTGGAAAGCAGTTTTACTGTAAGAGATAGTTTTAATGAAGAAGAATCAAAGCTTATTAAATTTTTCTTAGAATCATCTTATTTTAGATAAGCCCTGGGCAAGTGGGCCAATGCTTACTTTCATGGCTATGTTTAATTCCTAGAAACATTTTTAAATTACTGCCTTACTAATATTGTTTCTGTCATAAGAAAGAAAAATACTTTTTGGACCAAAGCTTTGATAGTATACTTGATAACCTTTGTAATCTTTTTTTTTTTTCAAACTGTTTCCTTTGGGCTAAATCAGCATGCAGCTGTCTAACGCAAATCATTACAAACCCCCTTTTCTGAGATTTTACTAATCGCTACGAACTAAGCAAGAAATTAAAGTCGGTTGCTTTAGCTACTGCAAATTGCGCATCATCCTGCAGTTTAGAATTATTATTGACAACTAGAGGTTCTTTCTTTCTTCACTGAACAGTTTGGAGACTCCCAGCAACTGCGACTGGTCCGGATCCTGCGGAGTACTGTGATGGTTCGTGTTGGAGGTGGATGGATGGCACTTGATGAGTTCTTAGTGAAAAATGATCCTTGCAGGGGTAAGGAGATGCTTATCATGATAACATCATGAAAGTATTTCAATTTTATATTATTTTCCAGCACCAAAACATACTGGGCATAATTTTGGTCATTTATTCCAATAGTGAATGTTTCACATTGGTCTGTCAGCCTAAAGTTCCCAAAGAACCTGTGGCAGTCATGTAAACCATGTTCTTCTCATTTTTTTTCTTTTTTTTACTTCTTCTGGATAAATATGGTGGGCAGGAAATACTAGAATCCATTTTCTTTAGGAGACTTTTATATCTATGATTTTCCAAACAATTATACCAACCAAGGAAAGGATTTTGTCTATTATTACATAGCAAAGTAAGAGAAAAGAAAATTGAGGCGATGAAGACTGAAAATACTGGATAATAAAAGTTTAAAGGTCAAAGTTTTTATGAAATGAAGGGCAGGTGAGGAAAGCCATAATTAAAAAATGTTTAAATAACAATCCAATGCTAACTTGACTCTTTGAAGTTGCAGATTAGAACATTAAAAATATAAACATATAATACTATAGCTCTCTACATATCTTCCAGCCCAAGTCCTAAGTTAGCTTTTAGTTTTTCTGTTTTCAGATCCTTCTGTCAATGTTTAAGTTCTTAACCAATTTATGTTACACGTGGTCATTTGATTGCAATTTCTAATTAGGTACCGTTTACTCAGTAGGCCCATTTTTCTTCCCCTTCCACCCCCCCAAAAAAAAACCAATAAAATTGTTATAATTTTCTTTAACCTGTGAGCTCACTGTAATCCTTTTTAGCAAACAGCAAATGTTCATGTCAGTGCTGCCTCCTTCGGCTACCCAAGTGGGAGCCCAGGTTTCCTCCTGTAGGTCCTCTTGATTTTGGTGATGGTGTCACCATCTGGTACGCATAGACATATCAGAGTCATCAGGCTTCTCTGCCAAGGCCACCATGGATTGTTATACAATCATATGCAGTAACCCTGCTCTCTCCTGGCCAAAGACACACCTGTGAGAGAAGTAAAACAAGAACAAAAGCTCCTGTTTGTTGTATATTTTGAAAATAATGTAGCCTAAGGTGAAATGCATCTCCATTTATGAAGAAATCAGAACACGTTGTGTTCTGTTGGGTTGCTTACGAAGGTTAGCATGGCTGTGGCACAGTCTTCCAAATACATTTTTCTTATTGAGCCAATCCTTTGAGTGCTTCTTTTCCTGATGCAACTTTTCTTCTAAAATGTGTGCTAAAGGCTGGATCTGAGCACCCTTTGCATATTCAACTACTGTACTTTGTTTTCTTCTTCTGCTAACAGTATTTTTTAATGTGATTGGTATCCTGTGTCATTTTTTCTAGTTCATCATCATGGGAGTAAAATGTTACGTTCGGAATCAAACTCTTCAATTACTACTACTCAGCCTACTATAGGTTGGCAACCTCTCTCTTTGCCTCTCCCCTCTTTCCTTTTCTCTTTCCTACTTTTCCATTCTTGCTTCAGTCATTTATTTTAAAATAACATGCTTTATCCATCGCGTATGGCTTAACTCATATCCAACTGAGCTGGTGCTTCCAAATTTAAAGTCTGAAAATTTGATGCACTTTGGTTGTGTTACAAATGCAGGTGTTATAAGTGATCAAACACATGCTAACACGTTGCTCATCGGGTTCTTGTGGAGTGTTCTCCGTGTGCATATGTGTTTGTATGAGTGCTGCATCACTGATTACCTCACAGATCCTTGGGTCTGGTGTTTGTTATTGCATGTTGGTAAAACAGTTTTTCAAGGCATAAAATAAAAATACTAGCTGCCTCATTTAAGTGAAAAACCCAGAAGTTTATATGTTGTCATCATGACTAACAAGCCATCATTCATTCTGTGTAATTATATTGTTTAATTAATCCCAATGTTGAAATACTGGCATTCTCTTTGCGTCAATAGTACATGCAAAAGACACAGTCCCTGCCTTACTGGTCTGTCTTCTCAGTGTGGTGAGAGGGTAATGAAACCATGTGGGCATCAGTAGCTGGTGGATTAATGATATTTTAGCATGAGCTTTCCATTTTCATGCTGACACTTTCTTTAATAGTGGTTATTCTTGCTGGTGTCTAGTATTAGAATAAGCACACTTTATTTTTTCCTCCCCAAACTCACCTGTATCCAAAAGGAATGCATTGTAAAGGAATGCATTTAACTTTTTGTTATGCTGAGTTGGAGTTGGCATGGCAAAAAGATGTTCTTGAAATTCTCAATGTGATCTCTGGTGCCAGGTGGCTGTTCTTCCCATAAACGATTGAGCGCCTCTTCTTTTCCTTCTTTTCTTTGTGTGCATTGTTGTGTGTGTGTAAACCAGCCAAAGGAAGGACAAACATGGAACTGCGTGAGAAGTTCATTTTAGCAGACGGTGCCAGCCAGGGTATGGCTGCTTTCCGACCCCGAGGCCGAAGATCCCGGCCATCATCACGAGGCGCTTCACCCAACAGATCCACTTCTGTGTCCAGTCAGGCTGCACAGGCGGCCACCCCACAGGTCCCTGCCACCACCACACCCAAGGTAAGACTCAGGGATGAAGACTTTTCCTCCCCCTTTGCAATCAGTTTCCCAAGTAGACTTTTGAATGTTCTATTTAGGGCCCTAGAATTTGTAGGACCAGCTATCTCCATTTGTGCACCTTCTCACAATATAGAAAATACAGGATTTTTTTTAATATGCTTTTGCCTAGTGCCTCACATAGAGATGATCTATTTAGGGAGCCTTTGTGATCTTCCAGATTGATTTTTCTTTTTAAAGCTTCATTCATTTTTTTGGTGTGTATGATTTGCCATTGGATCTTTCCACTTATTTAAAATTGTTATTATTCTTACTGTGAGATGTGACTCTTTACTATGAGTATCTCTTTCTGTGGCTTTGGTTTTTTTATCTGCTATCCTTTTCATTTGATTTGCCATTGTTCCATACAGATTCTCCATCCTTTAACACGCAATTATGGTAAACCATGGTTGACAAACAGCAAAATGTCAACTCCTTGTAAAGCAGCAGAGTGCTCAGACTTTCCCGTGCCATCTGCAGAGGTATCGTAAGGCCCCAGAGTCCAGTCTTAACAGTCTCCTTTAACTGAAACTATCACCCACTAACATTGCTTCACCACTCCCTTAATATATGTACTTTGACAATCCTATGTCTTTTTATACACTTCTATAAAATAAGTATCAACCCAGCAGTTCTTGGAAGATGTGAGAGTAAGAGGTTAACAGAAAAGATCGTCTGCAGCAATTTAAACAGTGTCAGTTTGAGCCAGTCACTCCTGCAGACTACCTCCTTTTTGTTCTCATTCATACTTAGTTCCACTTTTATCTCTTGGGAGAGTAAAATATAGTAGATTATATCCAGACTTAAGTAAAATTTCTTTTAAAGCTACTAAATATACTAGATATAATGTGGTCAAGAAGTGCAACACATTCCCTTCAGATGGGAGTAAAAGGCAGTATCATTTGCAAGAGAATCACTGAAAAGAATGTTTACTGAATGTTCACTGTGGGCATGGTCCTTCTGAATGTCTGTTACATTTATACCTGCCCCATAACTTTGGGCGGGTGTGTCATAAGCTCTCAGTATCAGTGCAGGGGGTCAGAGGGAGGCTTAGGTATACAGAAAGTTATCTGTCATTTTCAACAGGTAATAAATGTATGGTTTTTTTTTTTAAGATTTTAATTACTAAGCATGCTCTAACTTTTTAATACGGCATGATTTATGGGGAGAAGATATGTAGGTGATATAAAATTTGCCAAGATAACTCATGTATCAGGTCATTTACATTCAACTGAAAATCAACCGTATATCTTTTTAAGAAACTTCACTGTAAAACAACAGACATAGGCACAAAATAATCAGATATTTTATTAGAATCCCAATAATTAATGGGGAAAAATCCCTAAATACCTTTTCTTGAAATTGAAGAAGGTATTTCACCTTAATTATAAAGGACGTAACTTAAAGGCCAGGATCCTCAAATAAAAGTAATATAATAACTTTTAAAAGCCCCCTTATGCTTTTCAAAACACTTTCTTCTCTCTTCCTTAATCCTCACGTTAATAATAAGTGGCAGGCAGAGAAAAAAGTGTGTTACCTTCATGTCTCCATGGAAATCTCGTTGCTGATAAGTGGGAGAATTGGAACAAAAACAACCCATTCTTTAGTGTTTCCTCATTTCTTCCTCTTCATTTCCCCAAGCCCCAGATTTCCACCCCTTCCCACCAAGTGGGCGATGTTAGTATTATATATTACTTCTAGAGATGTCTGTCAATTATTATGGATCTATTGTAGAAAAAAACTGAGAAAGGTTCAAACAACCTTAAGGGACATACTAACATTTACTTTAAATATTGAAGGCTATGATGCTGTGTTCAAAATTTTTTTAAGTGGATACTCTCTCAAATTAAAGTCTGAGTAGTTATTTTGACTAGTGAAAAACTGTGTTTCATTTCAAATAACCTGATGAAACAAAAAACACCCAAAAAACAACATGTTTCTATGGGAGGGACTGTGAAATAAAATCGAAACAATCATGAAGGCATTCTGAGAAGAATGACTGTGGTCTTTCACGGTTATGAATTCTGACACCTTGAGTGATATGTTTCATAATTTGTGGATTCTCCCTCGTGTTGTTGAGATTCTGTTTAAGTCAGGAATTTAGCTAGATCAGCATTGTCAGATCTTGGGCAAATCATGTCCCTCCTCAGGCTCTAATCTTTCACATTTTCAAGGTTATGATTAGGTAAGCGTGAGGATTAATCGTGGTTATGTGTGTAAAAGTATTTTGAAAACTTGAGCATTCTGTGTATACAAATCACATATAAATACTACACTTAAGTATATGAGTAGTATACACATATGTAGATAAATGACTTAATAAAAGTAGCTCATGTATCAGATGGTTATAACATTTTAAGCTAATAAAGGGAAAATCAGTTGTTTAAAAATATACATGTAATTTGTTTCGATGCATTTCCTCCAAATAGTTCTCTGGCTGTGCGTTCATTGAGGAATATTATATTACATTCCTTGTATTCCTCAAGATACCTGGGTTTTTTTTTTTAACTTTGGGAGAATTTTTTAAATGTTGTAGTGATCTGGAAAAAGTGCAATGATTGTATAATAAAATCTCGTAGTTATGATTGTTTTAGACATTCTCTACAAACTCATATAAAGATTGTAAAAAAAAAAAAATTTCTCCAAATGTTGCCTAATATTTTGTCTATAAAGACTGTAGAAGTGATAGAGCCAGGAAGTGAAGCGATATGATAGCAAGTTACTTAAAAATCACTTTTTTTCTTTTTGCAGTTAAGTTTATTTAAATGATGTGTGTATCCATTATTTATTTACTTATCATTCTGTCTCTATCTCTGCCTAGCTCCGTAAAAGCAATGGAGGCAGCAGAATATCCAGGCACAGCTTTTCTCTGCTCCATGCCCCCTCTATGCATGGAGTCACCATCTTTTTAGCAATACACCATTACCTCTGTAATATTCACTGGCAGTCTGAAAGATACTAACATACTCACCGTTTAATTTGTCTTTTTCTCCTTGCCATCACTTTTATGCTCAGTTGGGGGGGTCTCCATTTTGTTTTCTCTTCAATCATGAATTCATATTGTTTAGAAAGTTTCTTTTGAATTCTGAGAAAGAATAAGAAATTAGAAGAGAAAATTAAGTGAGAACCCAATGCCTTATTTAATTGAAGAGTTTCTCCTGCTCCACCTCCTAAAGAGGAATAGTAGAGAGTTTCCAGCCATGTGTAAAGAAGTGGTGTCAGTGGAATATCATGGTGCAGGAGCAGTATTTTGAAATGTCTTGTCACTGGTTAAATACAGGGAACGCCAATACAAGGAAGCAAGCTTCGACTTCCAGGATATTTATCAGGGAAAGGCTTCCACTCTGGGGAGGACAGTGGCTTGATAACAACTGCAGCTGCCAGAGTCCGAACACAATTTGCTGGTGAGTGTGGTGCCCTTCTTTTTTTAATGGCTTTTGCAGCATGGTCATTTGAGGATTAAAGTCCCTTTTCCTCCTCATTGGGGAAGAAATTACAAATTGACCCTCAGGGGTCTTAAAATGATATGTAGCCCTGGTCCTCCAAAAGTCAGGGATAAAGTGAGTCATGGGCACAAGTATCTAAAAGTGTCCAAGAAAGATGAAAGAATTACCGTAGAACAGAAGAAAACATACAGTGGTATTCTACGCCTTCAAGCTGAAAGGTCTTGGCTCTTCTACCAACTCAGAGATTGCAGAGGGTCCTGTTTTGGGGTGGTTGGAAAAACCCAGCCACACTGAGCCTCACACCAGTATATCTCACATTGCTTCACAAAATAGCGAACCTACTAATCTCTGGGTTCTGAGCTCAGCAAGCAAGACGCCTCTTTAAAGTTTCCAATCTCCTCTGTTGAATTCCTGTATTCTTGGAGTTACCTATTCTCGGGCAAGACTTAAGCCTGTCTTGTTTGTTCTATGTTTGCATCACACACATCCCTGGATACCTAATTTAAACTTTAGAAAGCACAATCTTAAAGGATAGGCATATTCCTTATGTCTGTTTGCAATAAATGGAATCCTGTGTTACGTAGGGGAAGCTGAAACTTACCTTTTAGATAGAAATCTAGGCTTTTCTATATTATGTCTACTTAGAGTAAGCCTGCATCATACCCTTGTGTAATAGGGAAAGGCCGTGAATCCAAAAGTGTTTTCTGAGTGCCTACTACACACCAGGAAAAAAAGTTAAGATTAAAAGTGGCATCAGGTTTCAAAAATTGGTTGCAGATGGACCCAATAATAAGGGTGAGCTGTCTCTACCTTCTTTCCTCAGATTCCAAGAAGACTCCCAGCCGACCAGGAAGTCGAGCTGGAAGCAAAGCTGGCAGCAGGGCCAGCAGCCGCCGAGGCAGTGATGCATCAGACTTTGACATTTCAGAAATCCAGTCCGTGTGCTCAGATGTGGAAACTGTCCCCCAGACACACAGACCTACACCCCGAGCAGGTTCTCGGCCATCCACAGCCAAGCCTTCAAAAATCCCCACGCCCCAGAGGAAATCACCTGCCAGCAAATTGGACAAGTCCTCAAAGAGATAGTGCAATTGGTTCTACCAAGGCCCTTCCTTGAGCATTTATTATTTAAATTTGAACAATGTAAAATATGGTGTAGAAATTCTTGTGAATTATTGCAAGAGGCGAGTTTAAAATTCTGCAGATGGCCTTATTTGTGTATTTGTCTTTTTATTTTATCTGTATAATGTTTTTGTCAGATATTCTGGGGTTAAAATCACATCATATGTGAGGAGGAAAAGTTTAACATGAACTAACATTTCTGCACTGTAACGTGCAGGGCACACACTAAACTCAGTTACTGTACCTACAGGTAAGTCTACATCCTCTCTGACAGCCACAGCACTATATCAATCCCTGACGTTAAGGATACCTCATGACATTTTCCTGTTTTTATGGAAACTCTGAGAAGCTGAATGATACATGCGGGGGATATTTTTTGAGATGATTTAAATGTAACCCAAAAGATGGAAGACAGAAAGATAAACGCACCCACACACAGTCTTTGCAGTATCTGACAGAGAACTCACAGGAAGTTACTTCAAGCACTTGCCAGTACTATGATATTCAAGTACCTTGCAGCATTTCTGTGCCATTGCTTTCAATGAGGCCAGAGGCATCCTGGATATTAGACCTATTATACTGTAAGAATATAAGTATAAAGTGCATTCATATACATGTGAGGTTTTCTTTTGCTTGAGTGGACAGTAGCACCTGTATCATTGAACTCATTTTGTATCAGAGCAATTTTGCTTGCAGAAAGCTATGAAATAAAACATGTCCCTTAACTGCATTGCTATGGAATTAATTTTTTTCCCCAGGGAAAATTAGTGTATTTTTTTATGAGCAATATCAAATTTGGAGTGACCAAAAGATACTTAAAAATGGGTTTATTTTGATTTCTCATCTGAAATAATCATGTTCTGGTATTATATCTATCTATATTTAATAAATATATACATTTTAATTTATTATGTATACTCACATACTATAGAAAGATATTAGTATGCATTTAATAAAACATATTCACTTGAATATATGGAATACCTGATTATTTAAAGTGAACTTCTTCTATTATTTGTTTTAAATAAAGGTTATATGTATGATATATGTTTACTAAGAAACAAATAGGCTACATTTGGGGGACATCAAAAACAGGGAGTTATAATAATGTTAACCACTCATACAACAAATATTTCTGAGTATCAGCCATGTGCCAGCCATTGTAAGTGACATGAGACTATAAGATTCCTGCCCTCCCCTCTTCAAGAGGGAATCAGTTAATAAATCACTAAAAAGCAAGGGATGTGTGGCAGGATTACAGATTTAATTAAGGTAATATAGTAGTATTCTTCTGGCCTGTATACATTTAAAAGTGAAATTGTAAAATTTTCCTAAATATAAAAACAGTATCAGATATCCTCAGAAGGATGGCAGATTGTTATTTTAGGCATAAGGGTCCCAACATTCTGCATAACTTTGTGAATTTGCTTTAGCAAGTGTCAGTGATGGTGTTCAGATTCAAGGGAACAGTATTACATTTTTCCTTCTTGGCCTTTTTAATGGAGGCCAACACTGAAGAGCCTGGAGTTTCTACTGGCATAAATTAGATTTTTAAGCAATAGTAATCCCTTCTTTGTCCGGGCATCGGTCTCAGGTGGGAGCCCATGATGGAAAGGGTAATTCTAACCTATGAGATCACATGCTGTATAGTTCCTGCATTTGATTATTAACATGTCATCTTAGAAGGCAATTGAAATTGTTTTTATTCCTTTAGTGCTTTGCATATGATCACATTTCCACTTCAAAGACAAATTTAAGGCAATGATTTTTATCTCAGTCTGTTTCAATGCTACCCCTCTGAAGGAGCTAGGGATTTTTCTTTTTAAGTAGTAAAACAAGCTTTTTGAAAAAGATAAGTGGTTTAAAATAGAGAAGTCTTAAGGAACTGCTCCCAGTTATCAGCATTGGCCCCAGGTGAGCTTTCCAAACTTTGACATGGTGCCTGCTCATTTCTTTCCTTTTGCGCTAATAGTCCCAGAGCCTCAGGCTGACATCTCCAGCGTCCTCCTGTAAGTTTCAGTTAATGTAACAGAAACCTCTTCCCCACCCTACACACATTCCTTCTCTTTTCTTTTTCTCTTTCTTTTTTCATTTTTTTTCTTTAAAAAACAGAAGACTGGAGAATCTCAACTCTAAACATCTTAATTGGAAAAATTGGATCTTAAGCATTAGGGAAGTTGAATTGTGGACTTTTTTTGTTTTAAAAATCAAAGCTCCTAATTCTCATGTACTGCTACCTTCTTTGGAAATAGTGGACTGTCCCCTTTGATATCCATGCAGAAGTAGATGGGCCTGGCCAAGTCTCAGATATAGGTGGGAGAGTTTGAGAAGTGCCCCATGGCTGTCTGGGATTGACCTGTGGAATGAAAAGGAGGGGGAGGTGAAGAAAGGATCTTCTTTCCTTTTTTGGATCATTTTAAAACTTGCTTTCTGTATTTGTAGTAAGGGAAATTGTAATGAGATACAGTTATCTATTCCTTTTTGACAAGGTGCTTTGAAATGTGTTCTTTATTGTTAAATGGTGATCTGATACCACCAAACAGTACATTTGCCAGTGCCTGCTTCTCTGTGTATGTCTGATGCCACTGCCACTGGGGTCCCACAAAGAAGGCAAAGACATTTGAGCTTTGTCTTTTAGTATAATACTTTAGTAACTAAGGTCCTTACAGTCATATTGGGGATTGACTTGTCAGTTACCAAAATCTGCTTGGAAGTGAATAAAATCAAGGACAGGACAGGAAATAGTTTGTATGACTATTTGAAATATCTGACTTAACCTACCAAACTCTGCAACTTTGGTTGATTTTATGTAACTCTTACGTCTATGTAGATGTTGAATGTCTAGCTAGGGTAAAGTATAACAAAAATAGGTTTCTTTTTTTCTTGCTACTAATTCTCATGTGCTAAGTTAAGAATATATACAAAGCAAAGTGTGTTAAGGGAATTTAATATTAGTTTACCCACATTTTTATCGTACTTCATTATTGCAAATTAAAAGACTTCATCAGAGAAGAAAATAAAATAGAGGTTAAAAAGTTTTCAACAATGTCCCCCAAATAAAAATAAAACATTCTTTTAGAATGTTACTAATCTTAAAGTACAGCTATTTTTGCCCCAGCGCAAAGACTAGGAAATGTAGTTCCCACAGCCTTAGACTCCAGCTTCTATGCCAATGGCCTCTAGACTTCTTGGTTGGAATCTTATCAGTAAAAGTTTTTTTGTGCAAACACCTCCAATATATGTATATTTTTTCCAAGATATTATTTGCACGTATTTTATCATTAGCTGATTTCTCAGGGCTCATTCTAATCTTAAAATTTATCCTAACAACATTGGTGTACATCCTTAGTTCAAATAGTCTTGACAATTATTTTGGTCAAGTTTTTGCCAAATCAGATGAGACTCTTTGTGGTTTAACTCCTGGTGTGGCTGAGTTTTGCCAAATCAGATGAGATTCTCTCTGGTTTAACGCCTCATGTTTAACTCCTTTGTTCTAGGAGAAGCGTTGTCTCTGCCATTTTTCTTATTGCTTGTTTGTTTCTTGCAGTATAAGCGTCTTAAATCCATGGTTCTGTTGCAGGGATCTGTCTAAGCCTTTTTTGTTTTTGTTTTTTTTGGGTTTTTTTGGTAAATATTATTTAATTCAGAAGAGTTAATAAAAATCTGTACATTCACCCAACTTGATATAAATAAACTTCAGTTTGCTGCATGCTGAAAGCAAACCAAGGAGTGTGGGCACTGTTGGGACTTCCACTCTGCCCTTGGGTCACCTAAGCTACAGATCCTGAGAAGATGCAAACGACGTGGATGTCACTGGAGAGATGGTAGCAGTGTCAGTCTGTAGTAAATGTTAGTAAAGGTTAATTTCCTCCTCTTTTAAGATGAAATGTAAATATAAATAGACATTTTCTTCCAACATCCTATGAAGTTACTTTGCATAATCTAATTTTAGGGTTCATTGTTCTATACTATTTTCTTCTTTCTACCTCTTCTCAACTGTATTTTTCCACAGAATGGAAGTATGCTGTAAAGTTTCTTCCTTTCTCTTCTGATACTAGTTTTGCAAGGGCATACACACCTGTGCTACTGGTTATATGTGGTTATATCCCTGATTTGTGGTTCTCTGAAAATTCCAGTTGAGGGAGGCTGAGGGGACATACTAACATTCCTGAAGCCTCAGTTCTAGTTCCAGCCCTTGTTACCTCTCACTTGTGTTACTACAACGACCATCTATTGATTTCCTCATTTTCAATGTCTTCTCCTCTAGACATCAGCTTGGAGGAACTGGCCTTATGGGGAAGGACATGCCTGTTGATATGAAGGACTGGAAGAAAGGGAGATTGAAATGGGATAAGAGACATTGAGGGAGTTGCCCTACACTCTCTATCTCAGTAAATTGGAAGACAGGTTTTTGACTTGACCAGAGAAGGTTAGAAGTAGCCAAGGCCCTGAACTGATAGTTACCCTGATCTCCAGTGTAGAGGCTGGTTTAGGAACAGAGGGGACAGAAAGTTCATTTATCTAGAGTTGGAGTTTCTTCAGTTGGGCTCAATAGGTAGAGCGAAGGAAGGAAGCGGGGTCTCTAGGATGGGCTTTTACCTCAGAAGCAGGTTTTAGGGTACCCAGAGGAAAGGATTTGGGAGGAAGGCACACTGTGGGTGGGTATTTGGGTCAGAGTGGTAGAAAGCTAGAACACTATGCATGCACACACAAGAGTGTGTATATGACCAAGAGTGACTTATATTTGGGGCATTATATAAAATTTGCAAGAATGTGAATTTCGGGAGCCTCAGCATTTCTTTAAATATTAGTCTTAACTGTTCCAAGTCTTCATTGATTTTTATTGTGCTTACAGCAGAATCTGCGTGGAGAAAGCTATGAGAGTCCCTAGAGTGAGGGAGAGAGTAGAAGAGCCTGCCTTTCAGCTGCAGTTGGTTGTGCTTCAAAGCCCCAGGTAGGCTTAGCGGTATGTGTGTGTGTAGCTCTGGCTTTTGAAGGAGGCAGAAGTATAGTATTTTGGTATATACTTTTATTTTATTTTATTTTATTTTATTTATTTATTTATTTTTTTGAGACGGAGTCTCACGCTGTTGCCCAGGCTGGAGTGCAGTGGCGCTATCTCGGCTCACTGCAAGCTCCGCCTCCTGGGTTCACGCCATTCTCCTGCCTCAGCCTCCTGAGTAGCTGGGACTACAGGCGCCCGCCACCGCGCCCGGCTAATTTTTTGTATTTTTAGTAGAGACGGGGTTTCACTGTGGTCTCGATCTCCTGACCTTGTGATCCGCCCGCCTCGGCCTCCCAAAGTGCTGGGATTACAGGCTTGAGCCACCGCGCCCGGCCAGTATATACTTTTAGAAATGTCTCTGGGCATGAGTTAAAAATGAATTAACATAAAGACTGCATTTCTGAAAGGAGTGCCAACCAGGAAGACAAATGTACATAGCTGTGTTTTTAATTATCCAGTGTAGGAAAGTTTGTTTCAAAAATACCCAGCCAACGGACATATGTCCTGGTCAGTAGTCTCGTCACTGCATACTTGCTTGAGAATGGACCAGTGAATTCACAGGAATATAATAGGTTTGGAGCAATGTTTTCTTAGACTTCACAGTGCCATATCTGATCATGGATTAATTTTGCATTGTTTCTCTTGGGGAACCTTTTGTGTCTTAGCTACCTCATTATGCTCATAGTGATTTTTTGAAGTCCTACATTTATGTGTCAATTTTGGTTTATGAAGCTCTAATATCTCATAAGGTTTTCAACCAGCCATTGAAATAGTAAATAAATATCATTTGAATTGTATAAATAATTTAAATGAAGCTAGAGAGGTTTTTATTTGTCCAGGATCACACAGCTAAAAAATGACTGAGTAGATAGATCTTTTCAGGCTGAGACCAACGATCACCCCACTGCCTCTCACCATTATACCTGGGCTTATGCATTCTTTTCTAAAAAGATGGTAACTTCATAAGGAAGACATGATCTTGGCGTCTTTCAGGAAGCTATACCACATCTGGGTTTTCCAGAGTAGCAAAATTCATATTAAGATAGTTTTAAGCTCTTCTTTGGAGCATTGGAAATGTCTTATGTTCCATAACTAGACAGATTTTCCATTGTTTCATGTCTCAACCTGATCTGGTTCCAAACAAGTCAGTAAAACCGATTTGCTAACTCAGGTCTGATTTGAGGTAGCTAAATATTTACTATCCTTTTCTACTTCAACAATAACAAAATGCATGATGAGTTCCCCTGTAAAGTCATTTCATCATGTAGCGACCAGAGTCCTGATTCCTCCCCTGTTGCCCAGTAGGCATCCCAAATGACTTACTGGAGTTAGACTTTTGAATATTCTACCTTCTGCTTAAGTTCATTGACAATATATCTAAATAAGTGTTGGAACTCCTCATTGACTATATTTTGGTGTGCCTTTTTTTTTTTTTTTTTTGAGACAGAGTCTTGCTCTGTTGCCCAGGCTGGAGTGCAGTGGTGCTATCTCGGCTCACTGCAACCTCCACCTCCCTGGTTCAAGCAATTCTCCTGCCTCAGCCTCCTGAGCAGCTGGGACTACAGGTGCCTGCTACCACGCCTGGCTAATTTTTGTATTTTTGGTGTAGACGGGACTTCACCATATTGGCCAAGCTGGTCTCGAACTCCTGACTTTGTGATCCGTCCACCTTGGCCTCCCAAAGTGCTGGGATTACAGGTGTGAGCCACCACGCCCGGCTTGGTGTGTCATTTTTGAATCAAGTTATTCCCCAAAAAATATATTTCAAGTGTGGAGACATATACAATGTAACCTAACAAAAAGAAGGTTCTAATCAAAAGATATAAAGAGTGATATACACTCAGATTTTCTTACTTCATTTTTAGTCAGGTTGAGTACAGTGCTTTATAAGGTGGTCCTGGCCATTTATCCTGATTCTGTCACTCAAATATATTTCAAATTATGTTGGTACTTTCATGTATGTGTTCTTTTGCTCACTCTTACCTCTAGAAATGTATCTTTTAAGTATCAGTTTAATATATCAGTGTTAGAAGGATCATTTGCTTTTGTGAAACCATGTTTGAAAAGTAGTTAATTCTGTGAAGAATTTGTATTTAGTGCATTTATTTGATCTTTATTGACTGCATTCTGAGAGTGGGATATCTTATACATTCAGTGATACATTTATTGTCAGTTTCTGGTTCTAAAACTATGCCTGTTAATTGTAGACAAATTAGAAAATACATAAAAGTACTAAGAAGAAAATAAAAACATGGATCACCCCAATACTCAGAATGAATCACGGATACATTTGTGAGGTGATCGTTATTTTAAGTTTTTGATGTCATATTGTACTTTCATTTTGGTATTCCCAATTATGTTTTTAAACTAAAATAGACCAAAGACACTGTAAGTTGTTAGTAATTAGTATTTAAAGTTGGAAATAAGGTGATACTTGTGACCTATTGCTGGACAACAAATTGTCATAAAACTGTGACTTTGAGCCAGTTATCTCACAGTTTTCTGTGGTGTGGAATCTGAGCAGCACTTAACTGGGTCCTCTGCTTCAGGGTCTCTTATGAGGCTGCAGTCATCCCAAGGCTTATCTGGAGCCAGATCCATTTTTGAGCTCGTTGGTTGGTTGGTGCCAAGATTTTGTTTCTCATAGGCTGTTGGAGTAAGGGCTCACTTGCTGCTGGCTGCTGGCTGGAGGCCATCCTCAGTTCTTTGCCACATGAGGCCCTTCAGCAGGGCAGCTTGTTTCATCAAAGTGTGCAAACCAAGAAGGCAGGATGAAGTTTTTCATAACCTAAGTATAGACGTGACCTCCTATCACTTTTGCCATGTTCTATTAGAAGCAAATCACTAAGTCTGTCCACATTCAAGGACAGGGGATTACGGAAGGGCCTGATTACCAGGAGGCAGGGATCACTGAGGGCTGTCTTTGAAAACTGCCTGCCACAGTGCTAAATCAGAAAAGCTGGACTCTAATCCCTTGAATTCTTTATGTAATGAAGAGACTGGTTTAAAAACCGCTTTTGAAAAATTTCTATAGTTCTTTCCATCATTATATGGTTTAAAGCATGACACATCAAAATTGAATTTCTGGTTTAACACAATCTAGATTAGAAGAGGAGTGTTTCTTAAAAACTTCACTTTACCAAAGAGGTTTACTTAAAATGTTTGGAAACGAGCAGCACAAACATCCAATCAAAGATTGTCTATCCCAAGCCGCAGGAGTTTGTCTGTCATTCAGAACAACAAACAAGGTTAGAGACCAAATGGGCATCAGTGACTCCCTAACAGGGTCAGTGGGGAGAGGCACTGGGAAGTTACTGAACATTCTTCAAATATGGTTGTGAGGATTCATGGGATAAATATTGTTTAGGTTGGAACTCACTGGATGCCACCTCATCCTTGGTGAAATTTTGTTTTACCTCATTCCCCTTCTCTTCACACCCTTCTTTTGTTACCCTGGAGGCTCTAGGTTGCTGTCACTTGGACATAGTAGATTCTCTCCACAGGGAATACGTAATTCCCACCGTTGGGCATATATGCTTGCTGTCATTGGCACCTAAGTCCTTCTCTGCTGGCCTAGGAGCTCCTAGGAATTAACTAGCTGGTCAGGGTTAATATCTAATTCAAATTTTCTTCCAAGGAATCCCACATTTGCAGCACAGGCATCTTAAAAGATCCATACTCCTTTGTGAAGCAAGGGAAACAAGTATGGCAGCAGATAAAACATGCCCCTGTGTCGTCTCCCTCCTGTCTGCATATTTCAGCATGGTTGGACATTTGGTTTGTGCCAGTGAGATTCCTTTTATATTCAAAGGGACTGCTTCACAATGTTCTCTTTAAAAAACGAACTGCACCTCATGAGCAGGGCCCTGTTTTGTAGACCTCAAAATGAAGTTTATCCACTAGATTTTATGTATAATGAAGCCACACTGCTTAGAGATTTTGCAGGAGCCATCAGCCAACTTGCCTATGAATTATTGTTAAACAATCTATGAACAATGGAGATAGTGCTTACATACCATATACATACACCGGCTTTTAAGAGACAGAGCTAATTTCCAGTTTTTATTGCTTCTGGAGAAAAGCCACAAGAATCCAGAAGCCGTTTTGGACAGATTGACTCCTTCCTCTCTACCTTACCTGCTTCCCCTCACCTACACATACTGTTGGTAGGTACTGAAAGGAATTAGGATTTTGCAGGTCTTTCTGTGGTAGGACCCATGTTTTCTTAATTCTCAGTCAACACTGAATTAAGAGTTACCCCAAATTACTGGTAAGGAAAAAGGCTCTGAGAATTACGTGCAGAAGGCTACACAAGAAGTAGAGGACTCCATGTTGAATAGCCCAGTTCTGGCTGAACCTAAAGCCCTCAGTATTTCTACTGTACCGTGCTACTTTCTCAGTGGCTATTTTTTAGATTTATTTTCTGTCCTGGCCCTTATCTTATTGATTAGTTTTTTACCTTATTTGTTCCTAATGTGAGTGCTTTAGCAATTTGACAGATATAAAAATATATTCTTCCTTATCCTGCTTCCCCACCACCACCAACAACAACAAAAAAGGAAAGCAACAAAGCATATACTTTTTATTTATTTATTTTCTTTTATTTTTTCGAGACAGAGTCTTGCTCTGTCACCCAGGCTGGAGTGCAGTGACGCGATCTCTGCTCACTGCAAGCTCCGCCTCCTGGGTTCACGCCATTCTCCTGCCTCAGCCTCCCCAGTAGCTGGGACTACCGGCGCCCGCCACCACGCCCGGCTAATTTTTTGCATTTTTAGTAGAGATGGGGTTTCACCGTGTCCGCCAGGATGGTCTCGATATCCTGACCTTGTGATCCGCCTGCCTCGGCCTCCCAAAGTGCTGGGATTACAGGCGTGAGCCACCGCGCCCAGCCCAGCACATATTTTTTAAACATGGAATTCACCTAGTTTATGCAAAGAGTATCTCCTTGACAGCTAAATGTGGCGGAAAGATTAGAAAGAGAAAAGCAGAAAAAATTCTTTTGAAAAGAAAGAGAAAGAGAAAGGTAGAAGGATTTAAAATGGCTACTGGGAAGCAACAAGAAATGTGGGTCTCTGACATGATGTAAATTTAAGATGCACAATTGATTTATGCGCAGCTTTGCAGGAAAATTTTTGGCTTTAGAGGATAATATGAAAACACTGTTTAGGATTAGGCTGAATTATGTTTTCAACAGGATGGAAGAGTCTATCCTCTGTGCCAAGAGTTGGTGATCTTGGCTGATAGTTACGTCTTATCTCTTTGATATGTGGTGCTTGAGTCTCTTAAGACCAAGGACAGCCTTCAGAGGAAAGTGCCTTTTTCTTTCTGGCTGACAGTTAGAAAGCTGTTCCAAAACCATATTTATGACTATAAATGCCAGAGCTATAACAGTATATGATGTGCACTTACCAACAGGTTGGTGGAAAAATAGTAGGGAAGAATGATTATCTGATTATAGTTCACGTTCTTGAACATATGTTTGAAAATGTAAAATAAATCTTATCTATTTTTCTGCTGGGCTCATAATACTACAGAAACCTACTATCATCTTTGTCAATTGCCTTACCTCTATGGCCTCCCTGGGAAGTAGATGCACTAGAGGGATTGACTACACACCTGATCACTCCTGTTGCTTGTTAATGGACCCGAATGATGGTTACCAAACAATTGCTGGTAAGAAAAACCACCTTATCCCAATGCGATCTACACAGTGCTCTCTTTTAGTTTTTAAACCTAAGGTTCCTCCGTCCTCCTGTCTCAAAGCTTGAGTTTCTGTAGTAAGAAGTATTTTTAAAATAATCAGATGACAGATGAAGATTTAGAAACATGCAAAAATGATCTGGACATGCTAGATTCTTAACCTACAAATAAAAAGAAACATTTACTAAGTCTTATACATTTGGGAATAGGAAAATGAAATGCAGGATATAAGATAAATTTATCCACAGCATAGGTAACAAAAAAAAAGGAGTTATAGTTGATAGCTCAAGTAAAGTGAGTTGGTGATGTGGCTATCAAATGATTTTGAGCTGCATTCATGGAAATATAGTGCTCAGCAGGGGGTGCGGGGAAGGAAGATCCATTCCACTGTGGTACCTCATTATAAGATATGGGCAACTGGCCAGTTTCTACAGGCAAGGGACCAGGAAGCAACTCAAAACCTTATTGGAAATGGACATAATGTGGAAAAATAAGATTTTATGTAATTTTTAATATAAACAACTGCAATTTAATTATTGCAAGGAAATCTCTTTTGTAAAGGGATCTACAAAGTTTATATACTGCACACTTTAATTATAACAGATCAGTGAAATCCAGTTAGCCTGTTAATTGTCACAACTTTGGTGAATAAATTTACTTAAACTTTAAGTGGGTTAACAAGAATTATTTTACAACTAATATTCATTTTTTATAACAAACAAACATAGTCTCACAATTATTGTTAGTATACTTGGAAAATATTACAACCTGCATGTATTGTAGGAACACTCTTTGTACTTTTTAGGCAGCAGATTTAGAAACTTGACAATAACCAGATACAGAATATGTACAGAGTTACCTTAAATTCCATGGTAATCAGAGGGTGGCCATTCTCTATTTCTCTCATATTTCTCCCCATCCCCCAAGAAAGGGATAACGGTCGGGTCAGTGGTTCACCCTTAAGAGAACAGTCTTTTCTAGATTTCCATAAACATTCACAATTGTGACTGATTACAATAACCATTTTACCTGGGCTCAATAAGATCATTTGGAGCTTATAAGAACTGTAATAATCGTGGTTTTCCTGTAATGCAGGTAATAAAAACCCATTTTAAGGACCAGAAAAAATAGAGGTTAAAAAAACTGCACAAGGTCACACAGTAACAGAACCAAACCCAAGTCTCTCTGACTTTAATGACTCTGTAGCTTTCTGGATATTTGAAGGACAATCAATGGGTAGAAGACAAGTTTTTATTTCATCATAAGGAAGAATTTTTTATTCATTACCTCTGTCCTTAAGATGGTTGCCTTGAAGTATCTGCTTTGCCAGATAATGTACAGGACACCCAGCTAAATTTGAATTTCAGAAAAACACTAAAAAAACTTTTAAAGTGTATGTCCCACATACTGCATAGGGAATTCCTATGCTAAATATTATTCATTGCTTATATGGAATTTAAGTTTAGGCATTCTGGGTTTTTTTGTTGTTTGTTTTTGTTTTTTTTCTTTGTTTTTTGAGACGGAGTCTTGCTCTTCCACCCAGGCTGGAGTGCAGTGGCTGATCTCGGTTCACTGCAACCTCCACCTCCTGGATTCAAACGATTCTCCTGCCTCAGCTTCTCAAGTAGCTGAGATTACAGGCACATGTCCCGCGTCCTGCTAACTTTTGTATTTTTAGTAGAGATGAGTTTTCACCATATTGGCCAGGATGGTGTCACACCCTTGACCTCAAATGATCCACCTGCCTTGGCCTCCCAAAGTGCTGGGATTACAGGCATGAACCACAATACCCAGTCAATTTATATTTTTATTTGCTAAATCTCTCAATCAATCCTACTTGAGAAGGATTGTATTTCCAGGTGCTGGTAATCGAAAACACCAGTGCTCCCATGGAGGAGTGGTGTTGAGGCTCTGAGAGGGGTTGTGACTTCATCATCTTCATGGCTGTCTCCTTTGAGTCCAGAGCTGGGCTAGGTGTCGGGGGGAAATGAATGACTCTACATTTCTTGGCTTTGAGGAACAGCAGCTCTTTAAAGTCTTCTTTCCATTCCTTGTTTTTTGTTCCTTTGGCAGGATCACCTCACTGCTCACCAGCTCCTGGTAGGTACGTTGGACAGTGGAGGGTACAAAAGAGAACAACAAATTACTCCTTATGAAGATTTCTTGAACTATGTTGGTGGGGATCCTTGGAAACACATCTCTATAAAGGATTGTGTTTATGTCAAGAATTCTAGGATTTTTCACCCCCAAGATGCAGTATGTTAAATATATTTTGTGTTTTGTCCCAAAAGAATAAGGCATTGGGAGTGTTTTTCTTAGAGATGGGATTTATGACAACTTGTGGAAGATCTTTCAACTCACACAAGGCAAGTTAAAAGTTGGCCCTATTTTGAAGTTGATAAAACCATCGCTCTGGAAACATTTCTTAAAGTTTCTGAATAAAACACTTTAGGAGAATTCTTCTTTAATGGATATCTTATAGCACATGGCATTAACGACCTGTCCCATGAAATTCATAAGAAGTGGCTTCAGGCTGAAAATTGACAAATAATGAAAGTTCAACTGGGGCCCCTTTCAAATGTGATTCTCCCACGTAGTGTGATCTGTTTACTGGAGACTGTTGTGAAGACTGTAAATACAATTCCTGTCTGGGTGCCTGAACAGAACTCAGGCTGCCCAAGGCCTGAAGAATCAGTCCCGCATGTGTTCCATGTAATTATGTGTCTGTAGACATATTTCTAGGTTACAATTGTGAGAAATGCTTGACAACGTTCCAGTGGAAGCAGAGACCAAAACTATGATACTTTTGCGAAACCAATATATAAGAAAAAGACCTAATTTTATGAAATACTTTTGTTATTTTAACTGGTGGAAACCTGCCTTCCCTCAAAATAAGACTGAAACTGAAAGAGTGTCTGACAATACAAGAGAGAATTTTAAAAAATACAGTCTTACAGTGGAGAAAGCTTTTCTTTTCTTTTTTTGAGACAGGGTCTTACCCTGTCACCCAGCCTGGAGTGCAGTGGCGCAATCTCAGCTCACTGCAACCTCTGCCTGCCAGGCTCAAGTGATTCTTGTGCCTCAGCCTCCCAAGTAGCTGGAAGTACAAGCGTGCACCACCATGCTTGGCTAATTTTGTGTATTTTTAGTACAGACGTGGTTTCATCATGTTGCCCAGGCTGGTTTGAACTCCTGAGCTCAGGCAATCCGCCTGCCTCAGCCTCCCATAGTGTTGGGATTACAGGCCTGAGCCACCACACCCGGCCAGCAGGGAGAGCTTTTCTAAGCAAGATGCAAAAATCCAGGAACCATGAAGGAGAGATGGATAAATGTCTGCCCACCATAATGCCACAAAGTCAAAAGACAAACTGGGGGAAATATTTGCATTATAATAGCAAAGGGAAAAAATTTTCCTAATTGACAGAAAAATACAATTTACATTAAGTAGTATAAATGGCACTCGCTACTGAAATTTAAGAGTTATAAGACCACATTTCTCCCCTAGTAGTTTGGCAAATGTAGAAAAGTTTGGCTGTACACATCACATTGGTGAGAACAATTCCTCCTATGCTGTTGCCAGGAGTATAAGTTGAAGTGGCCTTTTTAGGAGGCAATTTGACAATGTTTATCAGAGCTTTAAGTGCACATACCTTCTGACGCAGCAATACTGCTTCTGGAAATGTATCCAACAAGAATGTGTGCTAACCTAGAACAATTTTCCTGGAAAAATAATATTCCCCTCGTCAGACCCATATTGCTTTGCCAACCAAAGCCCCAAGTAGTAAAATAACATTGCCTTGGGGAAGAAAGAGAGGGAAATGCAGAGCATAAGGAAGATGTCCTTGGTTTCAAGATGGCCAGGATGCTGGTCAAGCTGAGCTGGAGTCTAGACCAAGTATACAGTTTGTGAACTTAATTCCATACAGAGAGCTGGTCTAGAAGTTACTTGGGACACTGTATTTCCTTTTTATTTTTTTTCTTTTTCTTTCTTTCTTTCTTTCTTTCTTTTTTTTTTTTTTTTTTTTTTGAGGTGGAGTCTTGCTCTGTTGCCCAGGCTGGAGTGCAGCGTCGCAATCTCGGCTCACTGCAAGCCCTGCCTCCTGGGTTCACGCCATTCTCCTGCCTCAGTCTCCGGAGTAGCTGGGACTACAGGTGCCTGCCACCACACCCTGCTAATTTCTTTTTTATTTGTAGTAGAGAAGGGGGTTTCACCATGTTAGCCAGGATGGTCTCGATCTCCTGACCTTGTGATCCACCCGCCTCAGCCTCCCAAAGTGCCTGGGATGACAGGGGACACTGTATTTCCATATAGAGGGAGGGGATCCCTATCACACTGAATCCTCTTGGAAACAGTGGCATTTGAGACACTCTAGGATTCTTCCTTTATGTTTTGCTCTTTCCCCTTTGAATCTCATGTTCCCTGCTCCTCCAGGATGATGTGGCCTTCACTTCCTCTTGGGACCATGGCTCCCTTCAAGTATGGCAGGCAGTTCTCCAAGCACACTCCCACCGCTCCAGTCCTCTGTATCTTCCATCCTCAGCAAGATGCTGGGCCCTGTTAGTCCTATATCAAGGTAGCTGCTCCACTCCCTCCCGCTCTGGAATTCTTAGGCCCTTGCACCCTCTTGCCCAGGAGTGTTTTCTTTTTTAGTTCACATTTGTCTCAGCCACATACAAATGGGAGCTGCAAGCACTTGGAATGAAGCCACTGTTGATATGTCCATTAAATCCTAAGGCCCCCAAGAGGCCCAGGGAGGCTCTTGCTTCACCAGCTTCTCCTCGAACATTGCCTCTCCTCAACTTTTTAAAAATGTCTTATTATTGTTAATAAGCAATTCATTTACATGATTCAAAAGTCAATACTGTAAGTAATGTGTACATGAGAAGTCTTAGTTCCACCTCTGTCTCATTTTACTCATTTTCTGTTCTTCTAATGGTTCTTGATATGAATGTGCGTGTGTATACATACAAATAAAGTAAGTCATAACACAGATTATGCTAAATTTTATTCCCCTTTCTTACCCCCAAAATGTTTGAATATGATATAAACTATACTCCACCTTGGTTTTTTGCACTTAAAAATATCTGGTCATATATATTTTTAAAATTTTAATTGTGGTAAATAGAACATAAAATGTACCACATTAATCATCTTTAAATGTACAGCTCAGTGGTATTAATTCCATCCACATGATTGTGCAACCATCATCACCATCTATCTTCGTAACTCTTTCATCTTGCAAAACTGAAACTCTGTACCCAGTGAACAATAACTCCACATGTTCTCTTCCCCACAACCTCTGGCAACCACCATTTACTTTCTATCTCTATCGATTTGACTCCTGTAAGTACATATATAAGTAGGATCATACAGTATTTGTCTTTTTGCGACTGGCTTAGCATAAAGTACTTGAGACTCATCCATGTTATAGCACCTGTCAGAATTTTCTTCCTTTTGAAGGTTGAATATTCTGTTGTATGTATATGGCCACACTTTCTTTATCCATTCATCTATCAGTAGATATTTGGGTTACTTCCACCTCTTGGCTATTATGAATAATGCTGATGTAAACATGGGCGCACAAGTATTTCTGAAACCTTTCTTTGAGTTCTTTTGGATATCTACTGAGAAGTAAAATTGTTGGCTTATATGATAAATCTTTTTAAAAATGTTTTGAAGAACCTCCATACTGTTTTCCATAGTGGTGGCTGTATCATTTTATATTCCCGCCAATGGTGCACAAGTTTTCAAAAATAGCACTAGTTATTTTCTGGATTTTTTGGTTTGGTTTGTTTCATTTTTGATAGTATCCATCCTAATGGGTGTGAGGTTTCATTGTGGGTTTGATTTGTGTTTCTCTAGAGATGACTGATATTAAGAATCTTTTCATGTGCTTGTTGACCATTTTGTCCTTAGCCTTTGCCTATTACAGACCTTGAATAACTTGCCAGCTTCAACAGTAACAGAAACATTTGGGCCCCCTTCTGTAGGCCACTTGTCTATTTGTGGTAGGGGAATATACCAGTAATATTTCATTTCCCTACTTCTTTCTGCTGAATGTGTAAAATCTTCATCTGCTTCTGAGGTTAGTTCTTGCCATTTCTACAAGCTGTAAAGACACTGCTGAATCATGGTGTCTTCACTACCTTAACTCTCTTTACTTTCTGTCTGACACATTCCTCCAGATTCCTCCCTAGAGAGGGAGAGACAAGTCAGTAAGTTCTGGACCTCTTGAAGACATCCATTGTTTAAACAAACCCTGTCAAAGAAAGGTTCGCTAATCAGGCCTAGTTCTTTTGCTATCCTTCTGCTTCTCCTCTGCCAGGCTTCACCTGCATCTTCCACTGGAGGATGTTTGTTGGGCATATTCCCCTGTAGATGATCAGTACTTCCACTTTCACCAGCTCTTGCATTCTGAAATTACCTAATCAGGCTCCAGATAATTCGTGCTAATCTTTTCTATCTTCCTTTCTGAATATCCCTACATCAGTGGTTCTCAGCTTTGGCTGTAGATTGGCATTGGCTGGGTAGATTTTTTTAAAGACTGATGTCTAGGCCTCACCCCCAGAGACTTTTACTTAATTGATTTAATTGTAGCCAGAGCATGGGGATTCTAATGTGCAGCCAGTGTTGAGAACTACTGACCTAAATTTTTGGAAAAATTAATCTTATTAATGAATGATATTAATAAATCTTACTCTCTATTATAACTTAAAAGGCTCACCTCAATAGTATCCTAGATTGGGCTATCTCTGGGGTAATCACCACAGTTAGTTCTCTAAGGTTTTACCCTCTGTTAATTATTGTTTGCACTTCAGGCTCTGATCCAATCACAAAGCCCCTTTCCTTATTACAGCTGTGAAAGCAATGTGTCTCTCTTTTTACCCTTCATATTTCTCTAGCCTGTCAGGAACAGGATAGAAGAAAATATCTTCCCTACTTCACCCTCAAACGCCTTCTACAAGGAGGAATACACATTGGCAAATATTTGGTTCAAGGTTTGTTGGAAAGCCTTTGGAGGCTGATTTCTGTAATTCTAGAATTCTACTAAAAATTATCTAAAGATATGCCAGCTGGTGAATGCTGTGTTAAAGATACATATGCAGCTGGAGAGGCAAGTAATTATGAGACTAGCAGCAAAATGAGTAGAAACAATAGTCGGGAAGATTAGCAATTTAAACTGCATAGAAACTAAGTCAATTTATCTCTTTGGAAACTTCAGAACCCTTTGCTTTTAGGTCAACTTATGGAATCACTCTCATTACGTACCACTTCTACAATCTGTGACTGGTGGAATTCTCATTCCTTAAACTCAAGATGCTATCGAAAGTCATCCAATTATTCTACTATGAAGAGGTAAACATAGTAAACATTTTCCCTTGATGCCAGTTAGGGTTTGTGTAGATCTGCTTAGGAGAAAGACCTTTTCTCCAATGACTTCAATCTGTAGTCCTGTGAGCTGCTTGGTGAAAATTGTCTCAAGTCCCAACAGTGGGGCTGCTTCATGTTGTTTGGGTCATACAAAGACAGGAGGTGTGGTAACGGATAAGCCTCTAAGCAAGAAGTCATAGGGCTAGACCTTACCAAGGAGTCAGAAGTCTACACGGTTTGGTATAAATTGCAATTTATCAAGTGCAATTAACTTGCTATAACTGGAGCCCTTCAACTTCCTGGAAGGAGCAAAGGATTATCATAACCTACCTAGTTCACAGACCCTGCCATGCCTTTGTGAGGCTTTTCTTAGTGCCCTAACCTCTTAGTTACCTAACCTTATCAGTTTACTGTTTAACTCTTCATAGTAGAATAATTGGATGATTTTCAACAACATATTGAGTAGTTTTCTAAGAATCCCGTTGATAAGCTTATCTATTGCTGTCCACCTGCCAGCCTTTCTGTCTACTCATGAATTGATCATCACTATGCCTAATGGGCAACCCCAACTCTGCAGGTTAGATACACTCAGGTACTTACCTGTGTGGCCCCAGACATTGAGTTCCTGCCTCCAACTGAGCTTCTTCCCAGGTCATATCACTGTGTGTTGTTCCTCAGTACCTACCTGATTTTAATGAGTCAGCCTCGTCTCAGGCCTCAGCCTTACCTGGCCTCATCCTGCCGTAGATCTACAGTTCATGCCTGACTTCAGTGGTGGTAAAGATCATCAGTGTGCAGCAAGACTTTAGAGTTCAGGTTCAAATTATGCTCTGCTACCTGCTAACAGTGAGGTTTTCCCAAGCCTCATTTTCCTCAGGCACAAAAATTGAGAATGAACAGTAATTACCTCATGGAATTGCTATGAGGTTTAAATGAAACAGTCCATGGAAAGCACTTAGCACAATGCCTAACATATTGTGAGTGCTCAATAAATACAATAAATGTTGTCTGCATTATTTCGGTTGCAAGAAACATAAACCAACTCAGTTTAGTTCAAGAAACAATGGAACTTGTTGAAAAGCCACAGAGAAACTTCACAGAAGCCAGTTTCTATGTAGTAAGGACAGATGGATGTCCAGGAAATGGGAAGTCAGAGACAACCACTCCCTGACTCTCTGATTCTGACTCTATCTCTCTGTCATTTCTGCTTCTTGCTGCCTGTTGACTTCTCTCTACTGATTCTCTGAGTACCTTTTTTCTCAGCTTACTCACATCCTGTGGCAGACTGCTAGTCATTCTCCAATATCCATTTTTTTTTCTTCCTTTAACAATAGAGCCCTTTCATTTAGTTGGATACGTGGCCTCCTTGCCAAACATTATATTTTCTGGACTCCCTTGCAGCTAGTTGTGGCCACTCGATCAAGTTCTGGGTTCATGTACACGTGGCGTATGTAACTTTGTCGTCATAGGAAAGGGCAGCCTCCTTCTGCATCCTTTTGACTGCAACATAAGTATGGTAGTAAGCTATTTTGGACTGTGCCACCCTAACAGTGAGTAGGCCAGAAGCCTAGGTCCCCACCAATGGGAAATTGCTATGTCAAGTCTGGGCTTGAGAAAAACAATATTTCCTACCTTTTTTCGGGCATTTTATTTTGTCTTTAATACAGTGGTTGAATCTGTGTCCTAACAGATGAATCATTTACTCTCAGGGGCTTGGGTAGATTTGCCCTCTCTTGGTCCCAAATCACTATCACAAACACTCATCATTGTCCAACCGACCCAAATACTTAGTTTTCATTTCCAAATTCTGATGAGAAGGAATTTAATTGCCCAAGCTCAGGTCAAGTATCTAGCCTGGTCTAATCATCTATAACTGAAAATAACTGGGGTTTTGGGTTTGAGTAGTGAGGAGGCAAGTCACATGATACAGACGGCTGCCCCAGCCAAAGACTATCAGTGTTGTAGGTTCACTGATAGTAGGATATAGAAGAGATAATGATTACTGGCTTGCCTAAACCCGTGAGGTGTTATATTATACAAATACATAGAAAATAAGCTTTTGTTAGTTTTTTTATATAAAAGCTTCTAACATATGTTGTGGATCAGTACAGATTCCAGGCAAAGCCCCAGAACCCCAGAACCCTCTACTTCTGTAGGACTACCTGATAGTCACTGAATAAAATGAACATCCTGCACATATAAACATCCTGAATCATCAAAATATGCTTCAAATATGTTTATTTATTGAGTTGATGAAGCCTAAAAAGTGCACTTATAGATTTTACAAACATTTCTAGCCCAATATTTTATCTAAATTAATCAGAAAACTCAACTTATTCAGTTACTTTATACTCTGCAAACTTAAGTTACCCAAGATGTTATCGGTGAAGTTGTTTAGCTATGACATTGTCAAAACCTTTTTATGATATGTAACTAAACTGCTTGCAATTTGTACATTTTACTTTCATAATTTCATACTTAGGTTTAAGTGTCATACTTAAATTATAGATCAATATCAAGGAATAATGTGAGATTATTGGAGATATAGTCTCTGAGATGTTCCTTGTCAGTGAAGCCATTTGATTTCTACCAAGCCTATACAGCAGCTTTTCCAAAGGTGCGTTCTGCAAACCACTGGTACTCATGGATATTCTGGGACAAAAGGAATTCCATTATAAAATAAATTTGGAAAAGATGCTGCAAGTTATATTTCCCTGTTGGAGTCTCATAATGCTATGCATAATGAAGGCACTGAGATGTCCAGCTGAACCAAAATGTGACATTTGTCCTCCCATTTTTCCTCAAAATTTTATACCTTGGAAAATGCTGTGTGCACGTGTGTACTACAACGGGCAGGGCAAATGCAACAATGAGGCTATGGGCAGAATTTTAAGAAACAGGCCAAAGTAGCTTAAGCAGGGATGAGGTTGCTCAAGAAAGACAAACTTTTAAGCCATAAGGACTATATACATGTCTAAATGAGCTAAAAAGTGTGAAGAGACATATATTTTAATTTTACCACCAGGGTTATGGCCCTGCCTAAAAACACAGACATTTGTCTAGTACTTTATCATTTACAGGGCAACTATAGATGTATGTAAATTACACTTAATCCTCATATTAACCTCATGATATGAAGTGTTATTCTATTTTTTAAGTGAGAGAGGTAAATATTAGAGTGGTTAGGGACTGGGCCTAGGACATGAGGACACACAGCAAGGAAAAGATAAAGGTGAGATTACTCGGCAAAAGAAAGACTATCTTTAAATAAGTTTGGAGAGGCTCAATACACCATAGATCATTGACCATTCTAAACTGTTGTCAGCAGAAGAACTCCTCGGCCTTAGATATCCCCAAACCTATTTGCTTGCAACATGTTTGTTTAAGGTTTTTTTTTCCCCCACATTAATTTTCTATCAACTTTCTAGGGAACATACTTCGAAAATGGCTGCTCTGGATCATTGATTTCTTACCAGCCAAAGACAAGAATTATCATGGCCAGGAACTTCCCATAAATCATGGCCTATTAGTCAGACATTCCTGGAACTGGATTAAGGTTTACCTTTGTGGTTTATATAAAGAACACCCTTGCCAAGTAATTAATATGTCCTGATCTCCTTCCCCACTGCAATTTGCCCAAATTACTCGGGTGTGACTTAGCTTATAGAGGTTTTTCTCTTGTGCGTGGTTTCCAAGAATGGAGGCAGGTTGGTGCCTGTGTTACGGGTTGCTTAAAACATTTGGAATCTTATTTACCTTCTGAAAAATAAATGGGAAGCATGGGTCAAACTTTAAAAATGAATACTACAGATGAAAAGAAACTGATAACCATACCCAGATGTTAATTTAGTGACTGCATCTCATGTGATGCCATGGCAATGGCAAATTCCAGTGTTTGGTGGACCAGTGTGGGGAATGTTTAAAGACTTCCCGACTCCAGTTAAAAGCCAAGAGTTGTTTGTTGGGAAGGTCTTGCAAGGTCTTTCAGTTGCCATTTTTAAGTAGACCAATCTCCCGCCAGTCTATACAAGTCATTATAAACACATCGAAGGATTACTCCAGGAGGGGTACCTAAGAGTATATTATAAAAACGCAAAAACACAAAGACATACAAGCTACAATCTTCACCTTAAAAGCATTTTTGGAGGGAAAAGTTGATGTCATTTAAATGATTTCGATTTAAACTTTCCTCTAATGCATATTCATTCTGGGTGACTAACTGGAGAAAAGAGGGGCAACTTTGAGGGAATAGTTATACCCTCAATCTTTTAAATGTTTTAAAATTAAAATCCACAGATCCATTATTTCTTCTGTTCTTTTTATGTTTTCTCTCCCATTCATAGTTGACATAGATAGTATGACATATTATTAAGTCTGTCAGCTTCTGTGAGCCTCAGTTTTCTCACACCTAAAATGAGAGGATTGGGCCAGAAACTTTAAGGTTTCCTTGGATCTATGATTTTAGCGTAGTGCCTGGCCATGGTAGATACTGGATAAATAATTGTTGAATAATTCTGTATACTTAGTCACATATTTTGACCTCTACCAAATACAATAGTTCTGCTATCTGGCAGACCCAAGTTAATACCTTGGCTCCACAATTTATTAGTTCTGTGAACTTGAGCAAATTACCCTTCCTAAGGCTTTTTGGCCACATCTATTTTATGGAAAAAAAGTGCTCACCTCATTAGGTTAGTAGAGGATGAGATGAGTTGGCCTCCACCACCCTCAGGGCAATGCCTTTGATACAGCAAGCATGCAACAAATAGTTGCTGGTATTACCATATTAATAGATGCTTATAAGAAATAAGTATCAGTAACAGTAGGTCCTCGGGAATTTCCAGACAGAAATTTCCACAGAGCTAGAACCGTTCTCTTTATGGGTTCTTGTCTGCCTCAGATGCCATCCATTACAGTGGGGAATGTGTTCATAGTCAGAAAGTTTTGCTATCTCCATGCTCCTAGTTCCTAGAAAATCACTTGCCTCATTGTGAATGTTCCCAAGTTCTTCATCTCCAGCCCACCTTCTCCATCTCCACCCCACAGTTTCTGCCCTACCATCATCTGGCTGACTCCTGTACTTTCCATTCTTGCCAGCTTTGTAACCTGCCCTTTCCTGGTCAGGGCACTTTCCTGATCATGCCTATGCTCTGTCCCTCTTCTCAGGCTCTCCCACTGAATGTGAGTTGCTTGACCATTTTGATGTTGACTATTTTATTCACCACTCCATCCCAAGAACCTAAGCACATAACAGGTGGCCAACAACTATTTGCCAAATAAACAAATAAGGTATTCATTGCTGTTGCTGCTTTTAAGACAACTTGGTTTCAGATGAATGCTTCAAAATACTAAGATAGCCAAGTCTCAGGTCTTCTCAGTGTTAGATAAGTTCCAGGAGGTGGATTATCCAAAGACTATGTAGTGAACTCTATAGCACCCTTCACGCTTATGTTTGAAAACGGTTGCCATTTTAAGGATTCAAAAAATGAAGCTACATTTTATATTATGGCTCAGAAAGAAATGGTCAGGTTTTTCATTTCTCCATAATTTTCTACACCCTTTATCAGATATGGCACATCAGTAGTCCTCTCCAACAAATGCATAGCCTATCTGTTTTTATCATGTCATCAAAGAACTAGAGGTTGGATAAGCATTTGAACTTCAATGGCTTGCTTCTTGCGTTGTAAAGTAACCACTTAGGTGCAACTTAAGTTTATTCTGTATCGTTTATAAACCAACAAGACGATGAAATGTCCTGAGGCTGCAAAAAGTAGCTGAGAGTAAACTGTAAGACAGATCTGTTTTAAAATACAGGGTCTTCCTTCCCTTTGACAAGGAGAAGAAATTTCATCTATCTGTAAGTCTGGCTCTTATGGTTGTTAAAACTGATGCAGGGATGACCTCCATATTTATTTCATTAAAATCCCCTGAAACTTCTTTTAATATCTGTGTCTTAAAAAGTTTCACTCTTTGGAGATTACATTATGAAGTAAATTTTATTTGAAAGCTAATTCCAAAAGAACACATTTTGGCTTGGCTCATCTTCAATGTAATAAATAATCTAAAAAGAATCACTAATGTCATATTTTCAGATGTTATTATCAAGATAATATATAAGTAGAATTTTTCAAAACTACTATAAGTGGTCAAGATAATGTTTATGCAGTGGTCAAATTTAATTTAAGCTAGAGGTCTACGCAACAGTCTGAATGGTATTGTGAACTTAGAAATAACAGTAGAGATCTTCTCCAGGAGCAATGACTGAATTTATTCACTCTTTGGTAAGTGGTTTCTTCGTGTTGGGCATTGCCTTGTGCTCATGATGTACAATTCATTCATTGATTTATAAATGCTTTCAAAAATATGCCTTGAATATAGACATGCCAGGCACAATTCTAGATGCTGCTGATGAACAAGTCACACATGGTCCCTGCCACTAAGTAGCTTACATTACGTGATGGAGGGAGTTGTAAAATATAGACATAGAAGAAACATGTGCTTCAGACTAATCTTCTTCAAAGAGCAACCCTAAGATAAATAGCAAACTTTTCAACAAAAATTAAGAAAGCAGAAGTTAATGGAATGATATTTTTAAGTGCTAAAAGAAAAAAAAAACCCTGCTAGTCTAGAATTCTATATTCTAAAATAATTTTCAAAAATTAGAGCAAACCAAAGGCATTTTCAGTCAATTAAAAGTTGAGCAAAGTTGTCATTAGCAGACCTGCAATACAAGAATTATTAATGTAAGTTCTCCAGGTTGAAAGACAATGACCCCAAATATCTGACAGAAGAAAAGAAGGTTCTCCAGGATGTTTTTATATATATATATATATATATAATTTTATATATTATTTACATTATATATTTTGTATATGTAATATATATTATATATTAATAATATATGTATTTTTTTGAGACAGGGTTTTGCTCTGTCTCCTAGGCTGGAGTGCAGAGGCATGACCATAACTCACTACAGTTTTAGTATCTCAGGCTCAAGCAATCCTCCTGCCTCAGCCTCCCTAGTAGCTGGGACTACAGGCATGTATCATCACACCCAACTAATTTATTTTTATTTTTATTTTTTGTTTTAGTATTTAGTACAGATGAGGTTTCACTATGTTGCCCAGGCAAGTCTTGAACTCCCAAACTCAAGTGTTTTTCCCTCCTTGGCCACTGAAAGTGCTGAGGTTACAGACATGAGTCACTGTCTTGCCCCCATATTTAAAATAAATTTTTATTTTATCTTTTACATTCTTTAAAGCAGCAACAGCAATCATGTCGTGTAGGGTTTGTGTCATTTGTGAATGTAAAATATTAAAAACAATATCACAAAGGCAGGAGGAAAGTAAATGGAGCTAAACTATTTTGAAGTTTTTGCACTACTCATGAAGTGGTGAAACTACTAATTTAAGGTAAATTATACTTAGTCTGGAATGAGATGCATATTACAATCATTAAATTATGTTTTATATTCACTAGAAATATAATTCAAAAATGTTTAAGAACTAACGGAAAAAGCAAAATGGAATGCTAAAAAATACTTCACTAATTAAACAGAAGTCAAGAAAGCATCATCAAAGGAACAAAAAACAGATGATTTAATAGAGACGAAAAGCAAAATAGTAGATTTATACCCAAATATATTAGTAATTACATTAAATGTATGCGGATTAAATACTATAATTGAAAAACCAAGCTTGCCAGAGTGAATTTTAAAAATTATCCCAAATAATTCCTGCTTGTAAGACACACATTAAATCTAAGGACACAGGGTGAAAGTCAAAGGATGGTAAACTTATACCATGCAAACACTAACCAAAGGAAAGCTGGCACAGCTATGTTACAAACGGACAAAGTATACTTTAAGACAAAGAGTAATACTAGATATATAGAGAGTGACATTTCATGATTAAAAGGGTCAGTTCAACAGGAAAACACAATTCTAAATGTATACGCATCTAATAATATATCTCTAAAACAAGAATTGTTTAAACTAGAAAAATTCACAATCATACATATAGATTTAAAACTATCTCCCTCT
This sequence comes from Macaca thibetana thibetana, assembly GCF_024542745.1. Lineage (NCBI taxonomy): Eukaryota > Metazoa > Chordata > Mammalia > Primates > Cercopithecidae > Macaca > Macaca thibetana. The sequence continues at coordinate 57,134,778 of NC_065581.1, read as the reverse complement.
GTAACTGATAAAATAAGAAGACAAAAAGGCAGTATCCCAAAACTGCAGCATATATTCTTTTTCAATCAGACCTGGCAAAACCCATCAGCCTTAGATGATGAGAGGGCACTTTGACTGAAGTATTGATATTAAACCAAATTAAAGTCACCTGAATTATGATAATATATTCTGGAAGTAACATAGGCACTCTGTTAAGCCTAGGGAAATCCATAAAAATGAGGTGCAGCCTTTTCCTTCAATGAACTCATACTTTAACAATAATAATAATGATAACCAGGGTTTACACAGCAGTTTTTGCGTGCAAGCAACTATTTCAAATGCTTTATTTGTATTAATTCCCCCAAGAACCCAGTGAGGTGGATTATTATCTCCCATTTCACAGATGACAAAACCGAGGCACTGAGAAGCCAATCACTTCATCAAAGGTCAACCCGGCTAATAAGTGCTAGATCTGGGATTTGAACCCAGGGTTCTGGCGCTTTCCCATGTTCTTATTTCTGTTAGCCCTCTTTGAGAGTGAGCACTTCTTTCCTTACCAGGATTTAGGGTTCGGTAGAAGTACTTTGGAAAGCGTATCTGGTGAGTGGGCTGAAGCCCTCGTCTGTGCCGGAAAAAAAAAAAAAAGCCCTCAGATCCGTCTTTTAGTTGCTTCTTTTCGTTTTTTCTCTCCGGTTTCTCATCACTCCAACCAGCCGCGACCAGGCCCAGGAAGAAGGCGGCGGCGGCGGCCTGGGAGGAGCCGAGCTCGGGCAACTGCACAGACCGCGCCAGGCCCAGGAAGCGCGGCGGCCCAGCGGGCAGGAAGCGCGAGAGGCCCGAGCTCTGCAGTAGCGGCAGTGGCAAGCGCGCGGGGCGCCAAGGAGCGCGTCAAACTTGAAGGGTCAAAGTGTAATGGGCAGCTTTTGATTTTGGGGGCAACCAACTGGGACATGATTGGTGAAAAGGAGTGCCTAAACAGCAAGCTGCTTACCGCAATTTCGGCCAGAATGTGTGGGGGCCCCACAGGTATGGGTGCCTGGCGGGGGTCCGGGTGCCGACAGTGGTCTAGGGTTCCTGTGCTGCGCACAGCCTCCTCATCACCACTGAAGGGAAGCTGTGGAAACGAGAAGGGGCAGCTGGGACATGGCGACAGCAAGAGAATAGAGACCTCCAGACTCATTGAGGGTTTCTGCCATGAAGTTATCATGTCTGCAGCATGTGGGCGGAACCACACCTTGGCCTTGACAGAAACGGGCTCCGTGTTTGCGTTTGGGGAGAACAAGATGGGGCAGCTGGGCCTTGCCAATCAGACAGACTCTGTCCGCAGCCCCGTGTAGATAATGTATAACGGCTGGCATTTACTAAAATGGCCTGTGGGGCTGAATTCAGTATGATAATGGACTGAAAAGGAAACCTCTATTCTTTTGGGTGGCCTGAATATGGTCAGCTGGGACACAACTCGGATGGGAAGTTCATCTCCCCAGCACAGCGGATAGAGTACGACTGCGAACTGGTACCCCCGCGAGTGGCCATCTTCATCGAGAAGACAGATTCTGCCTGTACCAAAAGGTGGTTGTGCGAGACGTGGCCTGTGGTGCTAACCACACGCTGGTCCTGGACTCCCAGAAGCGAGTCTTCACCTAGGGCTTCGGTAGCTATGCCCGGCTGGGCCACGCAGAGCAGAAGGACGAGATGGTCCCCCACTTGGTGAAGCTGTTTAACTTCCCTGGGCGTGGGGTGCCCCAGATCTATGCTGGTTACATCTGCTCCTTGGCCCTCAGTGAAGTGGGTGGTCTGTTTTTCTGGGGGGCCACCAACACCTGCCGTGAATCTGCCATGTACCCGAAAGCAGTGCAGGACCTCTGTGGCTGGAGAATCTGGAGCCTGGCTTGTGGGAAGAGCAGCATCATTGTGGCCGCCGATGAGAGCACCATCAGCTGGGGCCCAACACCGATCTTCGGGGAACTGGTCTACGGAGACCACAAGTCTTCCACTGCAGCCCAGGAGGTGAAGACTCCGGATGACGTTTTCTCAGAGAAGGTCGCCATGGGCTACTCACACTCCTTGGTGATAGCAAGAGACGAAAGTGAGACCGAGAAAGAAAAGATCAAGAAACTGCCAGAATACAACCCCGGACCCTCTGGATGCTCCCGGAGACTCCTCCGACTCCACACCTCTCGCGGCAGCTGTCGTTTCCATATGCACTGGGACGTGAAGTCAAACAAGGAATTTAAAAAAGCAAAAGTTGACCGAAGATGCATTTTTGTTTGGACTCTCTGAGGTTCCGTTTTACAAGTGATCCAACCTTACCTTCTTTTTTTTTTCTGTATGTTTTCCAAAGTACGTTTTTTCCCCTTGATGTCGATTTAAAATACTTGCTAATAGTTGACTTATTCCTACAAAAGAGGCAGAAACTTTGAGCAATGTAGGTTTTTTTTAAAGCTTTTTCTTTCTTCCTCTCCTGAATACACTCCCCCAAACACCCCTTTCCAATTATAATTAGCATTGCGATCCAAGCAGATGCTACATGGAAGAGGAATTGCCATTTACTCAAAAAAAAAAAAAAAAAAAAAAAAAAAAAAAAAAAAAAAAAAAAAAATGTCCCTTACAAGAACCGGCAGCAGCTAGGCAAAGTCAGTTCCCTCCGGCCTGCCTCCATCCAAAATCATGCTCGCGTGCTTCGGCAGCGGGTCACTCCTTTCCCGCTTTTTCTTGCAGATCGTACTAGGCCGGTGTGGGTTCTGTTTCTCCCCTTGGCGGCCTGTACGCCCACAGCCTTCTGGCTGCAACACTATAGAATCTGCCCTGTCCCCGGCGATGGGGGATTGGGAGTCTGTGCTTAGCCATTTATATCGACCTCAGCTGTTAACGAAGTCCAAATGAAAATCAGGTGATGGTGGAACCATGGGGCCTTGGAGGTGGGGCAGAGGTGGGAACATGTGTATCATTTGAGTCGGCTTCGTGGCTTCCTGTGGAGCCAGGGCTGAACCTTGGCGCACTCGCCACTTACAGACTGATCAGCCAGCAGTCAAGTGGATTCTCCAGTCCTTGCAAGAAGGATCAGCCCTTTCCATAGCAGCGCTGACCACCCTGTGTCTTGGTCTCCTTTTCTACCCTGCCTGCATCCTGCCTTGCACTGGCCGTCCTGTTGCTGAGACTCGGGGTACCGTTCTGCTGACTCAGCTCCCTTTAGTCACGTCTGCTTGGCTCTGGTACCAAATAGTTGGGATTACTGAAGAGTCCCCTTCCTCGAGTGTCAGCACGGATGCTGTGACTGCCACCCGCGTCCCGGTCAAGTGCCTGAACTCGCCGCCGTGTGCGCTGTGCTGAGTGAGTTACGAGGTGCCTTTTCTGGAACCCTCCTCTCGCCTGGACCCAAGAGAGGCGACAGCTCTGGCTGGGGTTCTTGGTTTCCAGAGGGTCTCGACTGGTTTGGGTACTTTAAAATAGATATTTAGTTCAGTGGTGCTTATGGGGAGTTGGGAATATAACTTAAGTGTGAGATTTGGGTGGATGGGAAATAGTTAAATATTGGTCTCTTCAAGTTTTTTGTTTTTGTTTTTGTTTTGTTTTGTTTTGCTTTGCTATTGTTACCACTTGTCACTGTCTCCGTGTTAAAATGCCAAAAATGATCTTGTTGCTCCACCCCAGTCTCTCCTTACCGTGACTCCTGCCCTTGGAGGCCACATAGCAGAGTCCGTCCCGCCAGTCCCAAGGCCTGTGGGAGGAGACTGGCCTGCATCTCTCTAAGACTTAGTCTGACCCCAGGCGCATCTTTTGTTGTGTGTTCAATCAGTAGTCCAGGGGAGAAGCTTCTGCCACTTCAGAGCTTTGCTAAACTAACCTAATTTGTCCATATCACCCCAAAACCACCATCTCTGACTCAGGCTTCCATGGGATAACCTGATCCGTTTCCCTGGACAGTTCTCTTTATTGGAAGGCAGCCCCAGCACCTGTGCTCCCGGCTCCCTTGAGGTCTCTCCTTTGAGTCGTGGTCACCGAGAGGGTTGAGGAAGCAGCACTGGAGGTCCCAGCCTTTGCAGGAGCTGCCCTGGGTGGAGCTGGACTTAGATCTTCCAGTGGCCAGCCACTTCTAGAACCCTAGCCAGGGACTGGAGCAAGAAAGTGGCCTTCGAAGTGAAGACTGCCTTGTTCCCCACCTCCTTTTGGCTTAGATTGAAAAATGAACTTCCTAATGGGTTAAATCCTTTAAAACAAGGAGTTGGGGAGAAGGGCGTCATGCACGCCTAGAGAGAGGTACACAGTTGCCCAGCTGGGAACGTGTTAGGCGCTGACCCCGCGGGCGACTGACTGGTCTTCCAGCTCAGGAAAAAGAATTTGAAAGAGGCTTAGAGTGAAGCGGAATCAAAGAGGAGGATGTGATTTGGTCGAAGGTGCTTGGTTTAGTGCTGTAATTGTCATATATATATTTCTTGAAGTAAACATTTTAAATGAACGACATCGTTGTCTACTAAAAAAAAAAAAAAAAAAAAAAAAAAGTACTTTGGGAAAAGGAGAATGGGGGGATTTTCCCCCCAGGATCCCTTAGGGTCCCATCTTTGGAACTTCAAGCAAGCCCACATTTTCCTATGTAGTCAGTAAAGGAGTAGCCATCTTACCCTCCACTCTGAGGGCTGGTCTGCAGGATGTGGTCTCTGGGCACATAATGAACCTCTAAAATAGAGGGGGTATTCCTGAGCCAGCCATCTGCACACATTGAGTTTAGATGTTTTGTCTTAGATGAAGCAATTGCTCATTCTAGAACCTCAACCCTGCAGCACACAAGGATGGCTAACTAATAAATTTTCCTAAGTGAATTTCTGGGAAGACTGGCCATTGAATCTTCCTCCTTCCAGAGCAACAGTACCACTGGCAGCATTTGCAAAAATCCCAGTAATTAGATTAATTTGCTAAATGCTACTGCAGATTCAAGGAGTATTTTAGACTTGATTTTATTTTGCTGTGTATGCTTCGTTTATTTCTTTATTACTGCTGTGGTTTAATTAATTTTTCTCAATTTTACGCTGGCCTTTCCTGCAAGGAGTCTGAGAGGTACCCTCTCAATGAGAGCTTCTTGTTCATCTTTGGTTTTTGGCATAGGAAGTTTTCTTTATATTTTTGCTGTAGGGTTTCTCAGCCTGGGCACTATTGACATTTTGGGCCACATATATCTTTGTCATGGCAGCTGTCCTGTGCATTTTGGAATGCTTGGTGGCATTCTTGAATTTTAACCACCTGATGCCAGTAACACCTGCACCTTCAGTTGTGACACCAAAAATGTCTTCAGACAATGTCAAATGAGGAGGGAAGAACCACTGCTTTAGTTCATGGTTCATGATAGGAAGAAAATTAAATACAGTCATAAAGTCCCAGTTATTAAATTTCTACACACCTGCAAGCTCCACCCTGGATGGTTGTGAGATCTTGACAGCACAAACTTAGCCAGTTTCTAGCCCTGGGCCAGGCATAGTGTCTTCAGAAAATATTCATTTTAAAGTGAATGGTTAACACATAAAAATTCTTTCTAATGCCACAAATTTAGGGTAACTGGATGTCAAATAAACCAAATAATGTGGCTGGCTTGTTTGATTTTACACTGAATTTGCTGGCTTGCATTCATTTATTTGTATATTCATTTATTCTTTGGCTCAGCAGATCTTGCTACACCTGAGCAACCTGGACTAATGGTTCATGGCATGGGTGCTGGTGCTGGTGCTGTATTACCTGGGTGCAAGCTCTGTTATTGCTACTCATTGGTTTTATGACCCCCGGCAAGTTTACTGACCTTTTTTTTGTGCCTTAGTTTCCTCATTGGCAAAACAGAGAGGATGCATATGCATTGTACATACCTTAAAGACTTAATTATAAGAATTCAGTTACGGCCGGACGCAGTGGCTCAAGCCTGTAATCCCAGCACTTTGGGAGGCCGAGACGGGTGGATCACGAGGTCAGGAGATCAAGACCATCCTGGCTAACACGGTGAAACCCCGTCTCTATTAAAAAATACAAAAAACTAGCTGGGCGAGGTGGCGGGGGCATGTAGTCCCAGCTACTCGGGAGGCTGAGGCAGGAGAATGGCATCAACCTGGGAGGCGGAGCTTGCAGTGAGCTGAGATCCAGCCACTGCACTCCAGCCTGGGCGACAGAGCGAGACTGTGTCTCAAAAAAAAAAAAAATTCAGTTACTTAATATATTTTAAGTGCTTAGACTGTTCTCAGACACCTAGTAAGCAGTATATACGTTTGCTATTATTATAGCTAGTTGAGAAGGTAAAGAAGGATAAAGTGAAAGATGTGCATCAGAATAGCTCTAATTCGAGGCAGAATATAATACCTGTTGTAAGAGAAGTTCAAACTAAATGTGACAAAGAAGCAAGATCGTAGCCAATGGAGGGGTAGAGAAAGCACAGATAGCCTCATGACAGAGGAGATGTTTGAGTTGGGCTTTGCACAGGGTACCATGTGAGGGGGGCATCTGGAGGAGGCAACAATAGAAGCAAAGTTGTGAGGATACATGAAGAGAATTTTTGATGGTCCTATTGAGCTGGAATTTAGGGAGAGGATGGGAAATAGGTCTGACAACACAAGTTAGGAATTGACTAAAGAATTATGTAAAGTCTGAAACTTAGTGGGGCTGAGCTTTGGATCGCTGTTTCCTTACTATGTCCTAGACATGTCGTGAAACCTCTCCAAGCTTCAGATTTCTAACCTTAAAATGGGCAATGTTTACCTCCAGAACTGTGAGGATTAGTAGAAATAATAAAAAGGAAGAGTTTAGTACAATGCCCATAAACAGGATTTATCATTATTATTTTCCTGAAAAAGAACTTGAATTGGGAAAGAAAAGGAGGGAAAAAGCAGAAGTACTTAGGTATTTGTCCATGCTGGTTGAACAGAGACAGGTACCTTACAATGCTTTGCCAGTGACAAAGCAGGATGATGATGACTAGAACAAGAAGCCAGATAACACTTATTTGATAAAACAAAGTATGTTCAGTAACTGCCCCATGCCAAGCACTATGTTGCATACAGAGGATAAGACATGTAGCATCTAGTGCACACTGACAAGTGAGAACATGGAGTATGTGACTTTCTGTTTCTGAGTTATTTCACTTAAGATCATGTCCTCCAGTTCCATGCATGTTGCAAAAAAAAAACAAACAAACATGATTTCATTCTTTTTCATGACTAAATAGTAGTCCATGGTGTGTGTGTGTGTGTATATATATGTACACATATATATAGGTCTGACACACATATATGCATATATCACACACACATATATGCATATATCACATTTGCTTTATCTCATTATTCATTTATGGGCACTTAGGTTAATTTCATGATTTTGCTATTGTAAATAGTGTTGTGCTAAACATATGAGTGCAGGTATCTTTTTGATATAATAATATTTTTCCTTTGGGTAGATACTCAGCAGTGGGGGATTTCTGTGTTAAAGGGTGGTTCTATTTGTAGTTCTTTGAGAGAGTTCCACATGGTTTTCCATAAAGATTGTACAAATTTACATTTGCACCAACAGTGTATAAGCATTCTCTTTTCTCTGCATCCTCACCAACATCTGTTATTTTTTGACTTTTTAATAATAGCCATTCTGACTGGTATAATATAGTATCTCATTGTGGTTTTAATTTGCACTTCTCTGATGATCAGTGGCATTGATCAGTGGCATTTCTTATACTTATTGGCAGTTTGTATTTCTTCTTTTGAACAATGTCTGTTCATGTCTTTTGCCCACTTTGTAATGGGGTTATTTGGTTTTTCCCTTGTTGAATTGTTTGAGTTCCCTGTAGATTCTAGATATTAGTCCTTTGTTGGATGCATAGTTTGCCAATATTTTCTCCCATTCTGTAGATTGTCTTTCATTCTGTTGATTATTTCTTTTGCTGTGCAGAAGCTTTTTAGTTTAATTAATTTCCATTTGTCTATTTTTGTTTTTGTTGCATTTGCTTTTGAGGCCTGAATTATGAATTATTTTCCTAGGCCAATGTTCAGAAAAGTTTTTCCTAGGTTTTCTTCGAGAATTTTTATAGTTTCAGGTTTTGCGTATAAATCTTAAATCCAACTCCAAAATACCAAGTTATTTTGTTTTTGCTTTTATGTAAAGAAGGTGGTGAACATGAGAGAGGGCTGGGAGAGGTGGGTGTACAGCGCTTTCATAAAGCACGGGAAAACTTCTTTTTTTTTTTTTTAATTAATTTATTATTATTATACTTTAAGTTGTAGGGTACATGTGCATAACGTGCAGGTTTGTTACATATGTATACTTGTGCCATGTTGGTGTGCTGCACCCATCAACTCGTCATTTACATCAGGTATAACTCCCAATGCAATCCCTCCCCCCTCCCCCCTCCCCATGATAGGCCCCTGTGTGTGATGTTCCCCTTCCTGAGTCCAAGTGATCAGGACTCATTGTTCAGTTCCCACCTATGAGTGAGAACATGCGGTGTTTGGTTTTCTGTTCTTGTGATAGTTTGCTAAGAATGATGGTTTCCAGCTGCATCCATGTCCCTACAAAGGACACAAACTCATCCTTTTTGATGGCTGCATAGTATTCCATGGTGTATATGTGCCACATTTTCTTAATCCAATCTGTCACTGATGGACATCTGGGTTGATTCCAAGTCTTTGCTATTGTGAATAGTGCTGCAATAAACATACGTGTGCATGTGTCTTTATAGCAGCATAATTTATAATCCTTTGGGTATATACCCAGTAATGGGATGGCTGGGTCATATGGTACATCTAGTTCTAGATCCTTGAGGAATCGCCATACTGTTTTCCACAATGGTTGAACTAGTTTACAATCCCACCAACAGTGTAAAAGTGTTCCTATTTCTCCACATCCTCTCCAGCACCTGTTGTTTCCTGACTTTTTAATGATCGCCATTCTAACTGGTGTGAGATGGTATCTCATTGTGGTTTTGATTTGCATTTCTCTGATGGCCAGTGATGATGAGCATTTTTTCATGTGTCTGTTGGCTGTATGAATGTCTTCTTTTGAGAAATGTCTGTTCATATCCTTTGCCCACTTTTTGATGGGGTTGTTTGTTTTTTTCTTGTAAATGTGTTTGAGTTCTTTGTAGGTTCTGGATATTAGCCCTTTGTCAGATGAGTAGATTGCAAAAATTTTCTCCCATTCTGTAGGTTGCCTGTTCACTCTGATGGTAGTTTCTTTTGCTGTGCAGAAGCTCTTTAGTTTAATGAGATCCCGTTTGTCAATTTTGGCTTTTGCTGCCATTGCTTTTGGTGTTTTAGACATGAAGTCTTTGCCCATGCCTATGTCCTGAATGGTACTACCTAGGTTTTCCTCTAGGATTTTTATGGTATTAGGTCTAACATTTAAGTCTCTAATCCATCTTGAATTAATTTTCGTATAAGGAGTAAGGAAAGGATCCAGTTTCAGCTTTCTACTTATGGCTAGCCAATTTTCCCAGCACCATTTATTAAATAGGGAATCCTTTCCCCATTTCTTGTTTCTCTCAGGTTTGTCAAAGATCAGATGGCTGTAGATGTGTGGTATTATTTCTGAGGACTCTGTTCTGTTCCATTGGTCTATATCTCTGTTTTGGTACCAGTACCATGCTGTTTTGGTTACTGTAGCCTTGTAGTAGAGTTTGAAGTCAGGTAGTGTGATGCCTCCAGCTTTGTTCTTTTGACTTAGGATTGTCTTGGAGATGCGGGCTCTTTTTTGGTTCCATATGAACTTTAAAGCAGTTTTTTCCAGTTCTGTGAAGAAACTCATTGGTAGCTTGATGGGGATGGCATTGAATCTCTAAATTACCTTGGGCAGTATGGCCATTTTCACGATATTGATTCTTCCTATCCATGAGCATGGTATGTTCTTCCATTTGTTTGTGTCCTCTTTGATTTCACTGAGCAGTGGTTTGTAGTTCTCCTTGAAGAGGTCCTTTACATCCATTGTAAGTTGGATTCCTAGGTATTTTATTCTCTTTGAAGCAATTGTGAATGGAAGTTCATTCCTGATTTGGCTCTCTGTTTGTCTGTTACTGGTGTATAAGAATGCTTGTGATTTTTGCACATTAATTTTGTATCCTGAGACTTTGCTGAAGTAGCTTATCAGCTTAAGGAGATTTTGGGCTGAGACAATGGGGTTTTCTAAATATACAATCATGTCATCTGCAAACAGGGACAGTTTGACTTCTTCTTTTCCTAACTGAATACCCTTGATTTCTTTCTCTTGCCTAATTGCCCTAGCCAGAACTTCCAACACTATGTTGAATAGGAGTGGTGAGAGAGGGCATCCCTGTCTTGTGCCAGTTTTCAAAGGGGATTTTTCCAGTTTTTGCCCATTCAGTATGATATTGGCTGTGGGTTTGTCATAAATAGCTGTTATTATTTTGAGGTACGTTCCATCAATACCGAATTTATTGAGCGTTTTTTAGCATGAAGGGCTGTTGAATTTTGTCAAAAGCCTTTTCTGCATCTATTGAGATAATCATGTGGTTCTTGTCTTTGGTTCTGTTTATATGCTGGATTATGTTTATTGATTTGCGAATGTTGAACCAGCCTTGCATCCCAGGAATGAAGCCCACTTGATCATGGTGGATAAGCTTTTTGATGTGTTGCTGAATCCGGTTTGCCAGTATTTTATTGAGGATTTTTGCATCGATGTTCATCAGGGATATTGGTCTAAAATTCTCTTTTTTTGTTGTGTCTCTGCCAGGCTTTGGTATCAGGATGATGTTGGCCTCATAAAATGAGTTAGGGAGGATTCCCTCTTTTTCTATTGATTGGAATAGTTTCAGAAGGAATGGTACCAACTCCTCCTTGTACCTCTGGTAGAATTCAGCTGTGAATCCATCTGGTCCTGGACTTTTTTTGGTTGGTAGGCTATTAATTATTGCCTCAATTTCAGAGCCTGCTATTGGTCTATTCAGGGATTCAACTTCTTCCTGGTTTAGTCTTGGAAGAGTGTAAGTGTCCAGGAAATTATCCATTTCTTCTAGATTTTCCAGTTTATTTGCGTAGAGGTGTTTATAGTATTCTCTGATGGTAGTTTGTATTTCTGTGGGGTCGGTGGTGATATCCCCTTTATCATTTTTTATTGCGTCTATTTGATTCTTCTCTCTTTTCTTCTTTATTAGTCTTGCTAGTGGTCTGTCAATTTTGTTGATCTTTTCAAAAAACCAACTCCTGGATTCATTGATTTTTTGGAGAGTTTTTTGTGTCTCTATCTCCTTCAGTTCTGCTCTGATCTTAGTTATTTCTAGCCTTCTGCTAGCTTTCGAATGTGTTTGCTCTTGCTTCTCTAGTTCTTTTAATTGCGATGTTAGAGTGTCAATTTTAGATCTTTCCTGCTTTCTCTTGTGGGCATTTAGTGCTATAAATTTCCCTCTACACACTGCTTTAAATGTGTCCCAGAGATTCTGGTATGTTGTATCTTTGTTCTCATTGGTTTCAAAGAACATCTTTATTTCTGCCTTCATTTCGTTATGTACCCAGTAGTCATTCAGGAGCAGGTTGTTCAGTTTCCATGTAGTTGAGCGGTTTTGATTGAGTTTCTTAGTCCTGAGTTCTAGTTTGATTGCACTGTGGTCTGAGAGACAGTTTGTTATAATTTCTGTTCTTGTACATTTGCTGAGGAGTGCTTTACTTCCAATTACGTGGTCAATTTTGGAGTAAGTATGATGTGGTGCTGAGAAGAATGTATATTCTGTTGATTTGGGGTGGAGAGTTCTATAGATGTCTATTAGGTCTGCTTGCTGCAGAGATGAGTTCAATTCCTGGATATCCTTGTTAACTTTCTGTCTCGTTGATCTGTCTAATGTTGACAGTGGAGTGTTGAAGTCTCCCATTATTATTGTATGGGAGTCTAAGTCTCTTTGTAAGTCTCTAAGGACTTGCTTTATGAATCTGGGTGCTCCTGTATTGGGTGCATATATATTTAGGATAGTTAGCTCTTCCTGTTGAATTGATCCCTTTACCATTATGTAATGGCCTTCTTTGTCTCTTTTGATCTTTGATGGTTTAAAGTCTGTTTTATCAGAGACTAGTATTGCAACCCCCGCTTTTTTTTGTTCTCCATTTGCTTGGTAAATCTTCCTCCATCCCTTTATTTTGAGCCTATGTATGTCTCTGCGTGTGAGATGGGTCTCCTGAATACAGCAGACTGATGGGTCTTGACTCTTTATCCAGTTTGCCAGTCTGTGTCTTTTAATTGGAGCATTTAGTCCATTTACATTTAAGGTTAAGATTGTTATGTGTGAACTTGATCCTGCCATTATGATATTAACTGGTTATTTTGCTTGTTAGTTGATGCAGTTTCTTCCTAGCCTCGATGGTCTTTACATGTTGGCATGTTTTTGCAATGGCTGGTACCGGTTGTTCCTTTCCATGTTTAGTGCTTCCTTCAGGGTCTCTTGTAAGGCAGGCCTAGTGGTGACAAAATCTCTAAGCATTTGCTTATCTGTAAAGGATTTTATTTCTCCTTCACTTATGAAACTTAGTTTGGCTGGATATGAAATTCTGGGTTGAAAATTCTTTTCTTTAAGAATGTTGAATATTGGCCCCCACTCTCTTCTGGCTTGGAGAGTTTCTGCCGAGAGATCTGCTGTTAGTCCGATGGGCTTCCCTTTGTGGGTAACCCGACCTTTCTCTCTGGCTGCCCTTAAGATTTTTTCCTTCATTTCAACTTTGGTGAATCTGGCAATTATGTGTCTTGGAGTTGCTCTTCTCGAGGAGTATCTTTGTGGCGTTCTCTGTATTTCCTGGATTTGAATGTTGGCCTGCCCTACTAGGTTGGGGAAGTTCTCCTGGATGATATCCTGAAGAGTGTTTTCCAACTTGGTTCCATTTTCCCCCTCACTTTCAGGCACCCCAATCAGACATAGATTTGGTCTTTTTACATAATCCCATACTTCTTGCAGGCTTTGTTCATTTCTTTTTCTTCTTTTTTCTTTTGGTTTCTCTTCTCGCTTCATTTCATTCATTTGATCCTCAATCGCAGATACTCTTTCTTCCAGTTGATCGAGTCGGTTACTGAAGCTTGTGCATTTGTCACGTATTTCTCATGTCATGGTTTTCATCTCTTTCATTTCGTTTATGACCTTCTCTGCATTAATTACTCTAGCCATCAATTCTTCCACTTTTTTTTCAAGATTTTTTAGTTTCTTTGCGCTGGGTACGTAATTCCTCCTTTAGCTCTGAGAAATTTGAGGGACTGAAGCCTTCTTCTCTCATCTCGTCAAAGTCATTCTCCGTCCAGCTTTGATCCGTTGCTGGCGATGAGCTGCGCTCCTTTGCCGGGGGAGATGCGCTCTTATTTTTTGAATTTCCAGCTTTTCTGCCCTGCTTTTTCCCCATCTTTGTGGTTTTATCTGCCTCTGGTCTTTGATGATGGTGATGTACTGATGGGGTTTTGGTGTAGGTGTCCTTCCTGTTTGATAGTTTTCCTTCTAACAGTCAGGACCCTCAGCTGTAGGTCTGTTGGAGATTGCTTGAGGTCCACTCCAGACCCTGTTTGCCTGGGTATCAGCAGCAGAGGCTGCAGAAGATAGAATATTTCTGAACAGCGAGTGTACCTGTCTGATTCTTGCTTTGGAAGCTTCCTCTCAGGGGTGTACTCCACCCTGTGAGGTGTGGGGTGTCAGACTGCCCCTAGTGGGGGATGTCTCCCAGTTAGGCTACTCAGGGGTCAGGGACCCACTTGAGCAGGGAGTCTGTCCCTTCTCAGATCTCAACCTCCGTGTTGGGAGATCCACTGCTCTCTTCAAAGCTGTCAGACAGAGTCGTTTGCATCTGCAGAGGTTTCGGCTGCGTTTGTTATTGCCCTGTCCCCAGAGGTGGAGTCTACAGAGACAGGCAGGTTTCCTTGAGCTGCTGTGAGCTCCACCCAGTTCGAGCTTCCCAGCAGCTTTGTTTACCTACTTAAGCCTCAGCAATGGCGGGCGCCCCTCCCCCAGCCTCGCTGCTGCCTTGCCGGTAGATCACAGACTGCTGTGATAGCAATGAGGGAGGCTCCGTGGGTGTGGGACCCTCCTGGCCAGGTGTGGGATATGATCTCCTGGTGTGCCTGTTTGCTTAAAGCGCAGTATTGGGGTGGGAGTTACCCGATTTTCCAGTTGTTGTGTGTCTCAGTTCCCCTGGCTTGGAAAAGGGATTCCCTTCCCCCTTGCGCTTCCCAGGTGAGGCAATGCCTCGCCCTGCTTCAGCTCTCGCTGGTCGGGCTGCAGCAGCTGACCAGCACCGATTGTCCGGCACTCTCCAGTGAGACTAACCCAGTACCTCAGTTGAAAATGCAGAAATCACCGGTCTTCTGTGTCGCTAGCGCTGGGAGTTGGAGACTGGAGCTGTTCCTATTCGGCCATCTTGCTCCGCCCCCTCGGGAAAACTTCTTTAAAGTTCTTTTTCTTCATTGTATTTCACATTCACTGTCTCAACTCCTGCAGGTGCTTTAGTCTCTCTCTTCCCCAATTCCCACCTCATCTCCAATTTAGCCCCTCTAAACCCGATGCTGCAGACTTCCTTTTTTCTCCCCACCCACCCTAGTTCAATTCTTTATTATGTGGATTGACTTCACCTTTCCTGTCTCTCGATTACTACTGGTTCTCTCAGTCCCTAGATTTTGTATAATCAATGGACCAGGGTTGACTAAGCCAGTCAGGATCTTTCCTCCTTAGGAATATGGGGTAGGGAGTGAGGAAGAATTGCCTAGGAGTCTTATTAAAGGCAGAAACAGGGAAAGAGGCTACAAATACCCATTGACTAATGATTTTGGACCCTGTTTTAATGAACGAATAGAAGTGGTTCTTGTGAGTCCAACTGAATTCACTGACTGACAAGCTTTTTTAATGCATGTGGACACAGCCTAAGGGAGCTGTCTCAATTTGAACTGCAGAATTTTACCAACACTTCTGTCTATTATTGCATTGTCAGTGCTCTCTGGTCAAAGACAATCGGGAATCTGCCTGTAAATGTAAGACAGTTTGTGTTTATTCATCTGTTGCAGTGAAGGCAATCTCACTCCATGGGAAATTGTGGGTTGTCTTGAAAAGGGGGTGTTAGAAAGGACTTACTATAGGATTTGGGTGATTTTGGTAAGAGTTCAAGGAAGTAGGATTTTATTCTGGATTAGAT
The DNA here is from genome assembly GCF_024542745.1 of Macaca thibetana thibetana. Taxonomy (NCBI): domain Eukaryota; kingdom Metazoa; phylum Chordata; class Mammalia; order Primates; family Cercopithecidae; genus Macaca; species Macaca thibetana. The sequence continues at coordinate 57,119,683 of NC_065581.1, read as the reverse complement.
GCTGTCAGGAAACAGAGGTAATTCTGATTGGTGATATTAATAATTCTTTAGGAAGCACAGAAACATAACCTCACAATGCTTCACCCTCTTACCCAGCTAACTCCTTGCTGCCAGTCTGAAAACATCAGGTAAAAGATAGTCTTAACTCATTTATTTTTGGAGGTCCTTTCAAACTATCCTCATTTTGATTGTTTGCCTTTTAAATAGAGAGTTAAACATGCTATTTTCTTAGTCCAGTTAGACTTATCCAGTAAAGGATCTAGTTTTTCATGGAATATCTTTCCTATTTTTAAGTTTTAAAGGCCACTCCAGAAAGTAATGATTTTTCTTCATGGGCGTGGCCACAAGGTGCTCCAGACACAATTTCATGCCCTCCTGGGTAAGTTTGTAGTTGACTGGGTAGTAAATGAACTGCTTGAACAGGGTCCCCTTTTTCCAGGGTTTGTCTAAGAAAGCTAAGTGACTTTTCTGTCATCTCGGGCACTTTGACCTAAGTAAATGGTTCATATAGTAGCTGTCATCCCAGCACATCTTCTCTCAAGTCAATTTTTTTTTTTTTTGGTGAAAATTTCCTCTTACACTTACTTTATTTGTCTATCATACTGATCCTGTAAACACCAGACTGCCAACTTAATTCTCCGCAGTGCATGATTGTCCTTTAACAAAAATACACATTATGCTTTCCACAAATAGATTATAATGGGGTGGTGCTCACTGCACAGCTCTTGACCTCCTCTTGAACTGAGCATCCAGGGTGACTTTCCTGTCTTTGCCAAGGTTGCCTTTCTCCGCTCTACTATTCCCTGACTCCTGGCTGGTGGAGGGAAATGGTTCTTGAGGAGGTTTCAGCACATCCGTCACCCCTCATATCTCCAAAGAATTAACAGCCAAGCATGGTCCTGTCAAGAGCTCAAAGGCCTTCTTGGCCTTGTGGATGGGCTTATAAAGGACAAGAATCTTTTAAATTTGCTACATGCTTTTATCATTTGAAGGATGCCAAAGGATACTTGCATTTTTAAAATAACAAGTAAGAAAATTTCACAATTCTTAGGTTGTCATTAGCCTTTTCTAACCAATAAATCGATCCTGTGTGACACCAAATGATTCTTTCTGGCCTCTGAGCAGGATTCCTTTCTAAAACTGTAAGAACTGCAGTTGCAACCAGGTCCTTGATGGATACTGCAGGTCAGAGATGCTTGGCTCACACACTTGGCTTTCTAGGATCCCTTGGGTTTTGTAACTAAAGCCAGCACTTATCTAGCATTCCAGCTTTCAGGGGGAAATGGAAAACAGTCTACAGGCCCCCAAAGTAGGAAAGGGCCTGAGTCTTTAGTGCTCTGAGGAGGATGGCTCCAACAGCCCCTCTGGTGTAAAGGGGTTCTGACAGCCCCCCAGGAGGTGGCAGGGCACTGCTCAGTTTCTACTCATTTCCATCTGTAACCCCAGCCAGCTACAAACAGAACAGGAGAGCACTCTTCTGCCAGGCCTTTTGGAGGAGATGGTGTGGCACAGAGGGCTTCTGCAAAGGTGAACATGCTCTGCTCCTGAGTATCCCAGGAAAGCCCTAGCACTGAGTCTTGAAAGAGATGCCTTTAGACTCAAATCATCCAAGAAAGCTTCCTTATATTATCTAACAGGTCCAGTCTAAAGAAGTAAAGACCTTAATGCCAACTACTCAGGATGCTGTTACATTGGGTAAATGTTTCAGTAATTAAAGCAAACCTCAGAGAATGAAGACCATACAAAATTTTTGACAAAACGGTTTCGCCCTGTAGAGAGTCATATGAGGAGTGACAAGAGTGTTAAACTCCATTAGTTTTTTTTTTTTTTAAGATTACTAATTTGAACTGACTTGGATAGGGACAATTTTTCCTCTCAAAGGGAGGACTCTTATTTTGCCTCTTTATTCTCTCTGCCTCAACTGTGCCCCATCACCATAGACCTCTCCACAGGTAGATTTCAATGAACTGTGCCCAAGGAAGGGGACAGAACCATCAGGAGTTACGCAGCTCCAAGCTTTTCCCCGTCCTTGTCCTTGTCTCTATTGCCTCAGAAGTATGTCTGGTAAGTGATGAAGAGCAAAAACCCAGGAAAGTGACAAAACAGGCCTATTTATCTTTGGTGTTTCCTAACCCTTGGTGCCCTAAGCCTTGTCCAGATGGGGTGTGAGTGGAATTTCACCCTACCCAGGCCTGTCTGTCACTGAGACCTTGTCCCTTCCTCATAAGGGAAACATTCTGTGTCTAATATTTTTAAAACCCTTTTTACCCATTTCTAAAGTAGCAAGTAGATAGGCTTATAACTAGTGGGTGCTAGGCAGCCTACTCATTTTTGTTACCCAAGTTAAGTGTACTTTAACATGTTATGTAGACAGTACTCTAGTAGTGGCTAATTCCATCATATGCAGGATAGCCTGGATATGATAGACTTCTATAGGGGGAATATCAAGCCCAGGTCCCTCTTCAGTCCCTCTGAGGATAGTTACTCACCAGCTTGGTAATCTTGCACAAGTTACCTCTACGAACTTCTGTTTTCTCATCTTTAAATTTGGCGAAATAATAGTAACACATAGCATTTATTGAATGCTTAATTATTTTCCAGGCATTATTTAAAATTTTTTAAAAATTTCAATAGGTTTTGGGGTACAAGTAGTTTTTGGTTACATGGTTGAGATCTATAGTGGTGATTTCTGAGATTTTAGTGCATCTGTCACCTGAGCAGTGTACCCTGTACCCAATATGTAGTCTTTTATCACCTCCTTCCAAACGTTTCCCACCCCTGAGTCCCCAAAGTCCATTATACCACTCTATACCTTTGCATTTCCATAGCTTAGCTCCCAATTATAAGTGAAAACATGTTTTTTTTGTTTTCCAATCCTGAATTTACTTCACTTAGAATAATGGACTCCTGGTCCATCCAAGTTGCTGCAAAGGACATTACCTCATTCCTTTTTATGGCTGAGTAGTATTCCATGGTGTATATATACCACATGTTTTTTTATCCACTAGTTAGTTGGTGGGCACTTAGGTTGGTTCCATATCTTTGCAATTGTGAATTGTGCTGCTATAAGTGTGTGTGCATGTGTTTTTCATATAATGACTTCTTTTCCTGTGAGTAGAAACCCAGTAGTGGGATTGCTGAACTGAATGATAGATCTAGTTTTAGTTCTTTAAGAAATCTCTACACTGTTTTCCATAGTGGTTGTACTAATTTACATTCCCACCAGCAGGGTAAAAGTGTTCCTTTTTCACCAATCCATGCCAACACCTATTGTTTTTTGACTTTTTAATAATGGCCATTCTTACAGGAGTAAGGTGGTGCCTCATTGTGGCTTTAATTTGTATTTTTCTGATGATTACTCATGTTGAGCAGTTTTTTCATACATTTATTGGCTATATGTATATCTTCTTTTGGGAAATATCTATTCATGTCCTTTGCCCACTTTTTAATGGGATTATTTATTTTTCTTGCTGATTACTTTGAGTTCCTTGTAGATTCTGGATGTTAGTCCTTTGTCAGGTGCATAGTTTCTGAATATTTTCTCCCACTCTATGGGTTGTCTGTTTACTTTATTGATTATTGCTTTTGCTATGCAGAAGCTTTTTAGTTTAGTTAGGCCCCATTTATTTATTTATTTTTGTTTTTGTTGCATATGCTTTTGGGGTCTTAGTCATGAATTATTTGCCAAAACCAATGTCCAGAAGACTTTTTCTGATATTACCTTCTAGGATTCTTATGGCCTTAGGTCTTAGATTTAAGTCTTTGATACATCTTGAGTTGATTTTTGTATAGTGAGAGATAACTGAGGAGGTGAAAGACTGCTAAAAGGAAAACTACGAAACACTGCCTAAAGAAATCATAGATGACACAAACAACTGGAGACACAGCGCATACTCATGAATGGGAAGAATCAATATTGTGAAAATGACTGTGCTATTCAAAGCAGTCTGCAGATTCAATGCAATTCCCATCAAACTATCATCATCATTCTTCACAGAACTAGAAAAAAAATCCTAAAATTCATATTGTAACAAAATAGAGCCCATGCAACAAAAGCAATAAGCACCAAGCCGTAAGCAATAAGCACAGAGCCAAAGCCCGAAACAAAAAGAACAAATCTGGAGGCATCACATTACCCAACTTCAAATTATACTACAAGGCTGCAGTTACCAAAACAGCATAGTACTGGTATAAAAATAGGCATGCAGACTAATGGAACAGAATAGAGAACCCAGAAATAAAGCCAAATACTTACAGCCAATTGAGTTTTGACAAAACATATAAAAACATAAGTTGGGAAAAGGATGCCCTATTCAATAAATGGCGCTGGGAAACCACCAGCACCATGGGCAAGCCACATGTAGAAGAATGAAACTAGGCACTGTTTTAAGCCTGTCATATTAATTAATTTACTGAAGCCTCACAATACACTTAATGAAAAAAGGTAACTGAGGCACAGAAAGGTTACATACTTGCCAAAAGCCACTCAGCTAGCAGGTGTCAGAGATGGTCATCAAACCAAGGTGATCTAGTTCCAGAACTCATGTGGTTGACTGCTACACATACTGATCCCCAATGCTGACCTTCTGCCGTGTAATACATGGAAAACATCCAAAACTGTGCCTGATGTGCAGTGGGTACTCAATAATAATATTGTTGACCGGTCTTCCTGAAAGACCTGCTCCACTGAAGGTTCTGCTCTGATAATCTATTGCTTGGACAATTTCAGTTCCCCTTTGATGAGAGGAGCTGCATAGTAGAATCCACTGTTCTATTTAATAAACAAACAAGCAAACACAGTCACATATTCATGTAACCAATCAGACTGCATAACCATAAAATCCTTCTAGTCCAAAGGAAGGTGAAGGACAAGAATGCAACAAACCTAATAGACGAATGGGATGATAAATGTCACCGGAGGTACACAGAAAACACGTTTTGGAAGTTTAATGGAAAAGGTATTTGTCCTGGAATCTCTTCAAAATCAGAAGTTTAAGTTCATGTGAGTCATGGGTCCTCAGGAATAGAAAGATCAAGTGGAAAAATCTGGGTCTGATACCACAGAGGCCAAAAACTTGTGACTGTGGGCTCATTACCTTACTTCTCTGAGTTTTTTGTGTGTGTTTGTGTGTGTGTGTGTGTGTGTGTGTGTGTGTTTTAATCTGGAAAATTTGGATAATTTTACCATCTCCTGAGAGTTGATGCAAGGATTCAAGTGAAAATGAATGTAATATGCTCCACTCATAATGAATCCGTGAGTGATGGATGTGAGAAGTACCATGCTGTTCATTATTTTATGCTGGCTTTATGGTAAATGGAAAGATCCATTCTTTTACTTGAGAAATACTTCAAAGGAGTGTTTTTTTTCTTATGATGAATTAATAAAATTTCCCCATACTATTAAGCAGTAACCTACCTCAATTTATTAGTTTTTGGCCTTCCTGCTTATAATAATTATTTAAACCTCCTTCCCTACTTAACACAGTACAGAAAAACTAAGCTATTTGGTATTGATGGACCCATGACTAAATTGATATATGTCAAGCAATTCTATTGTGTTCCTGAGGATGTAAGCACCATGAGGACAGGATTTTGTCTGTTTCTTTTTCCCACTGCTGTATTCTCAGAGTTTAGAACTGTGCCTGCCTCAGATTAGGCCATCAATATTTATTGAATGAATGAGGCAGCAGGCATGAGTGCACACTTTTATATCTTTATGGACTTACTCTAAGCAGAGCTACAAAGAGCATAAGTTTATTGTTCTTTACCAGATGAATTAATGCAAATGGATTAATGAATGTTCTTTATCAAATGAATGCCCATAAAAGAATTTTGAAATTGTAAAGCACTATAGAAATAGAGAGTATTATTTTTATTTCCTGTTAGGCAAATGGAGGGGATAAAAGCAAGTTCTATAGGAAATAGTATCAGGCTTTCTAAGTTTTATTCTGAATTTATTTAAAGAAAATGGATGTTAGCAATAACTAGAGAGCTATCTTCTATTTGAAAATTGAAAACGGTCCAAGAAGTAAAATGTGAGGAAAATGTGGCTTCTCTGATAGTTTGCTGAGTGTGTGGCAGATGTGTTTGTAATTCAGCGTAATTGTTTTTCCACCAAAAGCCATTACTAATCTTTTTACAGCTCCTTACCACATTAGACTCGGTCGTTCACTTTCTATCAGTTCCATCTGAAGAGTCAATTTTGTCTGTTGGAAAGAAAGGAGGGAGCAGAATAACATCCCCTCAGATGTTCCAGGCAAAGTGTATGGAGCTGGTGGGATCACTATCCTCTACTCCTAACTTGTGTTGAGGGTTATTCTAGCAACGAGCTAAAGCCCATGGCAACCCAGCACTGCCTCTGACTGCTGGGCCCCCACTGTGTATGTAGTTCATGTTAGAAACCTTGTTTCAATATAAGTTGAGGAAACCTAGCCCTCTGTAGACACCCCCTACAATGTGCAGTAGTCCACTTACAGGCATATGAATTGTAGACTTTAATGCTGAGAATATAGTGCTGGTCAGAAAGCTGTTTATTACCCTTATGTATTGGTGATTTTAACATATGATTGACTTAGAAGTGAAGTATCTCAAGAAAACTACATTAAGGTCCCTTGATGGGGGAGAATTATCTTTGTGTTATAATTCCTTTTCTTTTCTTTTTCAACTTATACCCCCCTACCTTATCCTTATCTCTATGATTTAGGAAGAGTTCTTTTTGTTTGTTTGTTTGTTTTATAAATTGTCACTTTTTTCTTTAAACCCTCCAACACAAATGACAATAATTGATCGACTGGCTATTGCCCATAAGTTCACTCTGTACTCACTCTGTAGGGGTGCTACTCTGTTTCATTAGTAGTTTCCAAGAATTTTCTGAAGATATATCTTGAGATGTTTCAAGAAATCTGGCCTCTTTCAGATGACATTATTGGAAATTTTATGAGTGTTCTGGCTTATGGGCCTCTCCCCTTTGGTTTATTTCACTGCTTATTGGTACTCTGGGATGGGGATTGTAGGAACAGAGCAGAGACCAAAGAGAAATATCTGCTGGGTAAAGGTCCTAGAGATTTACCATCTGTCTGCAAAAAGTCTTAGAAAATTCAGCCCAAACTATCTTGGACAATAAGGGGATTCATTATTTCACATTGTCAGACATCTTGAAGCAGAGCAGGTTCTAGGCACAATGTGTCAGACTCTGTTTGTCCTTCTCTGCGATTCCTTGGCCCAGTCAGCCTCTGAGTATTGGCTTTATCCTTGAGCTGGTAATGAGAGGCTGCAGCAATCCCAGGCATCATCCCCAGACTTGACAATGTCCCCAGAGAAAGTGTGTGTCTTTTTAAAAAATTTTAGATTCAGGAGGTACGTGTCCAGGTTCATTACATGGATATTTTGCATGATGCTGAGATTGGGGCTTTTAGTGAAACTGTCACACAAATAGTGAACATAAAACCCAGTAGGTGGCTTTCCAATCCTTCTTTGTTTTTAAGGGCATGTCTTTCCTATGTAACCCCTACCAGACCTTTCTTGATGAGTGAGTGTCCAAAGTTGCAGCCAGGACTATTCCTACACCAGTCAATAGCAAGCTGAATGGGACTAGCGTGATACATTGGTGACATTTGCAGCTTTTTGAGGGAGCAGGTTATCTAGATGAAATCAGGGACAGCAAGAGCAATGGCTTTAGTGTAGGCAACCAACAGCTGTATGTACTCTTGGAGGATGATCAAGGGGAGACTTTGGAAAACAAGAAATGTAGACTGGGTTTTTGACTTGTTCCAAGTGTCTGTTGATGGGTCCAGAAGCACAAAGCAATCTTTCAAATATTTGAAGTAAAGAGGAATTAGGCAAGACACTAAAGCATTTGGGTTACAGAGTTAAAATAAATTTGTGTTCTTGATCATGCCATGCCAGAGAGAGTTCTAACTCTAAAAGGTTTGACAGTCCTTATCCACCTTACAATTAGCAACCTGTAAATAAGAAAGCAGGAGAAAAGCTTTGGTGGTTAGGGTGCACTAATGACTTCAGTGAAAACAGAGCTTCTGAGTTATAAAGAGTTCATCTATTTTTCCTGTCACCATTCCCCACTATTTAAAAGTACCGTTAAATACTTACTTGCAAATTTTCCTATTCTGGGTACTGAGGTAGATTAGTTAAAAGGTAGCTGATACAATTTAAAATGTATATCCAAAGCAGTTTGGCCTCTGATGACAGGGAAATGGGCTGGAGAGGTGGGGCAGAGAGATGGAATGACTATGTTAGCCCATAATTCTGAAGGGCATAGTGAGTACAGTTATGGAGACTGGTTAAAAGCCCTCTCCTCTGCACTGCTATTAGAGGAGGCGCCTCTTAAGTGGTAAAGATTTTGGCTTGGTTTTTTTTTTTATTATATCCCTAAAATTTCATTACATGTGATTAATCAATATATAATTTGTCAGAGTTTATTCTTAATTCTTCTTATTAAATTCAATTGGGATTCTTTTTTTGTTTTGTTTAGTGTGGGAAGCCTCTAAACTGGTAGTGAAAAATAATTTCATTAAATATTCCTGTTCACAAGGGCCTTTTTTGGAAACAGTCAAGGAACTAAGGGGGTTGTAGTGAAATTCAATTGAATACAGGCCCAAATATGGAAAATTGGTACTTTCGTAGCTTTTTATATTTAAAAAAATCATTTGGAAGAAGGATAGCTTTGTAATTGACCAGTTCTTAAAAGGCTGAAAAATAAATGAAGTTTCTTTTCTTTTATGTGTCTGGCAAAATCTTAATTTTTTTTCTTTAAGATAGGGAGGGCTGCCAGTGTAACAAAAAGAGAGACAAATTTTCTTCTGCTTTTTGTAACTAATGTTATTTGGCATGCTTTAATCTGGCAGCAGGCTGTATATGAATTACAGATTAATGGAGGGAGTGATTGGTATAAAGTCTTACTCAACAGATAGTCATTGTACAACTGTGAAAGCTCACTGGTTCAAAGCCACTCCAAACCAGCACTTTACCTAATGCTTCTTAATATAGTTCTTTTCTTTGCATGTCTTTTATAATATGTCTCAAAAACCCCAAAATGGACCCCCACAAATGACTCAAAATCTGGAAAATATGTTTTCCTGGCCAATTCTGGTTTGCCTCAGTAGTGTTTTGAAGACTTTCTATGTTAACTGCAAACATTCATACACCAAATTCCATGGGACCTTCATCATTTTTAATGTAAAAAAAATCTGGTTTTGGTTTCTTTAATCTTTTATGGCCAAATTGGGTCCAGAAGATGAAACTGTGGACCTACATTTTCTAAATAAACAATGTGTTGCCAATGGAGAGAAAATGTGTAGAGACCCCGTAACATTAAGTTTCCAATGTTTGCCTTCTTTAACTCTTGGCATGGAGATCTATTTAATACTTGAGGGAAACACTGCCCTCTGGTCTTAATACTGAGAGCAGGAAATAATTTCAGAGGCTCAGAATCTGGCTTTATTCGAGATCTACTGGGAACAGTGGACTTGTTGGAAAAGATGTCATGGTCACATGATCACAGCCAGTTTTATGAACCTCACTCAGGTGAGTAAAGAAACCCTTTTCAGGTGGTCCACTTCAAGGTTTTCACATTATGTCTGCATATTTATTATCTTCTCCAAAACAAGGGCGTTTAAATTATGATATGTGGATGTCCAAAGCATCTGTGAATGGGTTTTGGGAAGTCTGTGGAACACTGTGGAATTCTGAATCCATTTTTCTTGGAAAGACACCTTAATCTACATCTGATTCTGAAGAGAGTCATTGATGATCATCCACAAAACTTCATTACCACTTCCTAAAGACTTATATATTCAAGATATTTTGAACCCCTTTTGTAAGATTTCTCTCTCCTGTGTAGAGCTGAATACTAAATAGTGAGGAGGAGTGAGTTCTGAATGTATTTTTTCTTTTATTTCTCTCCTTTAAGAAAGTTGTATTTTTTAAATTAAAATTGTACATATTTTCATAAACAGTTTCATTTTATTTACTGTAAAAGTATAGCACCCACGCATCTCATTTCTGCTTCACGTAAGTGACCACTTTCAACTTTTATAACTATTTCTTTTGGAGTTAACTGCCATTATTTCTAAATAACATGATTATTTTGCTCTTGTTGGCTTTTGCCATGTTAGCTCTTATCCACTGATGTACCATTTAAAGAAAGTGAGGGTACAGTTCTCTTTGTTACCTCCCATAAAGGCCTAAGATATTGCAGATATCTATGCAAGCATGTACACACACTCACACAATTTTCCTTCCTCCATTTTTCTAACATATTTAAATAATATTTGACTAGCTCAACTTTCACTGCTTACATTATTATCCCTGTGTAAATTTTATTTGTAGTTAGATCACATAGTGTACTATGAATAGATTTATTTTATATAACTTTGTTTCTTTTGGATCTAATAATCTAATTTTTTTTGGTGTCCTAAAATGACAACCCGAAATAATATTTGGTGTTTTTTAAAAATTTATCCTCCAACTCTCCTCCAGATATATATATATACACACATATACATATATATACGTGTGTGTGTGTGTATCTGAAAATGTTCTGCTGTCCATCACCAGCATTACTTCTTGGAGAACAGCTCCTGGAGACTTCTGTCCTTGTGACTGTTCTCTGTGCCTGTTGTCCCTGGATTTGCTTTTATCATCACCCCTGGAGTCCTTTCTTCCTGTGATTGGATCCCCTGCTTGATGGACTTATGCCTTCCTCTGTCTTGGTTTGCACATTCATTTTATTAGAATATATTTTCTGAAAATGTCCAAAGGAAGGCTGCATGGGTAATAGACGTTTTAAAAGTCTGCATGTTTGAAAATGTCTTACTCCTACCCTCACAATTGTTTGAGAGTTTGGCTTCTTATAGAATTGTGGATTGAAAATTATTTTCTCTCAGAAGTTTTGAAAATATCCAAACAATAGCATTTTATTGATAAAAAGTTTGTTGCATATAAAATTATTGTGTAAAATAAGTGTGTTCAAAATACATTTTTAAAAGTAGAGATTAATTATCTCTTGGCAAAATAGAATAAAATATTATTAGCAAAAGCATATTGTCAAATCTGGGCAGCAAAACAAAAAGTGACATAAGAAGCATATCACATAAATATTATTAAATGTTAACTTCTGCCAAGTGATAATTTTATTCAAACACCACAGGGATTAGTTTGTAGTGGTAATTTACAAGTAGAATTTTTTTTTTTTTCCCAGACAGAGTCTCGCTCTGTTGCCAGGCTGGAGTACAGTGGCGCGATCTCGGCTCACTTCAATCTCCATCTCCTGGGTACAAGCAATTCTCCTGCCTCAGCCTCCCAAGTAGCTGGGACTACAGGCATATGCCACCATGCCCAGCTAATCTTTGTATTTTTAGTAGAGATGGGGTTTAACCATGTTGGCCAGGATGGTCTTGATCTCTTGACCTCGTGATCTGTCCACCTTGACTTCCCAAAGTGCTGGGATTACAGGTGTGAGCCACCATGCCTGGCCACAAAGAGATTTTTAAAAATAGTTTTCTCTAGTATAATTAACAAGTGCCCAATTAATTAAAATAACAGAATTTCTATATAATGCACTGAAATATAGAACAATTTTCTTGATAAAAATGCGCATAATAACTCAACTGTAACATATTAATAGAGTTATTAAAGGTAAATAATTTAAAAAGTACTTTAAAAGCAAACCATATCGCATGTGACCATTAGTAGTTATTCTATGGTAAGCTGCAGTATTAGTGAGAAGCTTAAGTATTTTTTGAAGTATTACATCTTTATAAATAATGTTTTTAATTTTTAATTTTATTATTTTTTTGGTTTAGGCCAAATAGAAACCCCACCTCCTCCTTAATCTTCTTTTCAACTTCTATACCTTCCACTGAGGAAAATGAAAATACAAATAAACCAACACTTTCTGCCAGTTCTCTTTAATAGATTAATATTTGGAGTCTAAACTTCAAAGTGTCAGTAAAAGCAAACGGTTGGAACATCAATTTCAAATTAATGTATTAAAGTAAGAGACATTGAAAAAGAAAAAGTGAGTATAAAGGCCAAATTTTGCACACAATGGGTGATAATGAATAGCTTTGACCTTTGGCACAGATTGATCATTAGTTTCATCTGGCATTGATTTGCAATACACTTTATTCTTGTACAAATTGTTGAAAAGTTTGTATTACTCCAAATGAAGGTAATCACAACAGATGACAGTGGACGAAATCTAAATACAGCACAGCTGTGATTACTAATGACATTCTATCAGAAAACTATCCAATAAAGGGATGGTTAGAGTCAGAGAGTTCAGGAAGGTTCTAGGGCTCCTATTTGGGTAAAGCCACAGGGGAACCCAGGTCTGTCATCTCAAAGACTCCATCCCCAAATGAACCGGACGTGTATTGCTGAGGCTGATCCTTAAAATGGTTTTTGAACAGGTCTATTAAGGCTTTTAAAATTGTCTTTAAAAAGAGAGACTATTATTTTCAAATTTAATTAATAAAATATAGTCTTAGTGACTCTTATTTTGCGGGTAAGAATCTTATTTGAAATCCAAAAACTGGAGCAAACAGGCTATTTTGAGTTTTCTCTGCAGCACAGTGTAACCAATATGAACTTTCTAGAAATAAACATTTTAGAAAAAGATTATAAAATAAAAATGGCATTTAATGAGTTTGCTGCAATCATGGTTTTAAAATTACCTAGTATCAGAATCCAGAGGACTTCTTAAAATGACCTCCTACCAGTCTCTGGTTTGATTAGAGCCTTTTAAGTATGACCATTACCTCATGATATTGTTTTCCACTGTTTTATTTGGTAAGCACATAAATGTATAATTTTTGGTATTGAGTGGTAACCACATATCTTTTTCAAGGGTTATATTTAACATACACAGCTAGAACAAGGAAGCAGAAGACTTGCAGAAGGACTGCATGCTAAGGAATGTCCTAATGTCCATCCCAAGTCAGAGACTGGGAAGGTGAAGAGAAACCAGCCGAGAAGGTAGATGAGGAATGCTCAGCAGGTATAAGGAAAACTGAGAATGGTATCTTGGAAACCAAGAGAAGGGAGTGTTTTAGGAGAAAGGGACTGAATAACTATCAAATTCTGCTGCCAGACTGAATAAAATGAGGACTGAGGATTAATCATTGCACTGACAAGAGAAAAATTTGTTCTGATTGACAAGGGCCGAAGTCTAACTGCTGTGGATTCAAGAAGGAATGAAGGCAAAAATTTGATACAAACAGTTGGATAATCTTTTGAGGCTTTTGCTGAAAGGGTGGCAGAATGATACAGTGAGAGCTGGATGGGTATGAATTGAACGGTGTCTCCTTTTCCTTCTCTTCCTCCTTGTTTCTTCCTTCTTCTCCCCTCCCCCTCGCCTTTTTTTGTTTTGAGACAGAGTCTCGCTCTGTTGCCAGTACTGGAGTGCAGTGGTGTGATCTCCGCTCACTGCAACCTCCGCCTCTGGAGTTCAGGCGATTCTTGTGCCTCAGCCTCCCGAGTAGCTGGGACTACAGGCATGCACTGCCACACCTGGCTATTTTTGTATTTTTAGTGGAGACAGGGTTGTGGGTTTCACCATGTTGGCCAGGCTGGTCTCAAACTTCTGGTCTTAAGGAAACTGCCCCCCTCAGCCTCCCAAAGTGCTGGGATTACAGGCGTGAGCCACAGCACCCAGCCCTTCTCCTCCTTTTTAATGGGAGTGCCAATAGGGATAATCTAGTTCAGAGGGGAAAATGGATAATTCAGTATAGGGACAAGACAATTGCTGGACCCCTTGTTCTTGAGTAGGTTTGGGTGGGGGACATGTGGAATCCAGTAAGTGTTGAAGGAGTTGGCCTTAGATTGGAGCTGGGCCCACTCATACATTTTTTTTTTTTTTCTTTTTGAGGCAGAGTTGGGCTCTGTCGCCCAGGCTGGAGTGCAGTGGCACAATCTCGTCTCACTGCAGCTTCTGCCTTCTGGGTTCAAGTGATTCTCCTGCCTCAGCCTCCCAAGTAGCTGGGACTACAGATGTGCATTACCACGCCTGGCTAATTTTTGTATTTTTAGTAGAGATGGGGTTTTCGCCATGTTGGCCAGGCTGGTCTTGAACTCCTGACCTCAAGTGATCAGCCCACCTCGGCCTCCCAAAGTACTGGGATTACAGGCGTGAGCCACTATGCCTGGCCCACTCATCCATTTTTAATGGTAGTAAAGGCAGAGTATGAAGATACAGATGCAGGGAGGTTAGGAAATTTGGTGGTAGTAATGCATAGATCCTCTCTTCTGATTGTGTCTATTGACTTGATGAAATAAGAAGGAAGGGCATCATTTGAGGAGAAGGATGGGAATGGCCATGGAAATGTTGGAGGTTTGAGGAGAAAGAAGAAGATATGAGATATTAATCTAGAAAAAAAATGGGACTGAAAACAAAACAAGGAAGTGTTATGATGCTAGAGATCAGTCCTAAAGGCCAAGGTGGAGTCACTGAGCACAAACTTAGAGTAAGACGAGTCAGCATGGTGGCCTGATGTTTTTCCAGCCACCTTCAGCTGCACAGGTGTGTGTCAGGGGGAGCAGGGGAGCAGGCAGAGCTGGTGTTTGGCTAAGAGAATATGACAATGTGGGAGAGCTGAGCATGGATGCAAGGGAATAAAGAAGGATTCTGAGGGTGGGTGACCTGAGGAAAGGATCACTGGAGGGGAGGAGCTCAAGGAGCTGAGCAGCCAGAGGATGGGATAGATTAGGTACAAATTAAAATAATGAAATGTTATGACTGGGGTAGAGTTGGAGAAAGTGACTATAAGCTAGGGGCTAAAATCTTCATGGTATGAGAAGTGACCCAGAGATGGAGAATAATCTAATAAACAGAGGTGGATAATAGACTGTGAATACCTGAGCTTCAGAAGAACTGAGCGGGGTGAGGGAGGAGGGATGGATGGAAATGGAGATGGCAATGAGGAGCAGAGGGATGGCCTTCCTTTCTTCCAGTCCCTCTGGTGTGTGGGATTGGGAGATAAACAGACACCACTTAAATAGGGAACACAGAAAACTGTAGCTTCAGGAGAAGCCATGTCTCTTTGAGGACCATAAGTGAAGGGAATTTCTAGAAAAGAAAACGAGGATGTAGGGGTTTTGTCAGTGCTTGAGTTTGTGTCTGACCCTATGTTCCAGAGGTCACAGTGGTGATTTAGGGCTAGGGAACGGACTATGATTGGCCATTTAAAGGTATATTGAACCTGAAGGCTGAGATTCTGGTCTTGATCTTCTCTAGTCACTAAGGTGCAAGGCTAAGAGGTCCTGGCATGAGCACACGGCTCCAGGGGACCCTCTTCAGTCCTACCTTCTGAAGCTGTGGAAGGTGATGCCAATGACAGCACATGGAATCACTTACAAAGTTGGTGTTCTTGCAGAGAGCCAAGAATGATAAACAAAAACACAAAAATGATAAATCAAGTCACAACTTTTACATAAAGTATGTTCTATCCTTCTACCAGGAGATCTACACTTTTGTAATCACTCGGAAAGCCATACTCAAATTTAGAATTCTCAGACTCCTGAGAGGGAAGGAGGGCTTGGGACTCACTTTTCAGGTATATGCCCTAACACCACTTTTCAGAATTGTGTTTTCAGAATTGTGTCCTTACACTCAAGCATGCATTCTGTGCCATGCACAGAGTCTCCCTCATCCAACCTCCCCAGAGACTATACCTGAGTGCTGTGATGCCAGTCCCAGGCTACTCTGGATCAGGAAGCAGGTCTGGATATCTATCAACTCTCCTTCTATCTAGTTCTTCTGTTTTCAGACTCACCTGAACTCTACTTGATGCCCTGACTCTTGGGCCCTTCTGCTTTCGTCTGGCTTGTTTCTGGGACTCAGATTCCATGCTGACTTGGTTTTCAGCTTTCACAGGTCTTTTCCATCTGTTTTCAGCTTCCAAAATATTTTTACTGTCATCTCTTCTATGATACTTTGTGCCATGGGAGTTTTGTGTAAAGAATTATTTTTACTATCATTTGAATGAGTTTTTGGAATACAGATGATATAAATGTTTTTTTTTTTTTTTTTGAGACGGAGTCTCGCTGTGTCTCCCAGGCTGGAGTGCAGTGGCGTGATCTCGGCTCACTGCAAGCTCCGCCTCCCGGGTTCATGCCATTCTCCCGCCTCAGCCTCCCGAGTAGCTGAGACTACAGGCGCCCGCCACCACGCCCGGCTAGTTTTTTGTATTTTTAGTAGAGACGGGGTTTCACCGTGTTAGCCAGGATAGTCTCGATAACTTGAATTATTTACCCCTCTTTTTTACTGGTGGTGACTTTCTTATCATTCTGTTGACTATAACAAGCTACTGCACTGGTTGTCAGGGGCTATGTGTATAGGGGGATAACACAACTGTTTGAGAAGAGAAATACTTGAAGTCTGTATATTTGAACACACTACACGTTTTCAGATGTTTTTCAGTGACCTGATTTACTGACTGACTGGTTTGTTTAAGCACAGTAGTTAAGTGAGAAGGCCAAGTATCAGATCTGGGTTGGAGGGATACTGGATTTCTCAAACTATCCAGGAAGTGTCGTGGACACTTATTTTATGTACCTTCCCGAAATAGTCCACCATTTTCTGGCAATAGTTTTCTTTTTTTTGTTTGTTTGTTTGTTTTGTTTGTTTTGTTTTTTACTGGGAACCACTCTCTGTCTCCACTCTCTGTGCAAATGTTTTGGGTGGGGCTGACTCTAGTCCTGGATCTGGGGGATACACAGGACCGGGACTGTTCAATGAGTAGTTTTCACCCTCTGGCCACAGTGTTTGGTTCAGGAATGAGCACCTGATCCAAATCAGTTCAATTCAAGGCAGCACAGTCTGAGACTGTTGTTGGAACTCTGCAAGAAGAAATGATATTTTTCACTGTGGTCACTGAGATGGCAGGCTGTAAGCCAAAGCTACTGGTAAATGCTCTATGTGCATGTAGGTAAATGCCTACATAAGAATAAAGAAAAGCAGGGGGTGGGCTGGGGGGTGGGGTAGGAGGGGGAGGGGTGAGAGAGAGAGAGATTGAGATTAAGGCCTGATGATGTTGCTTGCTGCTGAAGCCCCTGGGTACATCAATGTCTGAAAAATGTACACTTGCACTTTTGGGTAATATGAATTTTTAAATATTTTTTTCTTGTTTAAATTAGTTGTGTTGGGTTTCTGCTATATAAAACCACAGGGGTCATAACCAAAGGAGAGTATATACAAGGTCTAGAATGTGTGTGTAGAGGTGTGTGTATGCGTGTGTGGGAGAAAGAATTCCAAAGAAATAATCAATTTTGCTTATTTTCCTAAGTATGAATATAATGCCATTGTGCTTTTAGAAATAAGTAAAACTAAATTGTTAAGGTGAATTTGTGGTTTTTATATGTGAATAAAACAAGGATGCATGATGTGAGAGGTATAAATGTTTAGTTAAGTTCTTTTCAGAGCCTTTGAGGATGATTTCATCTAATGCTAACAGCTCACAGGGGAATTTCAAAGGATAGGAAAAGTGAACATTACATGATTTCACCAGATGTGGGATAAGGGAATCATTTCAGAATTTAAATAACTAAAAAGTGCCTCTGGTGTGCTTCTAATGTTTCAGTATATGCAAATTGGATTTCATATAATGCCTCTCATAATATGGCCAACAACAGGGTAAAATTGAACTTTAATTAAAAGCAGAGCTAGAGGAAAGCTGGGACTGGGAAGCACAATTTCCAGTTCCAACAAGAAAAACATTTACACTGCATATTAAGCAAAGGCCATAATTTTAAAGAAATTCAGAAATAGATCAATAGAAAGGAATTCATCTCAAAGGATAGAAACAGATTAAGAGACAATAAAATCCTATAATTTGTTAATCATTCCATTTTAAGAGAAATTATTAAGCAAATTTTTAAAAATGGCCATAGCAAAGCAGTTAGTAGGGAAAGGAGTTAAATAATGCTAGATCGAGATGCACAACTGATATGAAACACTATCCAAACAAATATCATTTTGTTTTACATGGTTCTGTGCTTCTAAGTTATTTTTCAGCCACATTTTCAGTAGCCTTTGCATTGGATATCAGCTTTGAATCATGATTCAAGAAAACAAGTGAATATGAACCCGTTTTTGGCTTCCTAGATGAAGAGCTGAAACTGTGTAGACTGAATTGCTCCTATTGGACATATGAGGGCAGGGACTTCTTTGTTGTAGAGTCTATCTTTTAATATATTCTAGTATTTAATTATGTGTATTCAAAATGCTGCAGAATTCTACATGTTATTTATATTATATTTATATGTATTGTATGTTTAATATTTTCAGATATATACAAGGTTCATAGTGCCTTTTCTATCTCTTTCTTTTTTTCCACTAAGGAGAATGTTGAAGCTATTAAAATTAACATTACTTGAGAAAAAGTGACATGGTGAATTCACTACTGTGAATTGGTGTTTCAGAAAACAATAATTAAACATTTAAATCTCATCCCAACAGTATATTGAGAAACAGAACCAGAATCTCTCTTTTGAAACTTTGTAGCCTTGTTTTGGGTTCTATGATAGAAGTCCTTCAGTGGTTAAATCTGTACTTTTATCAGCTAAAAATAGTAGTATTATGGTCATAAGCAAATTAGGTATGGGTTTCAGTTTAATGCTGGACTGAAAAAATAATGTATGGGCAATTCTTACAACTTTTTACCCCTTTATTCTTAAAGTTACAGAGAGCTCTGTAACTGAGCCACACAGTTGTATCTTCTGCATAATTGATTTTACTGAAATGAAACTTGGTGTGGTGTCTAGTTTACATCAGGAATCTGTTACAAGGTGGCCCTGGGGTAACCTGTTAATAGGTTTACTATAGGACTTTTAATAATCACCATAGCTAATATTTCATGAACACCAATGACCAGCTAGTACGTGGTGGATCTAGGATTTGAACCCAGGTGGTCTAACTACAGACCTGGTCTCTTAACTGCTGCTCTACTGTCAGTTCTTGATGCAACAGCTAGCATGTAGAGAATATTTATGTGCTAGGAATTGTTCCAGTCACCTGACATGTACTAATGCATGTAGTTTTTATCAATGTCTTGCTATCACCCCCGTTTTACAGATAAGACACAAGTGGCTAAGTAAGAACCAGTAAGGATCCCCTGCATTACTTTTACAGTGTTCTTTCTCAAAGAAGTTTCTCACTAGAATTAGGAGCAAAAATAGCCATGCTTCTGGTGAGCAACCAGTTTGCTCTTACCTTAAATACTTTTCAATTCTGTTATTACTTGTTATTTTCTCTTTTAGTTGTCACCCTGCCTGGAAATATTGAGTCAACTTGGTAGCCCAACGCTAGTAAGAAAATAGGATTTCATGGCTTTCTTTTCTTGAATGAATTCTATTTCTACTTCCATTTTTTCCTCTAAATGAACAGGATGCCTATAAAATCTGAAAACATCAGTAATATTACTTTAGCATGTAATATAACATCAATAACAATTTATTATGTATTTGCTTCCAGACTTATATTGATATGCCACCCTGTGTTTATATATTGGCTTACCAGGCTAATCGGCAGATGCTTTTGCAGTAGGGAACAAGGACATTAAAAATCTAGGGCATTTTTGCAGTAGCTATCCAAAAACCTTAAAAATATATTAGCCCTTTCTTCCAGAAATTTTATGTCCAAATTGATTGAAAGAAAACAGAGACTTCTGTTCTAGGATGTTAATCTCAGAATTATCTACACAGCAAAATTAATAATCTAAATATCGAATAATGAGTAACTAGAGATTGGTTAAATAAATAATTATATATCCCCAATGCAATCCTTTAAATATATGCTGTAAAATATTCATGGATGTAGGAAAATATTCATGACTTGCTAAACTCATTCAGCCAATAAACATTCATTGAACACACAGAAAGTATGCATTTTCTTTACTGGGTGTATTTCAAGAATGAGATAGGTCTATAATGTGACACTGTGGAAACAGGTAACCAGTATTAATAGATTTTTATGACCTTTCTCAGAGTGATTTGCCCTTCCCTATTTATTTATTCAACTATTCAGTTGCTGGTAGTTTTAAAAAATGTTCAGAACCTCTTTGACACTCCCTCCAACAAGGTGGATAGATTCTAGTCCTCCGCCACCCCCTGTAAAAATGGACTGGCTAGTGGCTCTGTGTACTTCTAAGGCTGTCATGAAAGGTGACACAGTTTCCTCTCTGCCTCCCCATCCCTGCTCTTTGCCAGCCACAAGCCTCGGGAACCTTAAGTTCACATATAAGAAGTCTGGATCTTCTGAAGCTTCCACACTGGATACACCATGAGAAGAGGCTACACAGAGAGCAAAGGATGCCTGAGGCAGCACATTTGTTCCAGGCCCAGCTGTTGGGTCTGCCAGCCTAGGTATCAGGCAGGCAAGTGAGAGAGCCCTCAGATAACGCAGGCCCAGCTCTTGAGCCACCTCACCGGTCATGAAGTGGAACAAACATAAGCTGCCCCCATCAAGCCCTGCTCAGATTGCAGATCTGTGAGCGAAATCAATGTTGTTGTTTTTAAGGCCACTAAATTTTGAGGTAATTTCTTATGCACACTTAAGTAACTCAAACAAGCCCTTATCTGCCAGGCAAGTTACAAACCATATGTATGATCTCTCTCTCTCCCCCTACTTCCTCTATCTTATCCCTATCTGTAAATCATGAAAAGACACTAGAAGTACACAAAACAAAATGTGTAGGTAGGATTACTGCTACCTACAAATTATGGAGAATTTTTGTCTATTCCTTTGTGCTTTTTAAAATGACATATGCATTATTTGCAATTGGTAATGCATTTATTACTTCTATCATTAAAGGAGAAATAAATAAATGAATAGCTGAATAAATAAATAGGGAAGGATGATTCATTTCTGAGAAAGGTCATGAAAGCCTTTCAACACTAATCACCTGTTTATACAGGTGACACATTATAGCCCATCTCATTCTTGAAATATACCTAATAAAGAAAACGCACACCTTCTGTGACAGTGTGCTAAGTTCTCTGGTTTCGTAGAAGCTGCGTTCTCAACTTAGGAGACACAGCCTGAGAAGAAAGGGTCACGACCCCAGATCGCTGCCCAGTAATTTGTCTCTACCAGAATTGTCATCAAACCTATTTTCACCAATATTAATTGTGTTTTGAAAAAAATTACTGGGCTGTCTCTGAGTTTTGAGTCTTTATAATTATCTTCCATGTCCTTCATATAATGAGTCATTGAAAAGAGATTTCTACAAAGCTCAAAAGGATGTCTTATTAATACCAGCGTAAGCTGGCCATTGATCTAAAATGTGTTTCCTAATATACCAATGCCAAGAGAACATTGCTGGAAAGATAGTTATTAGTTTTCTCTACACACATTTCAGATACTCCTTGTATGCAGGAGAAAATGGGATTATGAAAATAGCAATATCTTGTTGGCTATTTGTGCTATGATTATATGGAGAGGTTGGTTGGCAATGACGTTTGCTTTCTATTTCCACATCAAATAAGGCAGTCAAACATGTTGAGGAAGCTGCTCTTAGTAGAAAATAGTTAACATTTTCATCCCCAGGGAAATATGTCATGGACACAATAGGCCTGGATTTGGTTGAAAACCTCAGGCAGTTCTTGCAGTAATCTGTGAAAGTGTGTTGCATGTTATTACTGTGTCAGGATGAAGGCAAAAAGCAGACAAACAAGAGTATAAAATTTATCTTTGCTTTCAGAACCCTGGAATATGTCCATTTTAAAAATATTTGAGGCAACCCTGAGCTAGTTTCACAGCCCAGCTATAAATAGCTTGCTCTTCAGTTTGAGTACAAGCTACAAAAGTTCTTCGGGCATCCATTGACTAGCTGTACACACCCTCTTGCCATGGCAGCAATGGTTCCCTCCCAACGCTTCATTTCCTTATATTGTAAAAATGTCAACTGTAGTGAGACACCAAATGCTGTGAAGAACGACAGCATTCACTTTTACTTATTTTGTGATTATTCTGTGCCAGATACTAAGTGCTTTGTGTATATAAAATCCTTAATCTTCATAATAGCTGTGTAAGATAGAAACCATTATTATCTCCATTTTACAGATGAGAAAAGGAAAACAAAGAGAGTACACTGACTAAGATCACCCAACTAGCTGTGACTGAGCCAGGATTACAAAGATAGCAATAATAAAGATGCTATAATATGTCAAGTATTTTTTGTGTGGCAGGATCTGGGCTAAACACTTTATGCGTATTTTTTAAAAATCCAAAACTTGGAAATAACACGAAATGATGACTATATGTCTTTTCATAAGGAAGCACTGTCTAGCAGGTCCATCCAAGGTTTATCTAATTTTCTAGGACTGTTTCTTTGTTTGACTTTCTATTTACTATTGGTTCAGACCCAGATTCTATGAAATTAGATGGTAACTTGTAGGAGATTAATGTATTTAAAATAATTTTTGGATGACAGATGTCCAAATAATTGCTATAGAAAAGGTAATTACAGATGTTAAGTTTTATAACTCTATAGGATATTTTCCCCCTTTGTAAATAATTTGGCATTCTTATTCCAGCACTTTCTTTCATTTACTATGTGTATTGGTCTCTCCGTTACTCCCTTGAATTGTCATTGCTATCCAGCTGATTTCCTCTTTAATAAGGTAAATAACTCTTTGTTGCATGTTCACTATAGGTTTGGATAATCATCATATCTTTTAAATAAGTCTCAGGTGATTCTTATATGCAATAACTGCTCTGGTTAAAATTCCAGAGACCAGCGTTCTAGTCTTTCAATTTCTGGACAAATTACTACTCAATTCTGGCTTTACATTTTCACACAGTGAAACCCTGTCTCTACTAAAATACAAAAAATTAGCTGGGTGTGGTGGCATGCACCTGTAGTCCCAGCTACTCGGGAGGAGGCAGGAGAATTGATTGAACCCAGGAGGCGGAGGTTGCAGTGAGCCGAGATTGCACCATTGCACTCCAACCTGGCAACAGAGGGAGACTCCATCTCAAAAAAAAAAAAAATTCTCATTTGCGGCATCACTCCTCTTACAGGGGCACCAAACCCCAACACTCATTTATTTAAAACAAGAGTGGTGATAGTTGCCTTGCAGAGAATAGAGGATTGTAGCAAGAATCTATATCTGATAATACTGACCAATCTGCCATGAAAGTTGGCAGAGGCAAGGTCTAGAAATTCCCCAAGAGGGAGTAATTAGGGGTAAGGCTTGCATCATCTCTGGAAGGCAGAATGGAATTGGTGGGTTTTGAAAAAGTAATTACCTGAAAGAAATGCCAAGAGCTACTTCTATGGGAATCCACTAGAAGGATTCAAATGGGTACTTCTTTCTGGCAGAAGAAAGAATCAGCAGACTTAAAGACAGCTCAATAGAGACCACACCATTTGAAGAATAGAAAATAATGAAGAAAAATGAATGGTTTCAGAGAAATGTGGAACAGCCTTAAGTGCACCAAAATGTGTGTAATGGGAGTGCCAAAAGGAGAAGAGAGAGAAGAAGCAAAAAAAAAAAAAAAAAAGAAAAAAGAAAAAAAAAATCCCCAATATACTATGGTTTACCTTAACAACTTTTTGACTTTACAACATAGAGAAGGCAATACACATTCAGTAGAAATTGTACTTTGAATTTTAAAATTCTTTATAACAACTTCATTATAATATAAGCTTTGTGTTAGATGATTTTGCACAACTGTAGGCTAATGTAAATGTTCCAAGCATGTTTAAGGTAGATGACACTAAGCTATGATGTTCAGTAGGTTAGGTGTATTAAGTGCATTTTCAACCTAGATTTTCAACTTATAATAAGTTTATCGGGATGAAACCCAATTGTAAGTTTAGGAGCATCTGTATTCAAAGAAGTAATGGCTGGAAACTTTCCAAATCTAATGAAAAACATTAAACTACCCTATAAGAAGCTCAATGAACCCCAAGAAGGATGAACACAAAGAGATTCACATTCCAACACATTGTAGTGAAACAAAGAGAAAGAGATAATCTTAAAAGTAGCAAAAGAAAAATGACTTATCACATACAAGTGACTTCTAGTAAGAGTAACAGCTGACTTTTTGTCTGAAACAGTGAATTTCAGAAGACAACGGGGTAACATATTCAATGTACTGAAGGAAAAACAAAAACAAAAACAAAACAAAACAAAAACACAAAACTATCTTTTTAAAAATGAAAAATATCCCCAGATTAATAGAAACAGAGAAAATTTATTTATAGCAGAAATACTTCCAAGACCTATGAGGAAGTTTTTGAGGCTGAAAGAAAATTAAACTGGAGAGTAATTTGAATTCACATGAAAAACTCAAGGAGGACTGTTAAATGTAATTGTATAGGTAGCTATAAAAAATATAATTACATATTTCTTCTTTTTTTTCTCCAACTGATTTAAAAGTTGCAATATAATTTCACAAGATCTATGAAATTATATTGTTGGGCCTATAACATATAGAGGCATAATATATTTGACAATATATTTGACACAAGGAGAGAAAAAAACTATACTGGAGTAAGAAAATGGCATCATATGGTAACTCAAATCCAGAGAAAGAAAAGACGAGGATAGTAATAATCTAAAGTAGAATCTAATAAATTAAGGTATACATTGTAATTCCTCTAGTGAATGCTAATAAAATGACTCAAAAATATAATCTAAAAGTCATTAAAGAAATTAAAATAATACACCAGAAAAATTACCCACTTAATACAAAAAGAACAGAATAAATAAAAAATAGAGAAACGAAAAAGACATGAGACTAAAAAGCAAAATGGGATTCAAGTCCAACTATATCAATAATAATATTAAATATGAAGGAATGAAACAATCCAATCAAAAGGTAGAGATTGTCAGACTGACAAAAAAAGAAGATCCAACTATTTTCTGTCTATAAGAAACACTTTAGATTCCAATCTAAAAATAGGTTGAAAATAAAAGGATGGTGTATAGTTTGTTTGTTTGTTTTCCCCAGCACTGCATATGTATCATTTCCCCACATCAGTTCTCTAACTCTCTGACACCAACTGGGTGCCCCAAAATTCGATCCTATTCTGATACTATCTACCTGGAGTTAGTGTCAGATCCCACAAGTTAAAGGACTTAGTCCACAAGATCACTTTCAGTTTAGATGCCAGCTGCGAGTGGGGTTCTCAGGTGACTTGAACTCTTGCCCAGTTGACAACAAGTTTGGGACTTCCCACCCTCTCTCAGGTTCAATTATTTGCTAGAACAGCCCTCAGGACTCAGAAAAGCACTCTACTTACTATTACTGGCTTTGTGTCCGAATAAGGTGACTCATGGTAGTGGGCAGTAGTGGGCTGCCTAGATACTTCCGGATAGGGTCTGGTCACCAGTTTATTATAAAGGAGACAAATGAAAAGCCAGATACAGTGGTACATAGGGCAGGGTCTGGAAGAGTCCCTGCACAGGAGCCACTGCCCTTATGGAGTCAGGGTGCATCACCCTTCCAGCATGCAGATGTATTCAAACTTGGAAGCTCTCTGAACTTCATCATCTAGGGTTTTTTTTGTTTTGTTTGCTTGCTTGTTTGTTTGTTTGTTTTTGGAGGTTTCATTCATAGTCATGATTGATGAAATCATTGGCCATTGGTGATTGAATTCAGTCTCTAGTCCCTCTGCCTTCACTGGAGTGAGGTATTGCTCCTCACAAGAGGGCATTAGCTGCAGGGGTCTGCCCGCAGACCCTGACTCAAATGATGGATGAATAAAACGTACACTGACACACAGATATTCTGTTTTGCCAGTCCTGCTGAGTGTCTGACCACCTGCACACCAAGAGAGGTTTGTCACTGTGGCTGGCCTTGAGTAGCTGGCACTTCAGGCATTTATTTAGTATTGAATTAACAACAGAAGCTCTGAGTCAACACACTTGTGGATAATTAACATGGTTAACAGAGTAGTTTTACGAATGATTGAAGTTCAGGTATCGCAGTCTAAAGTAAATACCATTAGGGGTCAATATCCCTGGTCGACCACCCCACTGCCGAGAGGGCTATCTGGCTCAGAGGTTAGTTAATGGTGGTAGGGTAAAAGGACTTAACTGGGGAAGCCTCTATTATCCCTAGTATTTACCCTATGACACAATGCTCTAAGGTAAGAACTGGCCGCCTTCAGCCTGTTCAATTAATTACAAGCTATGTAATCTTTCGGCCTTCCAAAAAGGTTTGTGCCTATTCCCTATAACTTTCCCTAGTATTTCCCTTTAATATTTCTGCCACCATCCTGAGTGAATCCCAACACTGGAGGTCAGGGGGTGGGGCTGCAAGTCACAACCCTCTAATTACATGATTAGTTTATCTGGTGACCAGCCCCTATCCTGAAGTATCTAGGCAGCCCACTGCTGCCCACTATCATGAGTCATTTCATCCAGATATAAAGCCATTAAATTCCAAAGGTTTTAGGAGATTTGTGCCAAGAATAGAGGATCAAAGACCAAGTATTTATTTTTTATTATACTACAGATAAATACACACACAAACACACACCATGCAAACATAAAAGCTGAACTATCATGAGAGATCTCAAGTATCTATACAAAGATGAAATGAAATAGACTTTAAGAAAAAAGTGTTGCTAGAGATAGAGAGGAACATTTGACAATTCCCTAATATCTTGCAAAGAGGAATTAATGAGTGGAAAGAAGGGGAGAATCTGAAACTACAATGTTTGCTTACTCCTTTATCATTGGTTTAGGAACTGGAGAAGACCTCAACATGAGGAGGCCCCTTAGAGTAAAAAATGTCCCAGGAATATGAACTAGGAGAAACAAAGTCAGGGGGAAGAAGTCATATCTTGGAATCCCTTTCCCCACAAACCTCATAGATCAACCTTTAATTGGCCTTTACCATGACCTTCCTGTGAGCCCTCAGTAGAAATGATCTCATGATCAGGTTGAGTTCTAGAAAAATGTACATTTTATATCTTGTTAAGAACAAGATTGAGAGGACAGAAATGATTTGGTAGGATGTTAATTCCATTTAGTGGTTGAATGGAATGTGTACCTCAAAGAAGATTAAGCTAAGAAAAATAAATGATGAACAATTATGAATGAAGGGGGAAAAAGCACTCAAGAAAATGAAAGGTGTTTTAGCTATGAAAGGCGAAGTGTTTCAATTATTTTGCTATTTTAATGACAATGATAATAAAACCAAAGGATTCATCAATCTTTCAAAAAACAAAGTACTTTTATAATCACATGTCACGATAGCACTATCAAATTGCATTTATTTAGGATCAACACACATAATAAAATTATCACTTTTAATTTTGAAAAGTAGGTGCTTGTTGGGATCATATCATTTACTTTCATTCTGTTAGATTCATTCCTTTTTTTTGTGTGTGTGAGATGGGGTCTCACCCTATCACCCAGGTTGGAGTGCAGAGGCATGATTTCTATTGTGAATCCATGTGGCCCTGGGCTTTATTCTTGTCGGCAATTGTTTTTATTATTGATTCAATCTCACTGATTGTTATTAGTCTGTTCAGGGTTTCTGTTTCTTCCTGATTTAATCTAGAAGAGTTTTATGTTTTCAGAAATTTATCCATTTCCCCTAGATTTTCTAGTTTGTGTTTACAGAGGTGTTCATACTAGTCATGAATGATCTCTTGTATTTCTATGGTTTTGGCTATAATGTCTCCATTTCTATTTCTAATTGAGCTTATTTAAATCTCTCTTCTTGGTTAATCGAGCTAATGCTCTATCAATTTTGTTTATCTTTTCAAAGAATCATTTTTTTCTTTCATTGATCTTTTGTATTTTTTTGTTTTAATTTCATTCAGTTCTCTGATCTTTGTTGTTTCTTTTCTTCTGCTAGCTTTGGGTTTCATTTGTTCTTGTTTCTCTAGTTCCTTAAGGTGTGATGTTAGGTTGTCAATTTGTGATTTTTCAGGCTTTTTGATGTAGGCATTTAGCACTGTAAACTTTCCTCTTAGCACTGCTTTTGCTGTATCCCAGGGTTATTGATAATTTGTGTTGCTATTATCATTTATTTCAAATAATTTTTGAATTTTAATCTTCATTTTATTGTTAAGCCCCCAATCAGTTGGGAGCAGATTGTTTGATTTCCATGTATTTGTATAGTTTTGAAGGTTCCTTTTAAAGATGATTTATAGTTTTATTCACTGTGGTCTGAAAATATACCTGATGTGATTTTGAGTTTTAAAAAATTATTAAACTTGTTTTCTGGCCTATCATATGGTTTATCTTGAGAAATGTTACACATGCTGATGAGAAAAATGTATATTCTGCAGGTCTTGCGTAGAATTGTAAATATCTGTTAGGTTCCTTTGTTCTAGAGTATAGTTTAAGTCTATTATTGCTTTGTTGGCTTTTTGACTTGATGATCTGTCTAGAGTTGTCAGTGGAGTGTTGAAGTCCCCTAGTGTTACTGTGTTGCTTTTTATCTCATTTCTTAAGTCTAGGAGTAATTGTTTTATGAATCTGGCAGGTTCAGAGTTAGGTGTGCATACATTTAAGGTTGTAATATCTTCTTTTTGGATTGATCCTTCTGTCATATACAATGACTTTCTTCGTCTATTTTTTTATTGTTTTTTTTTAAAGTCTGTTTTATCTGATATAAGAATAGTTACTACTGCTTGCTTTTGGCTTCCATTTGCATGGGATATCTTTCTCCATCCCTTTACCTTGAGTTTATGTGAATCCTTACATGTTAGGTGAGTCTCTTAAAAACAATAGATATTTGGTTTATGATTTTTGTCCATTCTGCCAATCTGTATCTTTTAAGTGGGCCATTTATGTTCAATATTAATATTGAGATGTGAGGTATTGCTCCAGTCGTCATGTGGATTGTTACCTAGTTACTTTATTTTCTTCATTGTGTTTTTGTTATATAGGCCCTGTGGGTTTTATGGCTTCAAGAGGTTCTATTCTGGCACATATTGACCTTTTATTTCAGGATTTAGAACTCTTGTTAGCATTTCTTGTAGGGCTTGTCTGGTAGTGACAATTCCCTCAGCATTTGTTTGTCTGAAAAAGACTTTATTTCCTCTTGATTTATGAAACTTAGTTTTGTGACATAAAAAATTCTTAGCCGACAGTTGTTCTGTTTAAGGAGGTCGAAAATATGACCTCAATCCCTTTTGGCTTGTAAGGTTTCTGCTGAGAAGTCTGCTGTTAATCTTATAGGTTAGCGGATGCTTTAGTCTCAATGCTCTTGGAATTCTTTTCTACATTAACTTTAGATAGCCTGATGGCTGTATACCTTGGTGATGTCCTTTTTGCAATGAAGCTCCCAGATGTTCTTTGAGCTTCTTCTATTTGTATATCTAATTCTCTAGCAAGGCCAAGGAAGTTTTCTAGTTTTCCAAACGTTTTGCTTTCTTTTCTCCCTCAGGAACGCCAATTATTCTTAGGTTTGGTCGTTTTACATAATCCCATATTTCTTGAATACTTTTTTTATGTTGGTTTATGTTGCTTTTCACCTTTCACTTGTATCTCCTCGAGTAGCTTCATCATCAATCTTTTGAATTTATTATCTGGTATTTCAAAGGTTTCATCTCGGTTTGGATCCAGTGCTGGAGAATAATGTGATCTTTTGGGTGTGTTATAGAACCTTGTTTTGTCATATTGTCACAATTATTTTTCTGGTTCCTTCTCATTTGGGTAGACTTCTTCTAATTGTTCTTAGTTTATATGTGATTTGACTGTGTGTGTTTTTTAAATTTACTTTTTCCCTTTAGGATATGACTTTAATGTTTATAGTTTATTGTAGCCTAATTTGGCTTTTGGTGCTTTCAGAGTGAATAGTTTGTATGAGTTCCTTGTTTTTTTGTGTGAATCTTTGTATTACGGCTTTCTCAGATGTTGATTTTAGTAGCAATGTGCTTGGTGTGTGAGCAAGTGCACTGTCTCCTATGGAGTTGGAATGGTAGAGGTTTCCTGAAGTTTATCTCATTCCCCATGAGATTTATCTATTTAATTTGTCCCCAGTATTTTATTTACTGAGTTGAATAATTCAGGTTTCAGGCCAGTACATAAGGTGCCCCTGGGTAGAAACTGGTTGTGGCTAAAGCAGATAGATAAATGCAATGCCCAGTGGTGGGCAGAGGTCCCAGCCTTGACAGAGGTGGCTGCGGGAGCTCTCAGTGAAACACACTGAGGTCTCATCGGGGGAAGGGTGGGACCCACTTCAGCTCCCCTACTGGGCCAGCAGGGAAGTGATCCAGCTCTGAGACTCACTCCTAACCCAGTGTTCCAGCTATTCCAATCAGACAGGCACCTGTTTTCATCTGCAGGTATGTTGGTGTTCCAAGTAGAGAGGACTGTGGCTCTACCCCTGTGCAAACCTGAACCTGGAGGGCACTTCACCTGTGGGGATGCCGTTATCCTGAAGTTTTCCAGAAAGGCTGTCTATAGGTGCAGCCATGTCGAGCTCCTGTGGGAGAAGCCGCAGCTGTGTCTGCAGTGGTAGATAAGGGGAGAAGAATTCCCCTTCTTCAAGACACTTCATGAGCACCAGGGCTGCCTGACCATTGGAGAGTCACAGGCTTCTCCTCAACCTCCTTAGCCCAGCACCCCACCTGTGCCTCTGCTGAAAGAGACTTTCTACAAGCAGAAAAGTTTGGGGACTCAAGGCCTGCCACCTGGATTCTTTTGTCCCATGGGGTGTTCCCTTACTGTGGTGCACTGCCCCTTACCCTAGGAGTAGGAGTCCCTGAGAACCAGACTACTGTGAATGCTGCTGCTCCTCTGGGTCTAGCCACCCAGTGGAGTTGCCACACTCAAGACTAGTACTGAGGAATATCTGCAAGGGATGTAGTCATGTGACCTATCCTCAAGTCTCTCAGTAGCAGGTACGACCACCAGCACTGGTGGGGGTGGTAGGGGGGTGACATAGACTCTGTGCGATTCCTTGATTAAAAATAACCTTAGTGTGTTGGCTTTCTCAAATGCCAGTTGTAGTCATAATGAACTGGTCAAATGGACACTCAGAACTTCCTAGTTAGCCCGGGTGTTATAGGCAATGGTGATAGCTAAGGTCATGTACAAGTTTTCTCCTTCCTGGGCACTTCATTATGCTACGTGGAGATGCTGCAGTGGATTGTGTCAGTTGGCCTGCAAACAGGAGGTGATGCTTGCAAGAGAACGCCAGCTGAGGTGGTAGTGGTGGGATCTGTGCTTGCCTTATGTTACCCAGGAGAGGTACGTTGGTGTTTCGGGCAATGGGCTACCCCACAGAGCTCCCAAAATTTCTGTCCTTTGTGTTGAGCTGCAAAAGCAAATAGAGGGGCAAAGCCAGGTAGGTGCTGGGTCAGGCAAGTCCATGCTCTGGTTCTGCATGTGTAAGACAAGCAGAAACCCCAGTGGAGGTCAGTGGCCAGTTCTCTGACCTCCGGGGTCATGTTCCAGGAAGTAGCACAGCTGTCTGTGTTGCACAGAAGTTTACACCGGGAGTGGCAGGTAGAAGTCAGCCACACTCAGCTCCCACACACTTGGCAAGGCAGGCCTCACAGCCGCAGGGTTCCACTAGCAGCAGCTAGCTAAGTTCCAGGCAGTCTGTGCGCAGAACTCAAAACTGCCACAGGCCATAAGCTTTCCCAGTGGAGATAGCTACCATAGCTTTCAGGCCACGCCCCTCCCAATCCGCCTATGAGGCGTGGGCACCCAGCTCCTGCATTGTGGCTGCAGCACACTTCCCACTCACATCCCTGATTCTAGCCAAGGGAGTTTGTACCCACTCAAGATTATATTACAAATTTCACTTGGGAGCGCTTCTCTCAACCTGCAGCCACCACATGAGTTAGCTGGCCGACTTCTGTGAGGTTCCCGGTGAGGTAGGATCAAGAATGGCTTCGGTTCATATGGGTTGGAGATTGGGAAGGCACGTGAGGCTCTTCTCGCCATTTCTACTTTTATATTTCCCACCGCTCCCTAAGTCAGTTCCATTACTGGGTAGGGTTCAGGCCTTCTCCTGTGGCCTGTATTGCCAGGTCCGCCAGTAGGAGTGTGAATCCTGGAGACAGTTTATCCGCCTTTCACACTCTGGAGACTAGCAGTTTTCTACCTGCCTCATGATGTAGGCTGCAGCCTGCCACTTATTTCTAAGGGCCTGTGGTTTCTTTCAGTTTTCCTGTTAAGTTTCTGTGTTGCTTCTTGGTAACATGTTCACAGCATGAATCTCTATACACTATTGTGTCTTTCCAAGTGGGAGACGCATGCTGACAATGCCGCCAATCCACCATCTTCCACTTTGTTGATTGTTTTCTTTGCTGCGCAGAAGATTTTGAGCTTGATGTGACTCCATTTATCCATTTTTGCTTTGGTTGCCTGTGCTTTTGAGGTCTTACTCCAAAAATCTTTGCCCAGACCAATATTCTGGAGAGTTTCCCCAGTTTTTTCTTTGTGTTGTTTCATAGTTCAAGATCTTAGATTTAAGTCTTTAATCTATTTTGATTTGATTTTTGTACATTGAAAGAGATGAGGTCAAGTTTCATTCTTCTGCATATGGATATCCAGTTTTTCCAGTACCATTTATTGCAGAGACTGTCCTTTCCCCAATTATATTCTTGGCATTTTTGTCGAAAATGAATTGACTATAAATCTGTGCATTTATTTCTGTGTTCTCTCTTCTGTTCCATTGGTCTGTCTGTTTTTATGCCAATATCATGTTGTTTTGGTTACTATAGCTCTGTGGTATAATGTGAAGTCAGATAATGTGATTCCTCCAGTTTTCTTCTTTTTGCTAAGGATTGCTTTAGTTGTCTTGGGTCTTTTGTAGTGTCATATAAATATTAGGACTTCTTTCTTTTTCTGTGAAGAATGTTATTTGTATTTTGACAGAGATTGCATTGAATCTGTAGATTTCTTTGGATAGTATGAACATTTTTAACAATATTGATCTTTCCTCTCTATGAACATGGGAATGTATTTCCATTTTTGGTGTGTCATCTTCAATTTCTTTTATCAATGTTTTATAGCTTTCATTGTAGAGATCTCTCACCTCATGGGATTCTAGGCATTAATTTAAGTCTTTAATGAGACTACTTTTGATTTTCTTTTTTGTATTCACTTGTTAGAGAAGTCTAGAGTTTTGTGTGTGCATTTGGATATCCAGTTTTCAACTGAATTTGTTTATAGTTCTAATAGTGTTTTGGTGTCATCTTTAGGGTTTTCCAAATATAAGATCATATCATCTGCAAATAAGGATAAGTTGACTTCCTCCTTTCCAATTTGGATGCCATTTATTTCGTTCTCTTGTGTGATTGCTCTTGCTAGGACTTCTAGCACATGTTGAAAAAACAGTAGTGAAAATGGGCATCCTTGTCTTGTTCCGGATCTTAGAGGAAAGGCTTTCAGTTTTTTCCCCCTTCAATATGATACTAGCTATGAGTTTGTCATATATGGCTTTTATACTGTTGAAGTATGTTCCTTCTTTACCCATTTCTGAGGGTTTTTATCATGAATGTTAAATTTTATCAAATGCTTTTTTGTCATGAGTTAAAATGATCATATGGGTTTTGTCCTTTGTTCTGTTTTTATGATATATCACATTGATTGATTTGTGTATGTTGAATTATCCTGGCAACCATGGGATGAATCCCACTTGATCATGATGCAAGATCCTTTTAATGTGTTGTTGAATTTTGTTTGCTAGTATTTTGTTGTGTCTATGCTCATCAGAGTTATTGGCCTGTAGTTTTCTTCTTTTGTTGTGTCTTTGTCTGGTTTTGATATGAGGGTAATACTGGCCTTACAGAACAAATTTGGAAGTATTCCCTTCATGATTTTGGGGAATAGTTTTGAGTATGATTAGTATTAGTTCTTCTTTAAGTGTCTGGTAGAATTCAGCAGTAAAACCATCAGGTCCTGAGCTTTTCTTTGTTGGGAGACTTTTAAATTACAGTTTCTATCTTGTTACTTATTATTGGTCTATTGAGGTTTTGCATTTCTTCATGGTTCCATGTTGGTAGGTTGTATGTGTCTATAAATGTATCCAATTGTTCTAGGTTTTCCAACTTATTGTCATATGGTTGCTCATAATGGTCTCTAATAATCCTTTGAATTTCTGTAGTATCGGCTGTAATATCTCACTTTTTATCTCTGATTTTATTTATTTGGGTTTCTCTCTTTTTTTCTTAGTCTGGCTAAAGGTTTGTCAATTTTGTTCATTTAAAAAGCTTTTTAAAAAACTTTTCGTTTTATTGATACTTCGTGTTTTCTTAGTCTCAATTACATTTATGTCTACTCTGACCTTTATTATTTCTTCTATTAATTTTGAATTTGATTTGCTCTTGCTTTTCTAGTACTTTATGATGCATTGTTATTTCTTTGAAGTTTTTCTGCTTTTTTGATGGAAATGTCCATTTTTATACACTTCCCTCTTGGTTCTGCTTTTGCTGTATCTCGTACGTTTTTGTATGTTTCGCAACATTTTAAAATTTCCTTTTTAATTTCTTCATTGATCCAATGGCCATTCAGGAGTGTAATGTTCAATTTCCATGTGTTTGTATAGCTTCCAAAGTTCCTTTGTTACTGATTTCTAGTTTTATTCCATGGTGGTTGGAAAAGTTACTTGATATGATTTCAGTTTTTCTGAATTTTTTGGGACTTGTTTTGTGACCTACCATATGGTTTATCCTTGAGAATGTTCCATAAGCAGAGGAGAAGAATGTGTATTTGGCAGATACTGGATCAAATACTCTGTAAATGTCTATTAGATCCATTTGGTCCATAATGCAGATTAAGTCTGATGTTTCTTTGTTGCTTTTTGTCTGGATGATTTGTCCAATGTTAAAAGTAGGTTGTTGAAGTTCCCAACAATTATTGTATTGGGGCATATCTCTCTATATACCTCTAATATTTGCCTTATATATCTGTATGCTTCAGTATTGGGTGCATATATATTTACAAGTGTGATATCTTCTTGCTGAATTGACCCCTTTATCATTATATAATGACCTTGTTTGTCTTCCTCTGTTTTCTTTTTTTTACAGTTTTTTCATGAAATCTATTTTATCTGATAGTACAAGTATATGTACTCCTGCTCATTTTTAGTTTCCATTTGCATTGGATAATTTTTCCATTTCTTTATTATCAGGCTATTTGTATCTTTATAGATCGAATTTCTCATAGGCAGCATATAGTAGGGTCGTGTGTGTGTGTGTGTGTGTGTGTGTGTGTGTCCATTCAGCCACTCTATGTATTTGATTATGGAATTTAGTCCAGTTACAGTTAATGTTATTATTGATAGGTAAGGACTTACTACTGCCATTTTGTTATTTGTGTAAAAGTGATTTTCTCTGGTAGTATGTTTTAATTTCTTGCATTTTTGTGTATGTGTCTCTGTTATATGTTTACATTTTGTGGTTATCATCAGCCTTGCAAATAACATCTTATAACCAATATTTTAAACTGATGACAGCGTTGGTAATTGCAAAACAAATACACAAACACACAGCAGAGAAAACTAAAAAAACTCTACACTCTGACTTCGTCTCCTACCTCTTGACTTTTTGTTGTCTCTGTTTGTATCTTTTTATATTGTCTGTCTCTGAAAAAGTCTGGTTATTCTTTGATGGTTTTGTCTTCTAGTCTTTCAAGTAAGTATATGAGTGGTTTACACACTAATTATAGTATTAAGAGTATTCTGTATTTGTGTATTTACTATTACCAGTGAGT
This sequence comes from Macaca thibetana thibetana, assembly GCF_024542745.1. Taxonomy (NCBI): domain Eukaryota; kingdom Metazoa; phylum Chordata; class Mammalia; order Primates; family Cercopithecidae; genus Macaca; species Macaca thibetana. The sequence continues at coordinate 57,084,025 of NC_065581.1, read as the reverse complement.
TTTATACCTGCAGATGATTTATTGTTGTTTATTAATATCCTTTTCTTTAAGATTGAGGAACTCCCTTTAGCATTTCTTATAAGACAGGTCTAATGTTGATGAAATCCCTCAACTTTTGTTTGTCTGGGGAAGTCTATTTCTCCTTTATGTTTGAAGGATAATTTTGCTGACATAATATTACAGGTTGGAAGATTTTTCTTTCAGATGTTGAATATGTTGTCTCTCTTGCCTTGTAAGGTTCCACTGAAAAGACTGCTGTGAGATGTATCAAAGCTCCTTTATATGTTATTTACTTATTTTCCCTTGTTGCTTTTAGGATCTTTTATCCTTGACGTTTGAGAGTTTGGTTATTATATGCCTTGAGGCAGTCTTATTTGAGTTGAATCCACTTGGTGTTATATAACCTTTCTGCACCTAGATGTTCACATCTTTCTCTAGGTCTAGAGGGTTCGGTGTTGTTATTTTTTTGAATAAACTTCCTACCCCAGTATCTCTTTCTACATCCTCTTTAAGAACAGTAACTCTTAGATCTGTCATTTTAAGTCTATTTTCTTGATGTTGTAGGTGTGCTTTTTTTTTTTTTAGTCTTTTTCTTCTTTGTGTATTTTTTTTGTTTCGTTTGTTTTGTTTTGTTTTTTGAGATGAAGTCTTGCTCTGTTGTCCAGGCTGGAGTGCAGTGGCGTGATCTCGGCCCACTGCAACCTCCACCTCCCAGGTTCAAGTAATTCTCCTGTCTCAGCCTCCCAAGTAGCTGGGACCACAGGTGCGCACCACCACACCCAGCTAATTTTTGTATTTTTTGTAGACATGGGGTTTCACCATATTGGTCAGTCTGATCTCAAACTCCTGACCTCAGGTGATCCACTGACTCAGCCTCCCAAAGTGCTGGGATTATAGGTATGAGCCACCATGCCCAGTCTCCTTTGCGTATTTTTATGTAGCCTGTCTTCAGGCTCATTAGTTATTTTTTCTGCTTGATCAATTCTGCTGTTGGGAGACTCTGACACATTTTTCAGTTTTTCAATTGAATTTTTCAGCTCCAGGATTTCTTGTTGTTTGTATTTCTCTTGGTAAATTTTTTCTGATAGAATTCTGAATTCCTTCACTGTCTTATCTTGAAATTCGCTGAGCTTCCTCAAGGCAACTGTTTTGAATTCTGTCTGAAAGGTCACATACCTCTATTGCTCCGAGATTGGTCACTAGTACCTTATTTAGTTTGTTTTCCGATGTCAAATTTTCCTGAATGTTCTTCATGCTTGTGGACATTTGTTAATATCTGGGCATTGAAGAGTTATTTATTTCTGTCTTTGCAGTCTGGACTTGTTTGTACTCATCCTTTTTGAGAAGGACATATTCAAAGAAGATTGAGTGTTGTGACTTAAACCTATAGTCACTGCAGCTGCAGCTGTATCAGCACTGGGGGCAGAGGGGATGGGGAGTTCCCCAAATCCAGAAGCACTGTCACTCTTGCCAACTCCTAGAGGCACAGCATTGCAGATAATTGGTTGGCTTGGGTAAAATAAGGGCAAATTCCTAGGTTACCCTGAAAAGCCTCTTGCTTTTTTCTTTCTCATTCCTCCAATCCGCAGGAGTCTGACCATGCTGTGCTGCCTGGAATTAGCAGAGGGGGTGGAAGCACTCCCATGTCCACCACAGCTGGCACTGTGCTGGGTCACACCTGAAGCCATTGCAGTACTGGGCCTCACCCAAGGCCCATGGCAACTACCGCCTGACTACCACTGATGTTTATTCAAGACTCAAGGGCTCTTTAGTCAGCAGGTGGTAAATCCTGCTAGGACTAGATCCTTCCCTTCAGGGCAGTATATTTCCTTCTGGCCCAGGGTGGGTTTAGAAATACAATCCAGGAATTAAGGCTTGCAATCAGGGGCTTCGGGAATCTGCTTGCTGCTTTATTTTACTGTGGCTGAGCTGGTACCTAAGTTGCAAGACAAGTCCTCTGTACTCTTCCCTCTCCTTTCCCCAAGTGGAGGTAGTCTCTCTTGGAGCTGAACTGCCTGGAGCTGGGGGAGGGATGATGCAGGCACTCCCTTGGCCTCCACAGCTGGTATTGTACTGGGTCATGTGTACCCCAAGTCCACTGCTTGTGAGACCAGCTCAACACTAAGGTTTGCCCAAGGACTGTAGTTTTTGTGGCCTGACTGCCACTTAAATTTATTCTGAACCACAGGTCACGTGAATCAGCTAAAGGTGGAGCCAGCCAGGACTCCTGCTGGGGATAATTTCCCCTGGTCCAGGGTTTATCTAAATGCTCCCTCCATGGGTACCAGTAGAAATCTGTTTTGGGTTGTGTTTCACAACACTGTGACAGGGATACAGGAAGTTCCAGTGCAAAGTTCCACACTCACTTAGGTCTCTTTCTCCCAAGCACACAAATTCTCCGTCCACATGTATAGCACTGAGGATGGCTGGGAGAGGGGTGGTGGAGGCAATGCAAGACTGTCTTTTCTACACTATTCAATGCCTCTATCCTTGATATTATGTTAAAATCAGGTACTATGATTGCTCACCTGATTTTTTTTGCTGTTTATGAAGGTGCTTTCTTACATGGATAGTTGTTCAATTAGATGTTCTTTCAGGGAGACAATTGCTGAAGGGTTCTATTTGGCCATCTTGTCCTGTCCTCCTCTTGCACAGACTTTAAAAAATAATTCTCATTGGAATCCATATTCCCAAATAGCATGATAAATCCCTGGTGCTTGACTTATGGAATGTTATGCAAAACAGGGTGATGAATATTTAGAGGCTAACATGGTTTAAATTAATTAACTTAATTAACAATTAATTTGTAAATAATGAGATCGAGTTGTTTTCATTTAAATTTTGTCCTGTCTCAGCTGTCCCTGAAATCAGAGGAGCTTATCCTTAGAAGCAGTTAACACATGCAATATCAGTTTTAAGGAGCCTTGAGTAAATTTCACTTGATAAACCCTTTTGACATTTGCAAGGTGAATTCACTTTTAAGAGGGAATGTTAGTGCTGGGAAGCATTCTAGGCCATCTGGCCCAACCCTTTCATTTTAGGAATGAGGGTAATGAAAGGGCTTTCACTTCTCCCTTTCTTTCAAACCGTCACATTCAGCTGGCTCCAGATTCTTACAGTTTTAATTTCTAAATATATCCCCAATTCATCTTTTTTCCCTTTCCCTGCTCCCACTGTTTGTTCATGAGGTCATCAGATTTAATCTGGAAAACTGGCTTTTCTACGTTCTTTTTACTTCCTTTAAAATCCATCTTACATACAACCTCCAAATTCAGTTATTTAAAAAGAAAATCATAAAAAGATGCTTAGGATCATTAATCATTAGGGAAATGCAAATCAAAGCCGTAGCAAGAGATCACTTCACACCCCTTAAGCTAGCTATAATATAACTTAAAAAAAAACAAGTTTTATTAAGAATGCAAAGAAATTGGAACTCTCATCCCTTGTTGGTAGGAATGTAAAATGGTGAAGCTGCTGTGGGAAACAGTTTGGTGGTTTCTTAAATAGAATTACTACATGACCCAGCAACTCCACTCCTAGGTATAGTAAAAAAGTCTGAAAACAGACATCAAACACTTGTACATAAAAGAAACTGAAAGGAGGCACCCAAACACTATGTATAGCAGCACTATTCACATTAGCCAAAAGGTGGAAACAACCCAAATGTTCATCAACGAATGAATGGATAAACATAATGTTTCATAGCCCTACAATGGGGTATTATTCAGCCATAAAAGGGAATGAGGCCGGGTGCAGTGGCTCACGCCTGTAATCCCAGCAATTTGGGAGGCCAAAGCGGGCGGATCACCTGAGATCAGGAGTTTGAGACCAGCCAGGCCAACATGGTGAAACTCTGTCTCTACCAAAAACACATAAATTAGCTGGGCGTGGTGGTGGGCGCCTATAATCCCAGCTATGGGATTGACTTATGGAATGTTATGTAAAACAGGGAACTGTTTTGTATAACAGGGAAGCTGAGGTAGGAGAATTGTTTGAACCCGGGAGGCGGAGGTTGCAGTGAGCCGAGATTGCACCACTGCACTCCAGCCTAGGCGACAAGAGCGAAACTCCATCTCAAAAAAAAAAAAAAAAAAAAAAAAAAAAAAAAAATGAAGTACTGACAAGTGCTACAACATGGAAGAACTTCAAAAGCATTATGCTAAGTGGAAGAAGCCAGACACAAAAGGTCACATATAGTGTAATTCCTTTTATAAGAAATATTCAGAATAGGTAAATTCACAGAGATAGAAAGCAGATTGAGGGTTGTCAGGAGCTGGGAGGAGTGGGGGGAGTGGCTACTTAATGGGTACAGGCTTTCTTTTGGGGTGATAACAATGTTTTGGAACTTGATACAGATGGTGGTTGCACAACACTGGGTGTACTATATGACACTGAATTATACACTTTAAACAGTTAATTTTACGTTATGTGGATTTTATCTCAATTTTTAAAAAAATGTCAGAAAAGGTGGAGGAGGAAGACATTATTAAATAAAAGGGTCGGAGTGATACAATGTGAGAAGGACTCGAATTGCCTTTGCTAACTTTGAAGGTGGAAGGGGCCATGAGCTAAGGACTGTGACCATGCTCTAGAAGCTGGAACAGGCAAGAAAATGGATTCTCCCCTCAAGCTTCGGAAGGGAATGCAGTTCTGCCTACACTTTGAGTTTAAACTAGTGAGACCTGTTTCAGACTTCTGACTTACAGAACTGTCTGATGAGTTGATGTTGTTTAAGCTGCCCAAACAAAACGAAGCGAAGCAAAGTAAAGACCTGTAATTCTTAGCATATGACACCTCCTTCCACCAAAATTTTTCCAAGATACTTCATTGCTACTAAAAGACAATACGCCGCCACACTCAGATTTGGTCCCTACTAACCTCTCCACGAGTCTCATACGTCACTCCTGTTGGCAGTGCTACCCTTTCTAGTGCTTCCTTTCCAGCACCCTTGGCCTGATTTTCATCTGCTTCTGCAGGACTCAGTTGAGACTGCTCCTCTCCAGGCCATGTTAAGTTTCCTTCCTTAGTGCTCCATAGAATCTTGGAAGTGTCTCTATCCTTGCAATTGTGACCTTTGGCTTATGTGCTGATTATGTACTCCTGGAGGTCAACGTATATCCTTAAAGTTTCAGGACCTATACCACACCCTCCCCCACTTCCTGCAGAGAATAGTGCTTATAAAAGATTGTTGAATGAACAACTGTACAGAACTTAGTCCACAGAGGAAAGTGGCGTATAAGCGTTATTAGCAGAAGTGGGGTTGAGTCTTCTCCCCAGGTTGGTGCTCTTACCAGCTGCCTAAAAATATTCAGAAAAAAAAATTGCCCTGTAATGTTATCAGATATGTCTATGTGGAATCTGTTGTTTGTGGGCCAGAATACTTAAGAAAATATTACTCTTTCTCCTTGTACTTTTCCTTTCCTAGTTCCCCAAGTGTAACCAAACCCTTTGGTGATCTTTTGGCTTAGAAAAAGTTTTTGTTATGGACCAGAAGCAGAAGTTGTCAGTAAGAATTTCTCTTCCTGGCTTTTCCTAAGCCTCAGCTTTGACAAGTTCATGCAAAGCATTTTAAGGACAATTAGAAGGGGATAGATTTTTTTTTTTTCCCACAGATCAAAATAAAAGGTCAAAGACGTGTACGTATTTGGAGTAGATGAAAGGGGAGAAGGAAAACCCATGCCCTATTGCATGGTCAAGACCTATGCAGCTGGAAAGACCTTCCAGGGAGGGTGTGAGAGTGGTAGTTGTACCTTAGGTACTGGTGCAGTACCTAAGCTGCCCAAACAAAACGAAGCAAAGCAAAAGACCTGTAATTCTTAGCATATGACACCTCCTCCCACCAAAACTTTTCCAAGATACTTCATTGCTACTGAAAGACCAGAAGCAAAGAAAAGGTGCAGAAGCAAAGAAATGCCTGTTCAAGGAAACACTCTGGGCTTGGCTAATGAGGATGCAGGGGCACTAGGGAGACACCGATCATTAAATGTCTTTCCCCCAATTTCCATGCACTACCTAGCCTCTTGGATTCTGGTGTGACTGTATGCTGTGAAGGGGCTTTGGAGGGATGGAAGCCCCACAAATTAGTGTGAAGGGGGTCTAAGAATTGTACCTAGTTTAAGGGAAAAAATTATATTTCTCACATCTTTGAATTTGTGAACTAAGATTAATACACACTTAAATATTGATAAATGGATGAAAGCATCAAGCTATGGAGGAAAGGGGGATCAAAATGAACCCCTCACCCTCAAATATCTCTTCTGGAGACCTTCTTTAGTGCCTGAAATGATCACATTTTGGTTTTTTTAAAACCTTATTTTAATAAAGTCACTGAAGGAGGCAAGAGTATACGTTGCAAGGACTGTTGGATAGAAAGCCAAAGACCTGGGTCAATTTCCAATGCATTGAACCAGACTGTGAAGGAAGTAGTTTGCCTTTGATGTTAACCCTCTGGGTGGTGCTTCTCCCCACTTCCTCTGCCCATCTCCGGAATAAGCTGTGTTTTCAGGCCTTTTCTTTCCTTATCAAAATCGGTGAGAATAATCCGGGAAAGTTTCAGGAGACCTACTCTGTCTTCAGGTACCTACCAGTTAGGAGAAGGAGAAGAAATGAATGTGACACATGAAATTATTGCCAGATATCCTCACTGTAGTGTGGAATAGTTTATCAGATCATCCAGTCACCTAAGAAAACAATTGTTGAGATGGAATGAATATTTGTGCCTCCCCAAATTCATATGTTGAAACCTTAATTCTAATATGATAGTGCTTAGCAGTGAGGCTTTGGGGAGGTAATTAGGTCATGAGGGTGGAGCCCTCATAAATGTGATTAATGCCCTTATAAGACGGGGCCAGAAAGTTAGCTAGTTCTCTGTCTGCCACATGAGGATCCAAGGAGAAGGCAGCTGTCTGGAATCTAGAAGAGGGCCCCTATCAGAACCCAACCATGCTGCACCCTAATCTCAGACTTCCAGCCTCCAGAACTGTGAGAAAGTAAATTCTTATTGTTGAAGTCACCTAGTCTATGGCAGTCTGTTATAGCATCCTGTATTGACAATGTTTCAAGGGAACAGTGGTTAGAAAGGAGAAATTTTGACTAATTGGGAGGAGGAGGAAGTTATTAGCGAAGGTTAGGACTGTGGGTACTATTGAGGTACGGATTGGGGGACTATGTGAGGAAATGTGTGGCTGCACAGTAGACTGTTCACAACCAATATGGCAGAAGCACCAGAGCCTCTGGGCTAAGGAGAGGCAGTGTCTTGGTTTGGGCTGCCATAACAAAATACCATAGGGTGGGTGGCTTAAGCAATGGAGATTAATTTTCTTAGAATTATGGAGGCTGGACATTTGACATCAGGGTGCCAGCATGGTTTGTTTCTGGTGAGGGCTCTCTTCCTGGCTTCCAGCTGTTTTATTGCAGTGACCTCACAAGCCCTTTCTTGGGTCCTGAGCCTAGAGGGTGAGGAAGAGGAAAGGATCTTCTTCTCTTCCTCTTCTTACAAAACCACCAATCCTATCAGATTACTGCCTCTCCCTTATGACATCATTTAGCCACAATTACTTCCTAAAAGCCCTATCTCCAAACACAGTCCCTTTGAAGGTTAGGGCTTCAACTATGAATTTTTGGAGTGGGTTAAGGAGGACACAATTTAGTTCATAGCAGACAAAGAAAGAAAGAGGTGGGAAGAACAGAGAACCTATCTCCTAACTTCACCTCCAGTGATACTCGTTTCTTCATAATACTTTCCTCTTTAAAGAACAACAAATCCACTTCATTTTTCTAATAGAATTATGAGAATATAGAGAGTACACTGCTTTTGCTTTACGTGAAAGACAAGTGTTTTGTAATAACCAATGGTGAACTAGAAGGGAGGCCTTGAGCATTCCAAACACATTTCTAGGGCACCAGAACTGACAAACGTGGGATTAATCACCAGACACTGAAAATTCAATGGTACTATTGTGTAGATTACACATAATAAAGCTCACCAGTCCTGACAGGCGTATCTGTTTACTGCCCTAGTGGTGGTAAAATTGAACACTTGTCAAATAGGATGCTTTTGTTAGTTCCTTTTTACAGTTTAGTATCCATGTCATCAGGAATAATTTGCATGTAGGTCACAGATTCATATCTGTTGGTGAAGTCAAATTACTGGTGAGGAGGATTGTGGGCAAGGAGAGGCTTTTGCGTGGTGGCATTGTGCAAGAGTGTTGCTATCAGAGTCTGAAAATCAGCCTTCACTTGAGATTTGACAAGTGTTGAGGTGCTGGAAGTGTGACTTCCAATTTGGAGTCAGTTTGTCACTTTCAGCTTCATTAAAATACAACTGTGGACGATCTTAGCTGATAATTGACAAAACATTCCATATTTTGCTAGAAGGTTCTTTTAGGGATGCTCCCAGTCAAACTTGATTAAAAGGAAAGTTTTATATAATTGTTAAAAGCAACTTTTGTAGCTTATGTTCGGTGAAGTTTAATGTGACACCCAAAATATAACAATACGCTTGCTGCGTGTTTTGTAAAAGGAATAGTGAAAGCTTTCATGCTTTTATTTGTAACTGAGGCCATGGGCTTATGCCATCATTAAATAAATATTTCAAGGATAAAGTGAAATAGTACCCCAGAGGGTCTAATTGCGCTCCTTTGAAGTAACAGTCATATAATCTCTCTTTTCCTCTCTACCAGGTGGGTTTTATTTGAGTGAATGGAGAGATAGCTTGTTTCTGCTTGGGCAGCGGTCCACAAACCAGGTGGCAGATAATATCTGAATTTAGGTGTCTATTCCACTCATTCATTTTTTTTCCCTAACTAAATCACAACAGCCAGAGGCATATAGTAAATATAAATTCGTCAACTCAACCACATAAAAATTAACAAAAATTCTTGCCCCCTAAATAAGCAAAATTAAATGGCAAATGACAAGCTGGACAAAATAATTTCATGGTATTAACAAAGAGTTAATTTCCTAAATACAGTAGATTGGCATCATTAACGATAGTTATGTTCTATAAAGTCACTGAGAAAGCTGAATTAGCGACTACTGAACTATTGCTCCTGTGGGAAATAAAGGGTTAGTTTCCTGTGAGAGCCTTTGGTCACAACATTTTCCTCAACTAATCAATATATAACCTTGTTCTGTATGTGTTTCTGTTTAAAGACACCTTATTGAATACATATTGTTGTTATATATTCTTTAGTATATAATGTTCATTAACATTGAACTCATGGCCAGCAGTGCTATAACTCATGCTTTAAAAAAGCTTATCTAACACCTGGATTTTCTCCATAGGCACACCACAGCCTGCTCACCCTTAGGAACACTGGAGAGCTCTACAGCTCTACATTTAGGGGCCATTTTCAACAGCAAAATCACCAGTAAAAAAGCATGAAAAAGTGGAAAATGTGGAAAATATGGCACTAAATAGACCATGAAAAGACACTTGTTTACAGTATGAGAGCCAGAACAGGGAGGCAGAGAGTCACCTTGTTTGACCTCAGCTAACAAATGTTTTGCTGCTCTGTGCCTGTCTGTGAGTGACCATGATGACCCTGTGAGTATTGATTTGAAGTATTATTCTTGAATAATGAGGATCAATTTTATATTTAAAGGGTTTACAAAAAGCAATATGAAAAAGACCACCTGCCCATTAGAAAAATGGGCAAAGGTAATTATATTAGTCCATTTTGCATTGCTATAAAAGAATACCTGAGACTGAGTAATTTACAAAGAAAAGAGGTTTATTTGGCTCACAGTTCTGCAGGTTGTATAAGAAGCATGGTGCCAGCATCTGCTCAGTTTCTAGTGAGGCCTAAGGAAGCTTATAGTCATGTGGAAAGAAAGGGGATCTGCTGTGTCACATGGCAAGAGAGGCAGCAAGAGAGAGGGGAGGAGGTGCTAGGGTCTTTTTAAACAATCAGCTCTCGTGTAAACTAGAGGGGATTGCACTAATTCATCATCAAGGGGATGGCATCAAGCCATTCATGAGGGATCTACCCTATGACCCAAACATCTTCTACTAGGTCCTACCTCCAACACTGGGGATCACATTTCAACATGAGATTTGGAGGAGACAAACACTCAAACTGTATCAGTAATGAACAGACAGATCTCAAAATAGGAAAGACAAATGACTCCTAAATATATGAACAGATGCTCAACCTCCCTCATAATAAGAAAAATTATCACATTAAGATAAAATTATATTGAGATGCCATTTTTAAACCTATCAGATTTTCAAAGATAAAGAATTTTAATAAACTATTGTGTTGAAGAGGTAGTGAGGAAATAGGCACTCTCATACTTTGCCTATGTGGTTATAAAATGATACAATATTAAATACTAAATCCCATGTCCTTCCCCATGACCACGTCTGGTACTTGGGGATACCAGAGTACTCTTTTCTCTACCCATGACCCCTTTAAAGTTATAGTTTTGATGTTTATGTACATATGTTTCTAAGCAGGAAAGTAGGATGAGGAGAAGGTAGAAGAGAGTATGCAGTATTGCTTTATCCTACTTCTCTATATTCATTTATATCTTATTTGTATCTAATTGTATCTTCCTACTAGTGGACACCAAGCATTCCTGCCCTGGTCGTTAGTGATAAAAATCTAGGTCTTGCATTCTCCCCATTTCGGATCAGTCTCAGGCTATTTTCAGATGCCTCTCCTTTTTTTCTGCTGTTAAATTTATCTGCTAGAATTCTGAATTCCTTCTCTGTGTTATCTTAAATTTATTTGAGTTTCCTCAAAACAGCTATTTTGGATTCTCCGTCTGAAAGGTCACATATCTCTCTTTCTCCAGAATTGGTCCCTGGTGCCTTATTGCATTTGGTGAGGTCATGTTTTCCTGAATGGTCTTGATATTTGTAGATGTTCATCTGTGTCTGGGCATTGAAGAGTTAGGTATTTATTGTAGTCTTTGCCGTCTGGGCTTGTTTGTACCTGCCCTTCTAGGGAAGGCTGTCCAGATTTTTGAAAAGATTTAGGTGTTGTGATCTAAGCTGTATCTGCTTTAGGTGGCCTCCCAAGCCCGGTATGGCTGTGGTTCTTGCAGACTTGTGGAGGTACTGCCTTGATGGTCTTGGTCAAGATCCAAGAGAATTCTCTGGATTACCCAGAAACTCTTATTCTGTTTTCTTACTTTCTCCCAAACACAGTCTCCTTCTCTGTTCTGAGCCACCTGAAACTGGGGGTGGAGTGACACAAGCACCCCTGTGGCCACCACCACTATGACTGTGCTGGGTCAGACCTGAAGCCAGCACAGCACCAGGTCTTGCCCAAGGCCTCCTCTAACCACTCTCCGGCTACTGCATATGTTTGCTCAAGGCCTAGGGCTCTACAATCAGCAAGTGGCAATACCAGCTAGGCCCATGTCCTTCCCTTAAGGGCAGAAAGTTCCTCCAGGTCCCAGGGAGGTCCAGAGGTGCTGTCCAGGAGCCAGAGACTAGAGTCAAAACCTTGGAAATCTACCTGGTGTTCTATTGTACCGCAGCTGAGCTGGCACTGAAATCACAAGACATAGTTCTTCCCATTCTTCCTTCCTCTTTCAAAAGGCATAGAGCTTCACCTGTGGCCACTGCCTCCACAGGCCCACGGGGAGTACTGCCAGACTTCCTCCAAAGTACCCTTAAAGCCCAAGCAAGGGCTCCTCAATCAGCTTGTGGTGGATGCTGTCTGGCCTGGGACTCATCCTCAGGGGAATGGGCTCTGCTGTAGCCCAGAGCAGGTCCAGAAATGTCATCCAAGAGCTGAGTCCTGGAATCGGGGACCCCAAGAGACTGCTTGGTGCTCTACCCCACTGTGGCCAAGCTAGTACCTAAGGTGCAAGTCAAAGTCTGCTTTTCTTTTCCTTCTGCTTTTCTCAAGCAGAAGGAGTCTTGCCTTGTAGCCGTCACAGCTGGGAATGTGCTGAGTCTCACCTGAAGCCAGTAAGTCTCAGAGTCTCACTTAATGGCCCTCCACCTAGCACCTGGGTATCGCTGCTGGTTATTCGGGGCCCAAGGGCTCTTCAGTTAGCAGGTGATGAAATGCTGCCAGGACTGTGTCCTTCTCTTTAAGGAAGCAGGTTCCCTTCTGCCCCAGTGTGTGTCTAGGAATGTTGTTCAGGAGCTGGGGCCTGGAACGGGGACCTCATGACTCTGACCAGTGCCCTATCCTGCTGTGGCTGAGCTGGTATCCAGGATGCAAGACAGAGTCCTCCCCACTCTTCCTTCTCCTTTCCTTCAGCGGAAGGAATGTGTCTCTTTTGGAGCTGCAAACTGTGCAGCCTGGGATTAGGAGAAGGGTGATTCTAGTACGCTCTTAGCTGCCGCAGCTGTTGTCTTAGTAGTTGTGTGCCTCCTCAATCCACTGTCTCTGGGCCCAGTTCAGCCCTAGGACTTGTCTGGGAGTTGCAGCCTGGACTGCCTTTCATGTTTATTTAGACCCCCAGAGTGCTTTAGCCTGCTGTGGAGAGGCTTGCAAGAACTCAAGCTCCCGCTGGAATTGGTGATTCCCCTCTGGCTAGGGCTAGTTTAAATGCTGTCTCTACAGGTGAGTGGTTTGGTTTTCCTTTCTGCTGTAACAGGACAGCACTGAGTTCAATGCGTCACAATTGCTTCACTTTCCCTCTCCTAGAGCTCTGAAATGCCCTTCTCTCCACCCACACCATCGCTGCTGGAGGAAGGGGGCAAATGGGGGAGCGGGGAGTGGGGAATAGGGGATTGGGGAGGGATGACATCTGTGATTTAAGACTGTTTTTTCGGGCCAGGCATGGTGGCTCACACCTGTAATCCCAGCACTTTGGGAGGCCGAGGCAGGCAGATCACGAGGTCAGGAGTTTGAGACCTGCCTGGCCAGCATGGTGAAACCCCGTCTCTACTAAAAATACAAAAAAAATTCTCCAGGTGTGGTAGCACACGCCTGTAGTCCCAGCTACTTGGAAGGCTGAGGCAGGAGAATTGTTTGAACCTGGCAGGCGGAGCTTGCAGTGAGCTGAGATCGTGCCATTGCACCGCAGGCTGGGCAACACAGTGAGACTCCGTCTCAAAAAAAAAAAAAAAAAAAAAAGACTTTTTTCTACCTCTTATGTGCCTCTTTTAGTGATATGAAGTTAAAACCAAGTACTGTGAGTGCTCACCTGATTTTTGGTTCTTATGAAGGTGCTTTTTTTCTATAGACAGTTGTTAAATTGGTGTCCTTGTGTGTGTGGGTCGCTTGGGGGAGACTTCTGTTCCACCATCTTGCTTTGAATCCTCCTTTTAATCTTCTGTAACTATTCAAAATCTCAAGACCCCTGTCCTGTTTCAACCCTTCACATCAAATTTTCATAGCTCTTAACTTATAGAGAAAATTGAAGCCATGAAGTATAAAATGTCTTGACTTGTCCCCTATCTCTAAAAGATTTGTCTAGATACCTACTTAGCCGTACTTTTCCCCCTTATAGATGAAGGATGAAGTTTCTTGAATCCAAGTTCAACTTGCTAGAGCCTGCCTCTCTTTGTTCTCATGCAGGTTGAAACTCTCCTCTCCGTCTCTACTGATTTATTATATAAAGATTCTCATATTTCATTAAAAAAAAAAAGCTCTCTTCACCCTGTTACCACTCTGGTTACTGGTATTTCTTACTCATGCTTCTTTTCTCAGCCAAGCTTCCCAAAAGCATGTCTTTTCATCCTGCCTCCTCTTCCTCCCTTTTCTCTTCACTGTGGGATTCACAGTAAGCTACTGTCCACAGTCCCACTCCTTGGAAACTGTTATGCCAAAGGTTATACTTGTCTTCTCAAATGTTGCAGCCAGTGGAGAAGTTTTAATCCTTGTCTTAAGAGACCTCTTATTGGATTCACAGTGTTAGCTAGCTAGTTTTTTTCCTCTTAAAACCCTCTACTCCTGTGGCTTGGGTGACATCACTCTACTTGTTTTATCCCACTTCTTGAGTACTCCTTGTCAGAAGCGAGTCTTCCTTTTACCCATTAAACATCTATGTTCTGGAGAATACGCCAGCTGCCCGCAGCTCTTCTTACCCTATCGTTTCCTAAACAACCAAATCCATTAGTTTTATTTACTTCCAACATGTGAATCAGTAAACTTCCATCTCTAAAAGTGAACCCTCCAGCCATGAACATATGTGACATCTCCACCTGGAGGCCACATAAGAACATGTCTGAACTGAATGCAACATGTCTGCTACCCTCATTCTCATTCAACTTGCTTTCTTCCTGCCTTTGATTTCCCCATGTGCTCTCCCCTGCACCCATCCCAAGTCACCCCAAGCCACATGTGGTCAATAGTGAAGTCTTTCAGGGAATATTTTGATTTGATTTTGCATCAGTCACAGTCCTGGCAGGAACCTGATGGCATGAGCAAATGATGTGACTAAGGAGTGTGAAAACCACTGTGTAAAGGGACTTGTTACAAAGTGTGGGCAGGATTTAGGGAAACCATAAAAGAACGGCACCGTGCACTGGACTGGAACAGCAGAGAGTGCCCACCACTCTCATCCTGATAGGGCAAGAAGAAGGGGAGGTGACCAGAACCTGGAGGCTGTGCCTCTCCAGAGAAGACTGCCTGGTAAGAGCTGTCATCTGGCCAGGAAGGAGGAAGGGAAAATAATCTGAGACTCACTTTCCTCCTATCCTTCTTCTACGGGTGCCTACCACTGGCTGAACTCAACTGGAAGCGAGTGGACAAGGAGCTGATTGAATCAGTCCATACAGATCAGCCTCCTCAGTTAGAGAGCTGGGTGGAGAAGTGAGGAGGATGGATCTGGAGGGTCAAGTGGAAAATATCCAGGACAGACTCCTGCGGGGACTCAGCATACAGCTGTTACTATTTATACTAGGGTTTTGCTGACCTTGATGCAATTTCATACGTTTCCCTTCTCAGTCTCTAGCATTCTTTCTGTTTTTCCCCTTTGGCTCTGGCTTTCTCCCACTTTTCTTTCAAACTGGCTTTATGCCTCTGACTGAGTCCATATGTCCCAAGAGTTCTGGCATCATATAAGGCTCTACTCAGGCATGTGGTGGGATTCCTGTTCTCTGGGACAGTGACACTAGATGAGGGCTGAAACTGTTTATTTCCCTCAGCAAAGTTTCCTGGCAAACGTCCACCTGAAGAATCATCTGTTCATGAGAGTCTAAAGAATCTTACCAAGTTCTAGGTGACCAGAAATGAGTAATTAGAAGGGAGGGAGGTAGGGATTTTGTTTAGAAGCAGTGATTTCCTAATAATGCCTAGATGTTACTGAATGTCTTTTTTACAAACATTCCAGGGTTTAGAGACATGAAAATATAATATTTTGTTATTGTTGTTTTTGAGATGGAGTCTCACTGTTGCAAGGCTGGAGTGCAGTGATGCGATCTTGGCTCACTGCAAACTCTGCCTCCTAGGTTCAAGCGATTCTTCTGCCTCAGCTTCCCAAGTAGCTGGAACTACAGGTGTGCGCCACCATGCCCAGCTAATTTTGTAGTTTTAGTAGAGATGGGGTTTCACCATGTTGGCCAGGATGATTTCAACCTCTTGACCTTGTGATCTGCCTGCCTGGGCCTCCCAATGTAATATATCTTAGTTTGAGAAATCTTACACACAAGATCCCTTTTACTTATCGTATTTCTTGGTTCTTTCACTTTAAAGTATCCTATTTTGTTCTACTGGGGAGGTAGAATTAGCAAACAAGACGTCTTCAATTATTTGCAGCTTGGCATTTGTGTCTGTCAAAAGGCTGGTAAAACGAAAATTCTGTGTAAGAGGAAAATGCTTATCATGGACGCCTATTTTCTTGGGGAAGTGTCACTTCATCCATTCCATAAGGTCTTTGTAAGTTGGTCTTCCATGAGCTCCATCATCCTTAGCCATAGAAATTGATATTTCATACAAGTTGTGCCAAAAATAAAGTATCCTTCCTCTAGTAACATGGTTGGGGTAGAAGTGAGTATGTGACCCTTAAGAGATCAATAAAAATCCTTTCCTGGATTGATGTACTGGAAAAGACACATTCCTTTGAAGTAGGGTGGCTGAGTTGGGAAGGTGTGAATCTGGGGCAGCTATTTGTAGTCAGGTTCTTATTTGGAAGCTGTAGAAATCCACTCTGGATGGTTTAAGCAGAAAAGAAATTTGTTAGAAGCCTGTTGAGGAGGAGATGTTGGTCAAAGGATACACAATTTCAGTTACATAGAAGGAATAAGTTCAAGAGACCTATTTTAAAATGCCCTGACTGGTTAATAACAATGTATTGTATTCTTGCAAATTGCTAATACAGTAGATTTGAAGTGTTTTCAGTACAAAAAAAAGTACATGAGGTAATGCATATATGTTAATTGTCTTGATTTAGTCATTCCATTATGTATACATATTTCAAATCATGTTATACAAGATAAATAGGTACAATTTTATATGTCTATTAAACTTTTTTTTTTTTTTGAAACAGCGTCTTGCTCTGTCGCTCCGGCTGGAGTGTAGTGGCATGTGGCCCGATCTCGGCTCACTGCAACGTCTGCCTCCCGGATTCAAGCAATTCTTCTGTCTCAGCTTCCCGAGTAGCTGGGACTACAGGCATGTGCCACCACGCCTGGCTAATTTTTGTATTTTTAGTGGAGATGGGGTTTCATCATATTGGCCAGGCTGATCTTGAACTCCTGACTTCGTGATCCACCCGCCTCGGCCTCCCAAAGTGCTGGGATTACAGGCATGAGCCACTGCACCTGGCCTAAACATTTTTTAATAAAAATTAATTTTTAAAATAGCTTATTACCAAGTAGCAGATGGTATCCCTGGGGTGGCCAGAGAATCAGGCACTATATTCACCAACTGGAATATGGCTCTAAATTATACCTCAGGCCTGGTCCAGTGAGGACACCATTGCTATCATGGCTGAGCCCTAAGCTCTCCAGCCCACAGAGCTGACACTGAGCCTAGGATGCTGGACATCACATTAGTGTAGCAGCTGCTGCTGTTGCCCCAAAAATGTGAGTTCAACAGGGAGAAGGCCTCAAAGTTTCTTTTTTTAATTTTGCTTTCTAGCTCCAAATTTAGGAAGACCATGTCTGATTGGGGTAGTCTGGGTTATATGCCAGATCCCCAGCTGCAAAGGCGTATGGGAAATCAAACATCTGACATTTTCAGCTTTTATACTGGGAGGGCACATGCCCCACCAAGACTTATGAGGCAGGAAATTCCCTAAACATAGAGAGGAGTTCCAGATGCTACAGAACGAAAGAATGACCAATACCATTACAATAGCCACCTTCCCTATCATGGGAGAACTGGTTTGCAGGATTAAGCCAACGTAAAGGAGGGAGAAAAGCCAAGAGATGGAGAGACAGACAAAGCCCAGATGACATTATTGAAGCCTCTGAATCTAGATGTGCCTGAAGCTTTTTTTCCCTTCTCTGGCCTTACGTAAGCTGATAAATTCCCTTTTTGGCTTTAGTTACATACTCCCTTATGAGCTGAGCGTCTGTCACTTGTAAACAAGAGATTCCTGCCTTATATGGTGCTGCGTTCATTATTAGTGTAGAAATCATATTCTTGCTTCTTTATTGGGGCATTTTTACAGAGTTCTCCCTGCCAATGCTTTTTGAATATTCTTGATGCGCTGACACATGGACAAGCCTGAGTGAGGAGGGAGAGAAGCCCATGCCTGTCAGCTGGCCTGGGAGGTTGGCCAGTCTCTGCCTTGTCCTGTGTAAATGCTTTCTCAGATCAAATTATCCAGATTTTCTCTAATTTTGCTCCTGTCTCCTCTATTTCAAGGAATACTGTTCTCAGCTAAAGAGAGCATGAAATCTGTGCTCTGTGTCCAGTTGCAGGGTCAAGGTGTCTGCTTTGACTGTCTCTAAGATTTATGGATTTGTACAGGAATCCATTTGTAAACATTTGATTAGAGGCCGGCTCCTTCCTCTCCAGGAGTTGGCATATGTGTGGCTCCGTGGAATTAGTGTTCTGGTGTAGGACACACCCCAAGGATTTATTCTCTGGGGGAATAAACATCTTGGAGCTGTTCCCTCATTTTCTGGGGCAGAATACTTGTTGCCTTGTCCCCCTTCACCTTCCTAAGCACCTCTGGCCTCCCTGTTTCTTGGATCCAACCCGGTCAGGGACTCACCCCAGCTCCGTGGAGCAGGGACTTGGGTATGGATTCTGGAAACTCCTTTCTGCTTGTCTGATCATCTTCACTTCTCTGATGGCCCAGGGAGCTGAGGCCTTTAGGAGAAATGGATGAGAGGTCAAGGAATTCAAATAACATATGAATGGAAAGTCTAAGGTCTTCTTGGCATCTAAAACGGTACCCATTTCTCCTAAATGGCTCAGACGCTCCTGTGGATAGAGTGTTCTTTCATCTGATGTCACTGAGAGGCTGAAATGCAGATTCTGCATGTCTCTGGCACTTCTTGGGTTTATGAGGATGGGTCCCTCTGCTCAAACTGCCCTTTCCTGGGGAACCCTGAGAAGTTCCAGGCTACCCAGGAGCTGGTGAATAGGCAGAAGAGGAAAGGCCTGGGATGGTCTGGGTGAGTGGGGGGAACCTGGGCTGAAGGCTGACGTGTCTTCCGCTTGGTTGCCCCTGAGGTGGGGCTGGGCACCTGACAATCCTGGCTGGCCCTGAAGCTGATAAAGCATTGGTCATCAGAATGCAGCAGGTTGGGCTGTGATTCCTTGCCATTCAGATGAGCTGAAGCCAAACAACTCATAAGATGTCTCTTATCTTACCCTATCTCAGTGTACACATTTACGCCCTAAATCCTCTTTCTGCATTAGGATTTTCAGTGAATCTACTGAATAAATAGCAGATGCTGAAGAACTGAGTGATGATACATTTCTCACTTTTCAAACAGCAACTTGATGGCATTTAACTTCTCTTGAAGCTTCCAGACTCTGGAATATATCACACTTATTGGCTGAATTTCCCTTTGAACTTGGAGGGTTTTCAGCAGACATGAGTAACTGGTGAACAGAAGTTGTGGTCAGCATGTGGTGTGGATCCTAGAGGAAGTGAAAGCAGGTATTTAAGATGATCATTCAATTCTTCAAGGCATTTCCTTTTTCTATAAAAAGATTATATATTAACCTGATTAGAAATATGTAAATAAGCTGCCTCCTTCCTTTTATTTTCATCTGTTGCTCTGCAAAATCCATTCTTTCTCTGGGAATGGAAGGAACTGATGTAATTGTTCTGTGTGGAAGACAATGAAGAGCCATTGGATCCTTGCCAAGTACATTTCCTGCCAGGGCCTGTTCCTGCACTCAGTTTAATTATGAGCAATTGTTTGGGCTGTGATGTGAAGAAATATTAGAGAATGGAAAAAAAGAAGACCAGAGTTCAGAATATTATGCTACAACTGATTCATGTTTTGGCAAGAACTCTTAACTAGATTTTATGCTTTCGCCTTGTGATGGTATCATAGGGAACAGCTTTGCCATATAAGCACATAAAGCCCAATCGTACGGTTTATTTTGAAAAGGTCCAAGTAAAAGCATTTGAAAAATTCAGGAATCACACCAGCCATAGGGTAGAGTTCTGTGTTAATCATGTGCGGTGCCCTCATCAGAGGGACCGCAGTTATTTTAAACTGCATGTTAACACCACCTATATTTAGCTGGTTTGTCAAATTTTACTGCTTAGTTTTTCATATATTTGACAAATCTCACATTTTACAGAGAGGCTCTGATTAATTCTCACGGTGTGTGCTCGGAGAGGGACGTGAAGCCAGTGGAAGTTGAACTCTGTGAGGAAGGCTGGGAACAGAGACAGGTTTTTCTGGATCCGGGTCTGAATCAGGCCAACCAGGAGCCTAGTGTCCTCAAGCGGCCACTGCTGGGAACGTGATGTAGGCAAGGAGCTGGAGATCAGACTCCACATGGGCCACTGACCATTTCTGTTTTTTGATTAATAAAGGAAAAGACAAATACAGAAAAGCATAACAAGAAATTTTAAGTAGCCTAATATCTCACCACCTAGAGATAACGCCTATATGGCTTCAAGTCTTTCTCTAGCTTGTGTTTACACATAAGCATATATTTTTGAATAATTACAACCATTCAACATAAACTGTTTTGTATGATACTTTTCTAATTAAAATGTAGCATGAGCATTTCCCTTGCTTCTAATTCAAAGGAAAGAAGTTTTAGTAGCTGGATGTGGTTACCTTTAATAGCTGTACATTCACTCTGAATACCAGTTGGTTTTGTATACATATTTACTGTGGCTACTGTGGCTGTTTTAATTAGTGTCTGTTTGAATCTCATCGAGGTTGAGCAATTTTTTCATATTTATGGCCATTTATGTGATTCTTCTTTGGTGAATTGCCTATTTACATCCTTTACCCATATTTCTATGATGGAGACATTGAATTAATTCTAATTGATTTAAAAGATCTCTCTCTCTTGAACACATTAACTCCTTTTATCATATCTTATAAAAAGGTTTTCACAATTGTTTCCTTTCTTATCTTGTTCAAGATTCTTTTAAGATGGGAAGATTTACATTCTTATGCAGTCACATACATCAGGTTTTTTTCTTTATTTTTTTCTACCTTTATGTTCAGAACAGACTCTGGGTCTCAACATCAGACACTTTTTATCCATATTTTCATTCTTTCATGGACACAATTTTACATTTAACACCCTCTCACATCTTAGATTTCTTTTGCTGTGTGATATGTAGGATGGTTTTTGATGGGTCCTGCGTTTGTCTGGTATTCATTTTGTTTTGAATTGACTTATGGCTATTCTTGCCCTATTATCAGACTGCTTGAACTATTATAACTTTATAGTTTGCCTTCATTATCTTCTAGGGCAAGTCCTCCCTCTTTTTACTATTATTTCCTTCTTTAAAAAGCCATCAATGATTAAAATAACATTTTTACTTAAGTGTTTTCAATTGAATTTTGTCTTTTGGCTGTAGTTAGGAAAGATGACCAAAACAATTGGTTCTCAATATTCAGCTAATACTAGATACTCTGGATTCATACTTAGTATTTATTTGCATTGATTTCACTCCACCTAGCTTGTTTCCAAAAATGGCAGAAAATACCGTGCTGCCCATTCTAACAGATAGAGTCTCAGCGGTAAGCATATTACATTTTTAATGGAGAAATTATGTGGACATTTTTCTACTGAAATAGTCACAGTTAAATAAAATGAATGGTATGCCAGCATCCAGTATATATCTGAAGACTGCTGTGGAAGATTAAAAATTAGAGACCATCGAAAATTTCTCTTCCTCAGCACCACTGAGAACAGGAACAGGAAATGTCCCAAGCGACACTTGCTCACAGAGGATTAATGATAGGAAGTGACCTTGAAGCTTCGTTCCCAAGAAATAGAAACAAACTTTCCCTGGCAGCTGATGGCAGATAACTCTGAAACCAAAGGAATGTAAGTGAATTTTAAGGGGGGTGAGGAGAAGATATTGTGGAGTAAGAACGTGGTTCCAACCATGACCAACTGGAATTTTAATCAAATAACAAAGTGGTCACTGCCCTGCGTAGCCACTGTTGTGCTCTTAACCAAGATTTTCTTCTTACTGCAGATAAATCGAGACATTTCACATTGAGTTTTTCTCACTGCAATGCATGAAGCTGTGTAATCATCCACCTAAGATTATCATATGAAAGAAGTGTGATTTCAATTCTTTTTGATTTGTCCACATCTCTGAAGAACACACTTTTGATGTGTATAGGTGCAGAGATTTAAAATTTTATATTTGTCTAGTACATAAAGATTATAGCTCAACAAATAGGGAATAATTTAAAACAGTAAGGTTGTCCTAGAATAACTGATTTTAATGTTTAGAATTATTTATGAAATACAAAATTACAAATATTCTGCAAATACCTACCTGCTTAGTTGTGTCAAAGGAGAGACTGTTGAACAATTTCTGGCTAGAGTGCTGAGATTTGCACAAATTAGAAAAGGTTTAAAGAAGTTTTTTTCACGGTAGTTTAATTGAAGCGATTGTGTGCAAATGTTTTTGGGTGTTTATGATATACCTTTAAAAATTGTTTCTTCCAGGTGCAGTGGCTCATTCCTCTTGCCCCAGCACTTTGGGAGGCCAAGGTGGGCAGATTGCTTTAGTCCAGGAGTTCAAGACCAACCTGGGCAACATAAGGAAACTCCATCTCTACAAAAAATTTAAAAATAGCTGGGCACAGAGGTGTGTGCCTGTAGTCCCAGCTACTTGTGAGGCTGAAGCAGGAGGATCTCTTGTGCTCAGGAGTTCGAGGCTGCAGTGAGCTGGGATTCCTCCACTGCACTCCAGCCTGGGTGACAAAGAAAGACAAAAAAACAAAAAATTGTCTCAGTTCCAAGTAATAGAAAACTTTAGATGAATGAGCTTAAACAATGAGGACATTTACTAACATACGTAACAAGTAATTCAGAGGTTAATGTTCCAGAGAAGATGAATTCATTGGCTTGGTCATTTAGCTTCCTACTTTCTGCTGCTCTGCCATTCTCAGGTTCTGAGAGGGATTGGTTATCTCCCCTTATTGTGTCAAAGCGTCCTTTGTAGACACAAAATTATACTGTAGAAGAATGTGAGTGTTTTCTCTTGTTTCTCTTGAGAGGGAGGAAATGTTTTCTCGTAGTCCTCAGAAGACCGTCCTTCATAGCTAATTGGCCAGATCTAAACCAATTGCCCACTCCCAAACTAATCACTGGCAAAGGAAATGAACCGACTGTAGTTGGTTTGGACCAATCAGTTTAGACTTGGATCACATAAGGAAGGCGTGAACATGCAAGCAAACAGTATTGAGATTTTACCAGCCAGGTGGGAGAGTCTATTGTGAAACAACAACCAGCATTTGAAAGTGATTTCCCATATATTATATATGAACAGTAATCAGTGAATAATGGCATTTTAAATCAATTCTAAATATTTTAAAGTTGATTTTAACTAAAATGGAAAAGCTACTAAATTAACATGTTTCTGATGAGCCATTAAAACTTTTATTTATTTGTAAGGTCACAGAGATCTTACATAGTCTTAAAATATTTACCATTCTAATCAAGATCCAACGAAAAGATTGTATTTTTTGTTAAGTAAATTCAGATAAGGTTTAGATGGATGTGTTTTTAATAGTACAAAGGACACCCTAAAATCTTAGAAGTACAGTTACACTTACATGGTTGAACAGTTCTGCTAAGCACGCAAACTGGCCCAATGGGAATGAAACCATCTTACAAGCTATTGCTGCAATAGTTGCTAAAAGTGTTGTGCTCTTTTTCTTGCTGTGAAACAGTTTTCCACTTGCGGAACTGTGGAAACACTCATCTGGAAGAAACTTGAATTTATCCTTTTGAGAGGTGTTGGCCTGCGGTTCAGACCAAATCCCATCAACCTAATTGCTCCTACCACAAGGCCTCAAGAGTAAAGAATGCTCCCTTTGTTTGTAACCTGACAGAGGGGGCAGAGCTCCACAAGATATATTGCTTGCAAAAGAAGAGAGAAATATGACTTTACATGCCATCCTCCTCCCAGCTAGTTGCTTTTCTGGCACTACTTAGTTGTACATTGGGATTTTTCTGCATTCTAAAAACATATTTATTTTAGAATGGGAGTAGCCCATTCTTACTCCTGATTCTCAGTTTCTGAGAATTGACATGATCCCAACCAGACACTCGTCAGATTTTCTGCTGTAGTACTTGGCTGTCAAAGCTAAAAGTCAGTCCTAGTATAAGACCAGTGATCTCTGACTTGCAGAGAGGGTTGTTATGGGAGGAAGAACACTGCTCAGGCTCAGGCTTGGTGAGGCTGTGTTGTAATCAAGGTTTTGTATGTTGAGCGAGACTGTCTTACCTTTTAGTTCTTTTTTGCATGTTCCCTCCTGCTGTGGCTTCGGTGTTTGCATCCTTTTTATCTCTTTCCCTCTATCAAATCTAATAGCAGAAAAGGAATCAAATAAACTCCATAACATTCAAGGGTAAATGCTATAAGGTTAGAGACACATTTGCATTAACCTTTTCCTTGAATTTTCAAGTAAGACAAATCTCTAAGTCAAAGGCTGCATTTGTAATTGTGACATTTGGGTTTTCCATAAAAGCCGGGAAGAAAGGTTGTCTTTTTATTCTTTTTTAGGGATTATAATTCTTCTTGCAGTCCCAAAAAATCCTTCCATATACTGAGGTGGCTTCTTAAAGGGCTTTAGTGAAAGGAAAACAGGCTTGGAAAGAAGTGGTTGTTATAGCTGGTGTAAAGATTCAGAGTTAAACCCATCAGATCAATGAAACTGTTCAATGTCACACCCACTCACCACCCTCCCCATCTGTGAGGCACTGACATATAAGAATGGTGGGAGCATTTTATTACCACATTGGAACCCACAATTTTATAACTTTGGGAGGCCTGGTAACTTTAGTGCATTAGACTATTGGGAATAGAATTGAGATAGGAGTATTTTAGAAAATTATAAACACTGAATTTATGTCCTACCTACAGCCAAAGGGAAGGGTAGGCAGCTTACATTAAGACATCCTAAGCAATAAAATAGCAAAACCACTAAAAAAAAAAAAGAGAAAGATTCAAGAACCAAGAAGTTAAATGGTAAGGGTAGGATTATACCAGAAAATTATTTATATTAAACTATTCTTAGCAGCATATAAGTTAGTTCTGAACTTAGAATCAAGAAGGAGTTGAAAGGTACACAGGTCTGCTTCTCTTCCTGTCTAGCCATTAGGAGAGTAGAAGAATCCTAGTCCTCAGTTTAGGAAATAATCCATTATGCAAGTTTTTATGTGTGTGGGGGAATATTCAACAATACAGAGGATAAGATGATTTATTGCTGTGAGTCATTTTGGTCAAGTGTAGATAGCTATTTAAGATTAATAGAGATTTGAAAATGTGGGGGAGAGGTTTGTGGTGAGCTGTAATTGTTTTTTTTTTTTTTTTTCCTTATAGATTTGATTCCTGGTAGTTTAGGATTCCTGATATTAAAGGGGTTACCTTAATCCATTTTAGGAACCCCAGGAAGTATGTTTCCTGGACTTGTTATGTATGAAGCGAAGTTCTCCGGAGATAACATGGGCATCCCAGCGTAGTGTCTTGGGGAAAGGATTTTACACATGCTCACAGGGTTTATAGAGTATTCAACTCACCCATGACTCAGAAACAAAAATGGAATCAAAATACTTTCTTGAAACTCATATAATCCCTCTTGTATAAGCCTTAAAATGTGCCCAATAATAGCTATCGTAAAAGAGACTGTGTCCTCTGCATGAGAAAATAGGCTGCTTACATTTCTGAATTTTTTTTTTTTCTGGGCTCTTTACAGAGAGAGATAACATCTAGCAAGTCGGGTAGAAAAAAATCATAGCTGCTCTTTGTAGTCTTTACTGAGGGAGAAGCAAATGGTTGCCCTAAAGCCAGGCAAGAGAAAATGAAGGGCATCAAGCTCAGCTGTCTGAGAACCAGGCAAGGCTTGTGATGGGAAAAGCAGCAGAGCACAAAGCCCCTTTCACCAGCTGCCTGTGCCATTCAGATGGTTTGCTGTGGATGGAGATAAGTTGGATTTATGGGAGAGGGTCTCCCCAAAGGGTCTAGCACACAATCCTCTCTTCTAGACAAACGGGAAACCTTATTCATCTGTTAACAGCAGCCAGGAGAAAATGGCCCTTGAAGATGATATCTGTGAAAAAACATTGTGTGCTAGTCAAAGAAACTATTTGTTTCCATGGAGGTAGAGGAATCATTGAGGGTTTTAATTCTTGCCTGCCTCTTTTCTGAAAGGTCGCTGCCTAGGTTTTCTCATTTACAGCACCTGACACTGCTACTTCTGCCAGGATCCATTAGTACTGTCTCGATGGTTCCCTCGGCCAATTACAAAGAATTTAACATTAATGAGGGGCTGGGGCACTAAAGAGCTCATCATCAGCAACTCAAGGGACAACTGGGAGAGGCACACACTCCGTCAAAGATGTAGATATTTGTTTTTTCCATTCTAATGAAATCACACAACACTCATGCTCATAATGCACTTATCTTGGCAGCTTTCCAACCTATTGAACACTTGCTGATTATGTCAGCCATCAAGTTTGCTGTCCAGTGCAAACTCTGAGTTTGTCCAGGTCTGTCTGTCCCAGTAATTACCTGCTCATTGATCTAATTGTTGTTCTGACTTGTCACCTATTAGCAATATAGGCATTCTTGCTCTTAAATCAGAGGTTCTCAGATTCCTGAAGTAGTTCTCATCCAAGGAAGGCACAGTCCCCTTGGGGGTTGTTTGGGAATGTATGGGGGGTATTTTGGATTGTCCAGTCAGATTTTATTAGGCAGAGAGCAGTGATGCTAAGCTTCCTGAAACACGCAGGACAGACCTATTCAGTATAAGATCTCCTCACTCCAAATGTCCAAGGTGAGTTTAAATGGACAAATATTACCCAATACCTACCTCTCAGTCCTGATGGCCCCTCCTAGGAACTTCACTTATCTCTGGATGAGGCAAATCTTCTTAGACACACAATCAACTGGTAATGCCACAGCATGACTGACCTCAAAACGGCGCCCACCATGATCTGTGGCTCAACGGGAACACCTAATTGAGTCCAAAGACCTGGATTCAAGTGTCATTCTATCATTTCCTAGTGGTGTGGCCTCTGATGAGTGACTTGACCTCTGTAAGCCTCAGTTTCCAGATCAGAAAAATGAAGGTGTGAAAGCATACCTCACAGGGCTGTGCAGATTAAAATAGACGATTAGTGTGTAATCACTTTGCAAATAAGAAGCTCCATACACTTGATACCTATTACGTGTATATGACCTGCTGCTTCTGCTGTCTGGGACACTTAGGAGAAGGAGGCCTAAGCCTGGTTCCCAGAAGGCTAAGGAAGTGAACTTTGCTCCCCAAAAGCATGCATTCATTTATGAGTTTAGAGAGGACAATTTGTCTCTCCATTTCTTGGGCACATATGTAGGACACTTGTTTTGAAGGCTGTGCATAACAGATGTCAGACATTCATGTTTTGGGGAAGAATGCCCCAAAGAAGTTACTGAGTCACTGATTGTCTCTTCTGGCTTTTGGTAGTGCCTGACCCTGATGAAGATTCAGGGCAGAGATGTTGCAAAGAATGTGGGAGAAAGGCATCATTGTCATAAGCCCTGGAAACGTAAGGGGCAATGTTGGAGGGGGGCTGTAGGGTTTGCTGCCAAGTGGAAGAATTATAAAGTTTTCAAATACGTACCAGCCGGAGGTCTGGGATGAAACACACAAACAGCTAGGGACTTGCACAGCAACAAGAGAAGGTTGCTGAGGTTCTTAATAGAGGGGCCTAGGTGGTGGAGGTGGTAGGGGTAGGGAGAGCTGATCCGTGCAGACTGTGTATAAATGCTGGCAGGAATTCAGGAACAAGAGAGGTTGTGCCCATGTGGAAAGCAGAGAGAGGTGTCTTCATGGTGGGTGGATTGGCGGGGGAGCATATCTTTCAAGAAAAGGCCCAGAAGGAGATGCCAGAGGCAGAGCCAGAATCAGCGTTTTCTTAATCATGGGGCCACTGTTAACTTGAGTAAATTTGGTAAAATGTATTTGAACAAATTTAGTAAAAGTCTCAATATTTTAAACCACTCAGTCCTTTACCTACCAGTCTATTTTAAATCAGGGATCCCAAATTATTGGCTTGATCAAATTGGCAAAATTACTGATTTTATTTAAAATTTAAAAATAATACATACTTATTGTAGAAAATTTTAGAAAATAGAGCTAAGCAAAAATAGGAAAACTTAAGGCACTCATAGTCCCACCACATAGAGATAACCATGGTTAACATTTTGGTGAGTTTCCTTCAGACTCTATTATACATTTAAAATATAATAAATGAGAACATACTTTATATAATCTTTTTCACTTGCTATACTGCTAGTATCTCTCTAGCTTGCCTGAACTTGCTACTTGTCAATAGTTTGTCATCTGGCAATTTTAGGGTGCCCCTGTGGTAGTAGGAGGTGGCGGACAGGTCGGGGGTGGATTGGGCAAGGGTTTCCAGGGGCAAGCGCTCATTGTGTTCAGTTAACCTGGAGCCCTGATTCATATCCTCTTAGTGACCAGGAAGGTGACTGTTCCTGATGGAAGGCTAAACAGCCAGTGAGCCAAAGGAAAAGGTTACTTCTGTTTGAAAACAATGCTTGATATCCTTGTGGATGAACCGTGGACACTTTGAGCTGTGCTTCCTTACACAGGCTTCAGTAGAAATGCGACTTAAAGAGATATTGGTTGCCTTTGTGTTATTTATGTTGTAGAAAAGAACACACACACACACACACACACACACACACACACACACACACGTGTCACTCATAACCCCACAGAGATAACTGCTTTGACTTTTTGATTTTTTTATGCTTGGATCTTTGGTTCTTAATCTAAAATAATTCTACCAATCAGAGATTCCTTTTACTACCATTTTGGTGTCATTATTTTTAAAAACAAAATTGTAGTTATTCTGATTTGCAGCTGCTTCTTCTTCCTGTAGTAACCAAGTATTTTCCTTTAGCCACTGGATAATCTTCTACATCGTTTCAAACAGGTACCTGATAGTCCATTGAATGGACTATAAGGATGAAAAAGAGTCCTTTGTCACGGAGCATTTAGGTTATTTCCAACTTTAGGCTTGTTTTCAAATAATGTTTATAATATTAAAAATAAAATTAAGCAAATAATTGTGCAACCTGCAAACAAAATCATGATCACTGAATACCATGGTTATTCTTTTATGAGACAGAGCATGACATGGAAAAATCTCAGGAGACAGACATCCCACTGGCTCTGCTTTTGAGGATGTAGTTTAGTCTCATCCTCTTGTTTTACACTGTAGGGAACTGAGAGTCAACAAACCTGAACTACCTCTCCCAACCACAGAACAAGCAAATCATAAAACCCGAAAATCTCTGACTTGCAGTCTTATGCCCTTTATTTGGTTAATATTGATTGATTGATTGATTGATTGATTGATTGAGACAGAGTCTTGCTCTGTCACCCAGGCTGGAGTGCAGTGGCACAACCTCAGCTCACTGCAACCTCCACCTCCCGGGTTCGAGTGATTCTCCTGCCTCAGCCTCCCAAGTAGCAGGGATTACAGGTATGCGTCTCTATGCCTGGCTTAATTTTGTATTTTTAGTAGAGACGGGGTTTCCCCATTTTGGCCAGACTGGTCTTGAACTCCTGACCGCAGGTGATCCGCCCACCTCGGCCTCCCAAAGTGCTGGGATTACAGGCATGGGCCACCATGCTCAGCCTATTTGTTTAATATTTAAATCCAATATTCTTAGATCTAAAAATATAAATAAGTAACAAAAAAGGTGGGGATTGTTGCTGATAATAATTCCAACATCCTTTCTACCTGAGACTTATAGAATCATATTTCTGTTATTCAAATATATTTCCACTTATTTTAGGGATGATTCCCTGGAAAGATACTGTGTGTATTTGGTGTTGTCAACCTATACAATTTTGGTTTTAAATCTTTTCAATGCCTTTTTAAATTCATGCTGGCAACTTTTTGCTAAAATGTTTTTACCTGTTGCTATTGCATTGTTCCATCCCCTTCCATTTTGGTTTCTATTTCTGTGAACTCTTGCCACCACATCATCACTCTGAGTCCTCAGGTTCACAGTGTTTATTATGGCTTGGACTCTTTTCATATTTAATAAAAGGGCCTGTTCATATCTTTCATCGGGTTTGCAATAATCTCAGTATCATGCACATCCCTGAGTCTAACATCTGTTCTCCCTGACTTTGCAATTTTGAATTCCGCTATTGTAACCTTCAAAGTGGTCCATATCACATCAGTGTGAAGTCGAACAGATGCCATGGCACAATGCAACTGGCTTTACTCTCTTTATGTGCTCAACCTATTATGTGGTAGATATGACACAACCGTCCCTTCACTCCCCTGTCACTTTTAGTAGTCTAAGCCTTCTGCTTTATCATCACCATTGTATCTTCAAGGACTTCCAATTCCAGGAGAATGATTTAAAATCCTGTGAAAAAGAATCATTCCTTCAAAACCTCTCTCTCTCATTCTTTTTAGGTCAATAGAAATGTTCATTTATCTGATTATTTGCAGCGCAAACACAATTATTCAGTGATGTTTTGAGCACATCATATCTTGCTAGTTTATTATTCCACAGTTTTCAATGACTCTTTGCAGAAGGAGGATCACAAATTAGATTAAGGAATATGTTTCATTTCCTTTGATCTAGGACACGGATAGGACTTCAGAGACTCCAGCAACTCTCCTTTGTCCTGCTTTTCAGACTCACATAATAGAACATCAATCTTGCAAAGGATCTCTCTGCCAAAACCACTGAGTTTAATTTAATAGGCTACTTGGTTAAGACTGGAAGTCTTTATCTTCCATCCTCCATTAATATATCAATCTTAAGCATGACTAAAAATGGGTACATTACTCATAAAGATAAATTTGTGGATGTGCTCAGAAATGTCTCCTTTAGAATAATCAATAACAGATGTCCGATTACCTCATATTTTCAGGTTTAAAATGTGACTTTATTAATGTAATAACGAATTACAAGACAAACAGAAAAAAACCCAAACCAACCAACCCCCACCTACTTCCACGATCTGATTCCCGGAACTGAGCTGAAGAAAGGTATTGTGAGGTGCTTTGGTGCCCTCTGGCGGGTAATCATCTGAACAACACAGATGTGTTTTAGTCGTGGTTCATTTTGAAGGGTCCTTGGAAATCTGTTCCAATCCCCAAACTATAGGAGACAAAACAGAGCCTATGGGGCCCAGTGACTGGCCCAAAGTTCCAGGAAATCGTTATCCTGTGTCAGCCATATTGAAGCATTCTTGTTAAGGTTACTGGATAAGTATATAATTATCATATATTTGAAATTGTTTTCAGAAAATATTATCAGAAAAATTCTTCCACAGAGTAATTTTGGTGTGGAATGATCTGACGTGTTTTATGGTAACTTTTAGACGACGAAATTTTATTTTAGAAGTGAATTATAGTCAGTTTAAATTCTTACTAAATTCTATGAAAGTTTTGAGAAAAATTATTCAATATATTATAGATAGAAAATATAACATTGATAAAATAGAAAAATTGCCATGCTTTAACCAAACATCTGTTGAATGGAAGTTTTTTTTTTTTTTTTAAACCATTGGGAAGGGAAAATACACCATATTATACTGTTGTATAAGACAAAACTTCTACACATATTCCTACAGCTCTATTTATCCATATGACTATAACGTGCATTTTCATGCAATTTGAAATATTAATAAATGTGAGTTTTCCAGAATATTTGGAGATTATAGGTTTTTTTCTTTCTTCTTTAATTTATATTCTTTGAGTATCTCTCCTGACTTGGGGACATGTTTGGTGGAATTCCATATTTTAATGCTAAACTTTTCTTCTGATACAATTTAAATTCCAGCAAGATTTAATCAAAACTACTAGAAGCTTAAAAACATAGAGAATTGAATTATGGGTGTGTATACCAGTGGGTTAGAGTTGTTTTAATTTCTATTTTTCTTTCTCTTTCTGCCTCTTTAGGATGTTGAATTTTATCACTCATGTAGACAAGAGATCTAGGGAAAGAGGAGAAGGGAAGATATAAATCAAATTACACTTTGTAATCATCATTTAAAGATTCAAATTCAGACAGAATTCAAATTCAGAAATCAATAGTTTAGAGAGGACATTTATATTTAAATTGTAATGTAGCATCATCTGTCTCAAACTTGGTTTGGGGGATATTTTTTTTTTACATATTAAAATTTCAGATTATCTTCAAATGTTGCTTGATTTGATTCAAGCAGATTTGGCAACTAAAAAGTCCCAACAACAACAGCAAGAACATCTACATCTTGTTAAGAATGGACTAGGTGTGAGCTACTGCACTTGTCCTTCTCTATCTTGCATTCCCTGAAACCTAAAACCATATCAAAAGTGACACACATCATCATTTTATATATCCCTTAGGAAAAAGGTGCAACTAAAATATTGCTAAATGCTTTAATATCACATAGAGTTTCATTGTATACATATTGAAAGAGCTGTATTGGGCTTAGCTAGACATTGATTCTTTCATCATATATCACTCTTATGCATGTATAAAAAGGTAGGTACAAAGAAATTGAGGTATTTCTAAACTTTTTTTGCATTCAATCTATCTTCACTGAATCAGTCTGACTCAGAATTGTTGAGGTTCTTGATTCACTACCAATATTGTCTTCTGTGGGTAACAGCATTTCTTAAAAGATGCCTATTTTCTCCCATGCCACTGATACCTCTTCTGCAAGGCTTGGCGTGCCATGATGCATTCTTGAGGTGTCAGCAGAAGGTTTCCAGAGAATAACCAGGACCCAAACTCCTTTCTCAAATGGTTCTGAGAACTTTGTTATTGTTTTCTGTCGTTGCTGAAGATAATTAAAATTTCTCCATGGCAGAGCCCTGCTGCCCAATTACAAAAATAACATCAACAGATCAGTCTCCACAATCCCGAAGCAATCACTGCAGCTTTGATGATTTTGGTACAGGATGTGGTGAAAAATGTTATGGAATTAATCTTCATTTGTTTTTCAAAAATCACAGTCAGAGCCCACTTAGATTTTATAAGTACTTTCGCACATTGTAAGGTGTCTTGTGTATTTCTTTCATCTCCACTGGAAGTTGAGTTCCAGTCATGCTACCAGTGTTAACGGGTTTGTGCATGGACAGGTGATGATAGCTACATGTGGCTACACTCTTACCGATGGCAATTGAAGATGCTGTAGATTGTAAGATACACTTCCATTCTGGAGATGCTCAGACATGGGGAGAAATAATTTTTCAAAGCAGTAAAGTATGATGTGTTACTCTTTAATTTCCATTATAACCTTGTGAGGTAGATATTGCTTTCTCTAATTTACAGATGATTCAGTGAAACTATAGCGCTAAAGGAAGATTTAAGAATACAGAGAACAGACTTTGTAAGAGGAATGGTTACTTTGAGTTAGTCCTTTTTAAGTAATTAGATGAAATGAGGAGTGATTGTTTCAGTTCATGAGACCTGGTATCAGGTATGTATCTTTTTTACAAAGAAGTAAATTTATCATATATATCGTCTTTAGAGGGCCCGGAAAAAAAAATGCACAGGATACTGCAGAATGTGTAAAAGTACTGATCAGTTGTAACCAACCTCTAGGTTTCATTTCTGAAAAACAAATAGAGATGCATTTCATAACATTTTTTCATTGTCTCCTATACCAAAATCATCGAAGCTGCCATGATTGCTTCAGAATTGTGGAGACTGAACTTTTGATGTTATTTTTGTAACTGGGCAGCAGGGCTCCTCCATGGAGAAATTTTAATTATTTTCAGCAAAGATCTAAAAGCTTCTTCAGAGAGAAGTGCTTCACAGCAGGAACTGGTGGCTAAGAGATTCATCCTATCAAAACAAGAATGTGTCAACAAATTTTCCCAGGCGTGTGCCAAGAAACTGCCTAAGGAATTTAAGCTGCCTGCAAGTTGTCAACATCTGGCCACAAAGGATACCTTTTATGAGAAAATCATGTTGTTATTCCATAAGGCAGTCATTACTTTATGTTGGCCACATTTCATGCAACTCACCCCTCTGTTGTTAAGGTGAAGACATTGGGTAGAAGTAATATCGTTTTGCCTCTATGGGGGGCAGAGGAGAGTGGGTACCCCTGGCATACAGTGAGTAGAGGCCAAGGATGTTGCTAAATATCTCGCAGTTCACAGGACAATCACTGCCCCTGTGTTCCCCGCCCACAACAAGGAATGATCAGGCCCAAAATGTCAAGAGTGCTGAGATTGAGACATCTTGGTCTAGCCCCTTATAGTACTTCAGCTCCTACAAAATAGCATCTCTTCTGGAAAGCCTTTTGGGTGCCTCTTCCATGAGCTGCCTGGCATCCTATACTCACTGCCTTCACAGAACTCATTATTCTGTTCTTGGTCTCGATTATGTCCTTAGAAACTGGCATTGTGCTTGAATACATTACATTGGTTACAAATGAATGACAGAAATTTAATTAGAACTAGCTTAGGCAAAATAAAGAATCTCAGGGAATATTGAAAACCCCAGCTCCAGCAAGGTCAGAATCCATTTCCTCTTCAGCTTCTACATCCTACTCTTCCACTTTTTTGGGAGCTTCAGTTTGATGGCAGAGCCTCAGTTGAGGGCATACATGTTTAGGAGAGTAACTAGTTATTTTTCTTTTATAATTACAACATACAAGATGAGAAAAGGTCTTCATATTGTTATAGGGAATTGTCAACAAGAATACAGAATAGTATAAGAACGTCTTTGGATCCATCACGTGGCGCCAGCAACCCTCAACTTATGGTTTATCCTGCATCATTCATATCGCCACCTGCTTCCTCCATCCTTCTCAAGCACCTGGAGAAATTTTATCTATAAAACTTGTTTCTGAAAGACAGGACTCTTAAAAATCATAATACCATTATCATACCTTAACAATGAGCAATATTTCCTTAGTAACATAAAATATCCAGCAATATTTACATTTCTATGATTTTTAAAATTCATCCATTAATCCATTTATAATTTACATGTTTTTTTGGAGGCAAGAGTCAAATAAGGTTTTTATGTGTTACAATTGGTTGATATATTTTTATGTCTCTTTTTAATCTACAGGCTTACCCCCCACCCCATCTCTCCCTTTTTTTCCCTTGTAATTTCATCACTGAAAAACTGGTTATTTGTGCTCTAGTGTTTCCCAGAGTCTGAATCTTGTTGATTGCACCCCCATGGTGTGGTGTTGATTAATGAGCTTCTCTGTCCACTGTGTTTCTGGAAATTGGCAGTTACATTTAGAAGTCTGATCAGATTTGGATTCAATCCCCTTGGCAGCACTATTCCACAGCAGGTGTCAGTACTTCTATCTTAAGCTTTGTAACGCCTGTCTCTTTTTGTGATATTAGTGACCATTTACCTATACTTCATTAGAGATTGCAAAGTGGTGATATTCTAATCCTATCATTCCTTCTTAGTTAATTAGCCGGTATAATCTACAACAAGAACCCCCGAGTCAACTCTTAAGTCCCTCTGAGGTTTAATTTGTATAGGAATGGCAGAATAAAGGCCCAATTATTTTCTTAAAATAATAAGTTGAACTTTTTATCACTGTTCAGTGGTGACCAATAAGAATTACTTTTTTTCATAGACTTGAACTTGTTGGATATGTTTTAATCCATCATATTTATCATCTTATTTATTTATTTGTGACAGTCTCACTCCATCACCCAGGCTGAGTGCAGTGGTGCGATCACAGTTCACTGCAGACTTGATCCCAGGATCAAGCAATCCTCCTCGCAGTAGGCGGGGCTGCAGGCATGCACCACCATACCACACCACTTTTTGAGTCAGGATCTTGCTGCGTTGCCCAGGCTGGTCTCAAACTCATGGACTCAAACAATCCTCCCACTTTGGCCTTCCAAAGTGCTGGGATTACAGGTATGAGCCTCCATGCCCAGCCATTGTATTTATTATTTTTATTATCATTAATGCTCAACTTAAATTACCCCATCTGTGGCCAATGGGAATCTAGTCATGTCAGCTCCTGCGTCTTTCTTTTTTTGGTTTTCCTAATTTCAGCAGCTATATGATTTTATTTCTAAAATGGATACTCTTTTTGTCATTAGTTTTACCTAGCAATATAAATTCATGGATTGATTTTCTCCTTTAATTTTTAAGATGCATTTTTAATTGTAATACAGCATATAGTCAAAAAAGCACAATTTATTAAAGTATACGTTGAATATGCACGGGACAACGACACTTGTATAACAACTATATCAAGAGACAGTTTCTATTACCATCACACTGTTTGCCCTTTCTGGTCATTTCCCCTTCAGAGATAACTGCCACCTGACTTTTAGCCCCACAGATTCATTTTGCCTGTTTTTGACTTTATATAAATGAGATCACACAGTTTGTTCTTTTTAATGTCTGGTTTCTTTTACTCAGTTTTATGTTTGTGAAATTCATCCATGTTCTTGTGTGTAGTAATAGTTCATTCTCTATTATCAGATGTCACACCTCTTGGACAGATTCCCTACTTTCAAAAATCCTTTAAAAACATTTAGATTATGCTTTATATTTTGTTTTTGATTATGTTTTATATTTTGTTTTTAATTATGTTTTATATTTTGTTTTTAATTGACACATAATAATTGTACATATCCATGGGGTAGAGTGTGATATTTAAATTTAAAAATTATTTTCTCTTGTATTTCTCACGTTTTAATTTTTTTTGTTCTACTTTTTGATGATTTTTCTCAGCTTTATGTTTAAGTTTTCTTCTGTTCCCTGTAGGGTGTTTGTTTTGATTTTCCTCTTTTTATTCCTGATGGTTTTAATCTTTGTCTTTTATTCTATCGGCATTCTTAGGTAATTTCTAACTGGTTATTCACATTTCGATATTAGGGCTAAACAGCCATTTGGAAGCAACTGTTGGATGACTGGATGAAGAGCCAAGTTTTTATGATTACCTAATTGGTTCATAATACTCCAGGCTTAGTGTCATAAGACAACACTCATTGTTATTGTCTCGCATGATGCCAAGGGTTGAATGAACTAAGCTAAGGTGGTTCCCATTCAGGGTCCCTTATGTGGTTGCTGTAGGAATGTCTGGGACTAGGTCATCTGGGAGCTTCTGGCTCCTGGGCCAGGAAGACTCAAATAGCTGGAAGATGGAAGTGGTGGGGTTCTTCAGGCTTATCTCTGTTTCTCTGTGGTCTCTCCAGTGTGGCAGCTGCAGAATAGGTAGACTTTTTACATGGTAGTTCCAAAAGCATGTGTCTCAAGATAGACAGAAGCTGTAGGAATGACCTCTTCTTATCTAGCTTCAGAAATCATGCAACATCACTTTCTATATAGCCTGTAGTCAGTAGAAGTGAGCTACTAAAGCCAGCCCAAGTTCATAGGGAGCAAAATTGAACTCCACTTCATGATGGGATAAATTCCAAATAATTTGTAGGCATGTTTTAAAGCCACTAGAGTCACGATCTGAAGATCTTTTCTACTTCTTTTTTTTCTCTTTGAAATGGAGTCCTGCTTTGTGGCCCAGGCTGGAGTGCAGTGGTCGATTTCGGCTCACTGCTACCTCCACTTCCCCGTTCAAGCAATTCTCCTACCTCAGCCTCCTGAGTAGCAGAGACTACAGGCTTGTGCCACCACGCCCAGCTAATTTTTGTATTTTTAGTAGAGATCGGGTTTTGCCATGTTGGCCCAGGCTGATCTCAAACTCTTGACCTCAGGTGATTTGCCCTCCTTGGCCTCCCAAATTGCTGGGATTACAGGTGTGAACCACTGCACCCGGCCTGCAGTTGTTTTCTTTAAGACTCTTGAGTTCTTCCTAAAATAAATTCTCCATTATACTAGGAGGCAGGTCAGAGTTGAATAGTTGTCTGCTAGTATACTTAATGAAGGAAGGAAGGAGATTGTTGCAATTTGCTTGTGACAGTGTCTCATGATTTACTATACAAATTTTCATTTGATCTCCCCTTCTTCAACTGCATTTATTTATTTATTTATTTATTTATTTTCCTTAGTTGCATTCTCTGAATTCAGATTCCCTGGGAGCTCTGGTCTTTTGCTGCCTGGAACCAGCTAGTTTAACTATTCCAACCGATCCTCATTTTCAGACATACAACTGTTTGATTTTTTGATACTTGGTTCCTGCAAACCTTGAGCCTTTCTGGGTGTTCTGGGAACCTTCCTTTGTCACTCTAGATTTACTGTCCATTCTTCTCCCCCTTGCTCTGGGCCTTGGAAGACTGACTATGTGGACTACACCATGGGCCTCCTTTATGTTCTGACCTTCAGGATTAGTAACAGTGCTGTGCTGAGCCATAATGGAGCCTGGGGAAAAAGGAAAAATAATTAATAGTGATCCTGCCCTTATTTAAAATTGTGATATTTTGTTCATCATGGATTTTTGCATCAATTTTGCTTTTAAAAAATGATGCAGTAAAATATGTTTTCTTTTTTGAGATAAGGTCTCACTATTTTTCCCAGGTTGTCTTGAACTCCTGAGCTCCGGTGATCTTTCTGTCTCAGCCTCCTGAGTAGCTGGGACTACAGGTGTGCACAACTGCACCTGGCCATTAAAATATCTTTGATATTGATTACTGAGTTTTTTGGTCCCCCTATCTTTTAAATTTTGTGTCCAAAGTGAGTGCTTCATTTACCTCACCCTAGTCCCAGCCCTGACATTTAACATATCATGTTGTGAGACTCTTATGTCTTATTAAAATCATCTGGAGAATGATGGTTTTTGTCTGTCTTATTTTTGTTTTATCAAGCACTCAGCCCCATTAGGCTGCAAGGTCTATTTCACCTTCTTCTTCCAATGTCAGTACAGACTTCAAAGAGGCCTGCCTCTGGCCACCCGGGATTGGTTTGGGATGTGAGCATGGAATATGTTGTACAGTTCAGTTCTTGAGGCCTTTCCTCTGCTTCTTTGGGTGCGTTATACACATGTGCAGCTTGGGCTGATCCCAGGGCTTGGGTTGGTTGACATGCAGATTTCGGATTCCCCTCTCCAAAGTCTCTCCTCTCTGAGATTTCAACAATACTCTCCAGCTCCCAGGTCCCCATTTACTGGTTTTCTGTCCAGAAAGATGGATTTTCACAGTTTTAGCTTCATGTGCTGGTGTGCACTTACACGTGACAGGGGCTGCCCTTAGCAGAAGCTGGGAGAGACAAGAGAAAGGAAACAACAGAAATTCCCCTTCCCCATACTCTTTTCACAATGGGGACCACCTTTTCTGTACCCCTCTCAGCATTGTTCACTATACTACAAAAATGTTTGTTAAGTGCCTCACTTTCTTTGGCAGTGGCCTTCAAGGAATACAACCAAGAACCCAAAGAGAGTTTAGCAGCGCTGCTCAAGTCATACAGAGCATGGGTTCTTTGCATCAAAGTGGGCAGCTTATTATTTGTTTAGAGCTTAGAGTCCTTGCTAGGTTGTAAACTTGATGCTTGTGTTGTCATGGCTCTCTCTCTAATGCATGGCAGAAGGCTGGGCACAGAGTAGGCACAAAGCAAATATTTGCTAAACGTTAGAGAGACAGACTCCAGCACCGTAGCCATTTAAAGCTTGACTACAGCAAATTATGTTTCCAAGTTTTAAGCATTCAGTAATAAGCTAATATTATATTATGCAAGCGTCTGTATTTATCATGACAGAAACGGGGACCTCCGGTAGCTGGGTTGCTGCAGAAATGGGCTGAGTCCTAGGGTGTGGGCATTTCACACTAACACTGTAACTTGGCTCTGTGCTGTTCCTCTCTAGTCCAAGGCCCTAGATACTAACTTGTAGAAAGTAGACCCAACTGGTGGGAAGTCTCAGAATACCATTCTCGTGCACACTGGGCAATGCTTATGTCTTCTTCTTCTATTAATAGATCTCCAAATCATCCAGGAGAGAGCTACTAACACTCAAGGACCCCTGTGGAAGGTCTAGAAAACAAACTTAACTAGAAAGTTAGCAGTGTTGTTTTTGAGTATATTTTCCCCAAAATGTATTTTAGTTTACCTTTTGTTTATTCATTTAGTAAACACTGCTTGAAGTCTGTTTTGTGAGCAGCAATATTTAATACCCTTTTGAGGGATGAAAAAAAGGACCTATTGAAAAAGATACAATCACTGCCCTGTCCTCCCTGCTTCTCCCCCAGCTAACATTCTCCTGGAGGCCAAAACCTATAACATCCCTGTAGTACAAGTGCCTGAGAGGTCACCAATTCTCCATCATCCTCTCTGTTGCTCCTTCACATCACCCTTTTCACCCGCCCATGCCATCATCTTGTGCAGTCTTGCCTCTGCTAAATTAGTGGCAGGCCATGTGACCTTGAGTACACCTGCTCCTGCCCCCCAGTTTGGAGTGGACCGCAAGCGCATACTGAATCCTAGCTGGTCAATTATATTCCTTCTGATAATTTTGACTTGGGGCCACTTTTGGGGTAGAAGCTGCCATTTTGAGCAGACTTTTGGGAGTTGGTGGCTAGTTAG
The DNA here is from genome assembly GCF_024542745.1 of Macaca thibetana thibetana. Classification (NCBI taxonomy): domain Eukaryota; kingdom Metazoa; phylum Chordata; class Mammalia; order Primates; family Cercopithecidae; genus Macaca; species Macaca thibetana. Next base: position 57,044,047 of record NC_065581.1, on the reverse strand, counting down.
TAAGGGAAATGCACTGCTCTGTCTGCTACAGAAAGAAAAGGAAAACAGAATGCAGAGAGGATCCCAACAGAGTTTGCATCATCCCCAAGAGAGATGGAGAGAGAATCCTGCTTGGTTCCTAATGATGTCCCAGGCCCCCATCAGGCTGCTGTCCTCCTGCCCTTGGAGTCCACAAGATGCCCAGATTCTTTATGATAAAACTCCCAGTAGTGGCAACTTGAGGAGATTTCTAGGTTGTTTGCTTTCTTTTAACAACAAAATGCTCTTTCATTAAAATGACAAAACAGAAGGAAATGCAACCTAAATACAAGTATAAGCAATAATGCAAAAGAAGAAATAAAAATAATTTTGATGGGTTAATTCAAAAGACAGGCATGTTCATTTTATACCATTTCTAATTCACTGCTGTGCTGCTTCTCCTTACATTTCTAAGAATAAAAATTAAAAAATCAGTGTCCTGCAATTTTAAATTATTTTATTTCTGATTGGTGATTTGAATGAATTTAAACATGTAGAAATATCTCTATTGCCACTTTGGTGATAGCTCTTAACATCTTTCATTTTTTTGGGTCAAAAACCATTTTCTGGCAAGAATGTAACTTCAGATAATTATGGCTTTGCACTCTGAGTTTGCTTTTTAAGAGTTATTTTGATTTATGATGACTCAACATCTCAGTCTGTGGTTAACTTTTTTTTTTTTTTTTCAGGGGGCGGATCTTTATGGATTAGCCAAGCTTTCTTTATTAAAAACATACAATTAAAAGAAATATGGTTTCATTTCTTACCTCAATCCGTTTTACTTCATTTGGGTTGTTCAGTATTAAGTTGTCCAACCATAAATTTCCCGTCTCACTAAATTTATTTTATCAGGGCAGTGGATTATTTTCAAGGTTCATTTTCCTAGTTCCCTAGCCAAGGATTAAAAAGAGGGTATTTTAAATTTCTCTTCTTCAGAAGCTATTCTTTGCTCTTTTCTCCACTTTAAGGGCATTTTTCCCCTTCAGGAGCACTCTCTAAAAGGAAAGTCAATGTCTTGTCCTAAGTGACAAAGACGTGTTTAGCATCTTCATCACTCAGCTTAACCTGTCTAAACTTTCACATTGAATTTTTACCCCATCTTGGTCCATCTGCTGCAAATTAAGTGGAAACACCTATCCCCTTTGCTTTTTCAATTTCAAAGATAAATGATGTGAGGATTCTTATGATATATTCTGGCTAAAACAAGAAAGTCCACTTATATAGGATTGGGAAAGATCCCACTTCCTGTCTTCAGGAAGGAGGACAATTGCCCTGTTATCTAATCCCAGTGTTCTGAGAGAGGCTGGCCCCAGCCTGAATAGAAAAGGCGACAAATTTGCTTCCCCTTCCTCCCCTCACCTTTTGGACTAGGATTCTTTGCTGACTTCTGTTATTGGCTCTTTCTGGTCTCCCAGCAAGTTGTCCTCTCCCCCTGGCCTCTTTTGTTGTCCTAGAATTCTTCCCAGCCATCTTCCCATGCTACAGAAGAACCTCTCCCTCCTTATTCTCATTCTACCAGAAATCTTACTTCTACTGGAAAAATTTCAGATGATGGACAGGTGGAGCTTAGCCTGTGTTTCCTCTGAGACAAGGGCTCCTGTGCAGTAGCTTATCTGGGAAGTGTTCCCAGGGAACAAAAGTTGCGGTATTGGAGAAAGCAAAATGAAAAAGAGGAAAGGGCAATTCAGAGGTGTGCCCTGAGTTGGTCCCCACATATCCTGGAATTTTCATTTAACTGAAAATCCTTTCTCAACTCACCCAGCCACAGCTATGCACCCTTAGATCTCTACTTCAAAATGATCACCTGCCTCTCTGGACTCTTAGCTTCTTAAGGGAAGAAAGCAGGTTTCTCCATTGTGCCCTTCCTACATGCTAAAGCACATGGCCCCATGTAAGCACTCAGAAACGACATATTTGTTCAATAAATGAATGTACGAAGAGGGCCCTCTCTTGCTGCTCCAATCACAACAATCATGTGACTGCGTATTCCTCCTCTACATATGCTGGTCCTGACTACTCCTGTATGTAGTCATGTGAGCCATAGTGAGTGCATAAATGAATGCACAAAAATAATAGAATATGAAATGCTAATATTTAAAAAATATTAAATTGGTATGTTTTTAAATTTCTTTAACTTATAATACCTCTCAGCTACCTGTACATAGAATCAATGGGTTTTGTTATTTCTGAAAAATAATAGATACTCCTACTCCAGAGCAGAGGTGATTTTGGTTTTGATTCTCAGAGCTGACATTCTTGAGTCTTTAGCAATATAATGTCTTATCATCAGAAAGACATTTTCTAAATCCCAAAAGTTTCCCTTTACCCATCAAGAGTCAGCCTGACTCAAATCAGAATTTAATTGAAATGAGTGGATTCTGACCCTGGTTGTGTATCAGAATTACTTGGGGAGCCTTAAAAAATACTAATGCTTAGGTACTTCTGCAGACTCTGATTCAATTATCTGGTCTGAGATGGAGTTCAGGTAATATTGCTTTTTTTTTAAAAAATACTTCCTTGGTGATTCTAATGTACAGCCTAACTGGAGAACACTTCTGTAAACTGTATTGTTTGAAGGCTGGATGAAATGACTTTTGGTAAGACCCATTGCATGCAAGAAGGATAATAGAAGACCAGGGCAAGGAGATCAGACAGGAATGACTTGATTTCCTTGTGAGAGTTGAGTCCTGGTGAGGGGGTGGGAAAGGGCCAGTAGGAACACCCAGAAAAGTTGGGGGATTCCTGGTGTGGGTCTTAGGCATGGCTTCTCAGTTGTTTCACAGGAGACTCCCAGGCCACATAGGGAAGCCATGAATTCAACATGGTGCTGAGCATAGGGCTGCTGGGAATGTCTGAGGAATGTGACTAAATAGGTGGACCAGAAGGCTGCCCGACAGAGTGCATCATTCTTCAGTTTGGTGCAGCAAAGGCAGCTGAGTGTTCCTGGGACCCAGGGGTGATGCAGAAGTTGTGGTAGACTATTAACTGGATAGACCTGGAGTTGAGATGGGGAGACTGCTGAGTGCAGGGGCCTCCTGCAAGAGGCTCTGGCAGGGACTGCTGAGTGCTACAGCGAGTGGCATCATGACACCCAAGAGACCGGGAGGGACCAGACCCTCACAGAGGACAGAGACTCATCCACTGGAGACCAGCAAAAACCTGAATGTTGTTTTTTGCCTGAAACTCCATCTGTCACTATCCTGAGTATAGGAATGCCTCCCTCTGCATTCAGGCATGACTCTGAGAGGAGTGGTACAACTCTCATTGGGAGGTGGAATTTTGAGTGGAATTAATATTCATTCCAAATCAACTTAGGCCAGTACACACTGTTTTACACCATATTGAACTACTTTTAATTTTCACCTCTGTGTTTTTCTTCTGCTATCATTGAAAGTAGGAACAAGAGGGCTTTCTTATAGTAAAGAAAGCTATGTTTCTTGTGTGTTTAGATTGTGGTATGTAAATTTGTGATATGCTACAAAGAATATAAAGGATGAGTTTAAATATTGACAAGGTAGAGCTAAATAATTTCTCAGTACTATTTCACATAAAGTAGCTTTTAGTACAACAGAATGATATTCAGTAGTAAAAAGGAGACTGCTTATTGCTATACATGCAACAACATGAGTGGAATGCACAAACAATGAACAAAAGCAGCTGGACCCAAAAGAGTACATATTGTATCAATCCACCAATATAAATTTGAGGAATAGGCAAACCAATCTACGGTCAATAGACAAACCAGTGTATGAGATTACAAGTCAGAGTATCAGCAATGGCTGCTGGTGGGGGTGTTGTTATTGAGTGAATGGTCCTTGAGGAAATTTTCTAGGGTGATGAGTAAGTTGTATATTTTGATCTGCACAGTGGCCATATAGATGTGTACATATGTGAAATGTAATTTAGTTGTCCAATTTGAAATTGTATATTTTACTATATATAAATTATAATTCAAAAAATACTAAAAAAGGTAGGAGGTAAATGAAGAAAACAGTTCTACTCATTTTTCACCCAAAGACTTGGGCTAAATTGTCAGAGCATAAAACCGAGTGTTGAAAAGCAAATGGGACAGATAGAAATATACGTGATGCTTAAAACCACCAATGTTTGACTCAGGCAGTCCCCTGAGTAGCAGAGAGAGAAGACAGAAAGTTTAGACATGAGCAATGAGGAAAATGTGTTTTACCAGAAGGCCCCTGGGCCTGCTCTGACAACTTCATTTTTTCTCTTGGAAATTTTTAGATCCCATTATATTACCACAGCATATTTCCAAAACTCTCCTCCTGGAATTGATTTGTCAAAAGACACACTGGCTCCTTTAAAATAAAAACTTAGCTGTCAACACATCCTAATGGCATTTTGGGGGAAGAAAGAATGGTGACATAAGGGGCCCAGGAAGAAGTAGGGATCAGGCATGTGTACGTTCTGAGTCCTTGGGAAAGTTGCTTCATTTCGTTGTCACGTAGTGGGAAGAGCATTGGTTTCAACATCAAAAACATCTGAGTTCAGCCACTGACTTCTCCATTTCCTATCTGGGTGATCTTAGAGAAGTCACTTGATTTTTCAGAACCTTTGTTTCTTCATCTATAAAAAGGAGATAATTCTTGTACAGATAATACTATGAATATGAAATTAGATCATATATGGGCACTTGGCATATGATAGACCCTAAACAAATGGGTATTTACTATTATTGTTCTTAAAGGACTGCAAAAAGCCACCTACTCAGATATCTCCCCACAGCAGTCATGCACCTTAGTTCACAGTTGCATTCTTTTGGGAATGTCTTTCTACTCCTAACTCAAATGTTGTTTCCTATTGTTCCCACCCAGAAGTAATCCATGTTGCTCTTTAGTAAGATATGGGATTATAGCCATCATCAGGATAAGCCAGATTCTGCCTTTTGTCTCCCTTGTTACCTGGTAAGATCTTAAAGGATAAGTTCCTTATTCAACTGTGCATCCCACAGAGGTCCAGCAGTGTTTCATGTAGGTAAGCACCTAATGTTTGTGTAATTCGAAGGATATTTGTATTAGTCCATTCTTGCATTGCTATAAAGAACTACCTGAGACTGGGTAATTTATAAAGAGAAGAGATTTAATTGGTTCATGGTTCCACAGGCTGTACAGGAAGTATGGTTAGGGAGGCCTCAGGAAACTTATAATCACGGTGGAAGGCAAAGGGGAAGCAGGCACATCCTACATAGCTGGAGCAGGAGGAAAAGAAAGAGAAGGGGGAGGTGCTACACACTTTTAAACAACCAGATCTCGTGAGAACTCACCCACTATCATGAGAACAGCAAGGGGGAAATCTGCCCCCATGACCCAATCACCTCCCCACCAGGCCCCTCCCCCAACATTGGTGATTATAATTTGATGTAAGATTTGAGCTGGGACACAAATATGGGGTAAGTGAAATAATGAATGAATGTGAAATCTGCTATTATTAACTGAACTCTCATCCAACTTATTATAAACAAATGATATGAATGTTAATCTGTTATGTAAATATACATGTGATAATACATTGTTTATCATTAATGTACAGAAAATAGTTGTTTTGTAGTTAGATGAATGTTTCTTTAATTTTTACATGAATATCTGAAAAATTTAGTTTCATGGAAGTTTTTGTATGATATTTATTTGTAAAACATCTCTTTTTTTCTTATTTGTATAGCAGTGTCTTGAAAGAAAATAGGACAACTGTAATTCTTTTGGAAACATTAATTCTGGAAATAGAATTTTTGTTATTTTGATTAGAAGAGTAAGTTTTAAGAGATTGTTAGTATTATATGATGGCAGGCATACTGTGGGTAAATGTCCTTGGTGAAATATAACAAAAATTCAGTTGCTTTATGTTAGCGATTATAGGAAAAATAATCCTTTCTTTGATTCCCTATGTTATCTAGGAATGCATTTCATTTGAGTAACACTAGCCACAAAAATAAGATGTAGAAACATTTTGAAGGCAAATTTGAATTTTGAAATTGGAATCACTCTTCACAATGAAAATTGGCCGAAATAGTCAAATATGATTATCCATCACTGTCACTGTCTCAACTTCCCATTGGTTTACATTCTTTTGTGTATGAGACAGCGTCTTTCTTTGTCACTCAGGCTGGAGTCCAGTCATACAATTATGGCTCACTGCAGCCTTGACCTCCTGGGCTCAGTCCTCCCACCTCAGCTCCCCCACCATTGAGTAGCTGGGACTACAGGTTTGTGTCACCAGGCCCAGCTAATTTGAAAAAATTTTTTGTACAAACAGGATCTTGCTATGTTGCCCAGTTTGGTCTCCAACTCCTGGCCTCAAGTAATCCTCCTGCCTGGGCTTCCCAAAGTACTGGGATTACAGACATAAGCCACTGTGCCTGGCCTACGATCAATTATTATTGTGAAGTTGACTTTGCTTCTAAATCAGAAAGAGGCATCTGAGACAAGCTGAAGTAACTTCTAGCTCTATCCCAGCAAATGAGTAAAGAGCCACAAACAAAAACAGACAGTCATTCACCCAGCAAGGAAGAACCACATGTGGTCAAAATGAAGTTTCGGCATTTAAATTATGATGGAAGTTGACAGTTATTGCTTCCATATGTGAAAAGCATGCAATTTTTAAAAGCTTGGCAATAATTATTATTGCAGGTTCTGGAAGTTTTTTACAAGGACAGACTAGGAAGGCTTCTCGGGCAATGAAACTAGACTGAAAAGCCTTACCTTGCTCGGGTAAACTGCTACTCTTTAAAGCAGAAGGTAACATGTAACTCAAATAATTGTAAGCTCTTTTGTGGATCGTTTCAAAGACCAGATACAGACATTTAGTTACCTGCTAAAATGCCCACATGTCTCTCTGGGTGATCCCCATGGTGATTACTTTTAAAGGAAATCTTCCCTCTAAACCTTGGAGTATTTTACAGATAGGTCCCCAGGAATGCAAACATTTTCCTGGGACTGTCTTGAGAAATAATCTGAGGTTCTACTTGATAAAGGCAAGGATTCTACTCACATAAAGGCAATTTCTAGGTTGAAATTTTATTTGAATTGATCAGCTATGAGTTGTCTGCGGTGGTCTCACAGCACCAAGTCACAGGAGAGTCTCTTACCTACTGAGAAAGTGACTGGGTTCCCAGGAAAGTTCTAGCTGAACATATTCTCCTGGATTCCTGCCCCACAAATGCACGGACCTTTCAGGGTGGTGTGTTGGCGAACGTATGAGCATGGAAGAAAGAAGATTCAGATCGTGGTTCTCTTAGTCTCTTTAATTTGCAGAGTTGAACTTTACAAAGCATCCATGTCTGCATTTCCTTTGCCATTAAAAGGAGATAACAAGATTAATTTTGAATTTCTGTTTTCCAGCCGCAGTATTTACTAGCCAAGCCATTTTGTGCAAATCACATTTGAGTGTTTCTCATCTGAAAAATGAAAGTAGAAATGGCATATATAGTCGATGGTAGAATTCTGATATATGTGAACATGTTATATAAAGCATAAAGCAAGGCATTGATTTGTCTTAGTGTAGCATCAGTGAGGCCAGCACACAATTCAGTTGTCCTCCTCTGCAATCCCTTTGCCCACTCCTGAAGAGCATTAATGCCTAAGTTTCATCCTCAGGTCAGTGGGATTTTTGCAAGAAGAAATAATATGGGAGTTAGGATGAACCACATTAAAACAACAATAACTTAGATGGTCTGTTTGGAACCCAATGGTGCAGTCATAATAATCCAGAATGTTTAGAGGAGTTTTTGTAATAGAAACCACGTATATACATGTCTAGAATCAAACTTCTGTTTTCCAGAAGTTTGGCTGCTTCTGACTTACCCGCCCTTTCCCTAAGGTACAGTAGAAACCATGTTATTCCTTTTCTGAAGTTTTTATTTTGAAAAACTAGAACCACAAATTAGAATGTATAAGCAGAACTTCCAAACCAGCACCAAATACAAACTTTGTTTAGCATGAAATACAAACACTGGAACCCAGTCACATGCTATTTGGAACAGGGGAGGGAAAATGATCATTTTTAAATTCTGACTATTAACAACATTTCAGTATTAGTTTTTACAAGTGTAATTTTTTAAATTTCAAAAATATTTTTATCATTATTTTTTGTGATTTTTAGATTTAAAAATATAGACTTTATCTTTGCAAGCAGTTTAACATTCATAGCAAAATTGAGAGGAATGTGCCAGAGGCCTCTCATATATGCCCTGCCCCCATGTATGCACAGGCTCCCTCACTATCAACTGCCTGTTCCAGAGTCATCCATTTGTTACAAGCCATGAACCTACACTGACACATCGTTATCCTCCGAAGTCCGTGGGGTTCACTCTTGATGTTGTACATTCTATGGGTTTAGACAAATGTATAATGATGCGTATCCATCATTGTAATAGCATACAAGATAGTTTCACTGCCATTAAATCCTCTGTGCTCCACGTATTCATCCCTTCCTTTCTCCTAATCCCTGACAACCACTGATCTTTTTACTCTCTCCATAGTTGTGCCTTTTCCACAATATCATATGGTGGGAATCATGGAGTACGTGGTCTTCAGAACTGGCTTCTTTCACTTTCATTCATGTTTCCTCCATGTCTTTTCATGGCTTGACAATTCATTTCTTTTTACCAATGCATAATATTCCATTGTCTGGATTTACCACAACAAATGTAATTATTATTCCATCCTTGAATAATGGAGTTTATTGACATTATGTGAAAATAAATTCCATCATATCTTATCAAAATTTTCAAATGTGCTGAGAAAAATTTCTTGGATTTTCTGTTTCCCACAAATGTATTATCATAATTTTTCTTATATATGGATATTCTTTTCTTCCATTCAGTTTTAAATTTCTTATTTCCAAATGTATTCTCTCTTCTCTTCTGGAGCATGGGAGTCTAATATTGGGCTCCAGCTTCCTGTCTGTAAATTGAGCAATGTAGCTCCTTGGAGATGAGTTCTGAAGCGGCGGCCATTGCACAGACCACAAACGTTATGACTCTATCATGCCCTGAAAGTATATTTCACACACCCATGAAAGTGCCTAGAGCCCCTAGTACTACAGGCATAAGGAGACATGAATGCTGATTTTGTGTGTTCAATCAACAAAGGGGTCTGATTTCTTTCCACTTGCTGACGCCTTGGGCTGCCAGGGAACATAGATAACTTGCTCCATAGGCTAACAACTCCTCATGGAAAAATATGCAGGTAATTTTAGACTGGAATCCAACCCAATCTAAAATCACTTGCGGATATTAACTAATTTGTCATGATTTTCAAATGACTCCAGGGTGACAAAACTATTGGAAAACTTCATTCATTGTTAGAAGGGTGTTTGATATTGCATTAACACTAGGGAAAGCCAAACTGCTACTTGAATATAAACACAGCCAACAGAGAATCTCTGAATTTAAAGGTCTAGTGGGAAATTGATCAAATAAGTGTCTTCATATAATCATATATGAAATATTCCACTAGTCCTTAGACCTAGCTGGTCCTCCTCTCCACATCAACCAGGAGAAGTAGTGAAAGCATTAAACCTGGCCTTGAAAAGCTGCTGTCCTTCCCCAGCTGTATGACTTTGTGGCAGGGCACAAAGTCTCCCTCTCCAACCTCTGTATCTGTTTCGTCTCCTCCTGCGTGTGCGCCTTGCCCCAAGTCCCTGCCCCATCCCAACCTCCTCTCCTTTAAGTTTCCTCCATGTCTTTTCATGGCTTGATAGCTCATTTCAACCCCATGATCTCTGTAGTCCTCAAGGAGAAAGAGCACAGCCTTGTGCTGAGAATGGAGTGGAGGAAACCCAGAACTGCTCCCAGGAGACTGATGAACAGGCCACTGAAGTGGGAGGGGCGAGGTGGGGCTCAGGAAAAACAAATCTAGATCAAAGAAAAGAGGAAAAACCATGTATCTCTGAAGAAAACTATTTTTAATTAAGATTTGTTTGGCATGTATCATTCTGAATTGGCATTTTTTTCCTCTCTGGGGTTTTATCCAATGCTAGGAAATTGAGCCTCTCCAATCCTGACTTAGATGCCCAAACTACTAGCATAAGTAATCCCATTTTTTCCAAAAATGTGACATGACTGCATTATATTATCTTTTGGAAGTTTTTCATTTGTGACTAGCTGCTTGCATTTATATATTTTTTCTGGCATTCTGCCTAGAAACTTATCCATTATACAGAAAACATTAAAGAATGATGACAAAACTAGATTTGGAAAGTATTCTTTCAGTTGAGTTAAAGGGAAATATTTTTCTTATGATTCTGGAAGTCACCAAAGCTGGTTTAGATTCCACTGCACAAGCTTTAGTTCTCACTTTAACTAAACACTGGTGAATATCAATGTTTGGAAATCTACTACAAAGTTCAAAAGAATATGGCTTTCAAAAGTGAACTGAGTCTGTTTAATGAAGTGTGTGCCACCTGGAGTTTTTCCTTCCTTACCAGAGAGAAAACCAAAGATTTGGTAATATTGGCTATCAACAACATAAATTCATATTCTAGATCAGTAATTCAAAACTCTTTTGTTTTTAAGACTATTTCAGGGGTGGAAAACCATACGAATCCTCATTCTACCAACAAGAACCACAACTACAAAATAAATCTAAAAGGCCACTAGCAAAATAATAAGGGTAGTACTACTTTTCAGACACTGTAGGAGGTTTTGATTAAATGCAGTAATAAAATTTATGTTGGATAATAAAACATAGACATTGCCATCTAATAAACCTTTACTAATTTTAGGAAACCAGCCTGTGAACTAAACACAAGGCCCTCTGACCACCAAACAGGCTCCCCTAGCCTGCAGGGAAAGCTACCTGATGAAGGACGAGGGCTTTGGAGCCAGGCCTGGGTTCCATTCACACCTCTGCCAGTTGGTAACTGTGGTTTCTGGGGGGAAGTGATGCAGCTTCTCTAAGTCCAATTTCCATCTGAGAGGATGATGATGATGGCTAATATATAATGTGCTGTGCTTTGTACTTGCTACAGAGTAGTTCCTATTAGCTTGGGAAATGACTACTAGAGAAAAGAAATACTCCCTTTTATAAAGATAATAACAAAAAGAGAGCTGCTGAGCAACTTTTTTAGGGATCATAAAGAAGCATGTGAGCTGGCTTTGCCACCCCAACCATCGTGGGACCACCTTTCTCCCCAGAAGTCTATATAAGCAGAAACAAAAAGATCCAGGGACTCATTCAAGAGAGGAGTTGAGAATCCAGTATTTATAGTGATCCATTACTTTCTCCCTTCCTGTGAATGTGTCTTCTCCCACAGACAAGTGGAGGCTCCAAGAGAATCTCTTAAAAGTTATTAGAGAAGCCCCTAACATGGAGCCCTGGTCTGTTATACATCTGCTTATGTAGCAGGCTGGCTGGTCTTCCACCTGAATCTTTGATCAAAGGGAGAAGAGAAAGAGAGGGAGATGACTTGGCTGGTAAAGGTGAATGAGTTTTCAGTTGGTCCATCGGACACTGTGGAAGGTACCTGGGCTTAGGCCACCTTGCAGGGACCCCACCCCAAAACTTGCTGAAGGGTGGATGGCCAGGGTGAGAGGGGACAGGGCTCAGAAGGGGTCAGGGTGGAGCCTATCTCCATTATCAGAGAACTGTGCAATCAGGAAGCTCCAGTGCTCTGGGAAGTATGCTGCCTTCTAGAGAGTATGACAGCCAACAGGTATGGAGCACTACCAGCTGGGTTAGAGAAAAGTGCTCCTCTCTAAAGCACTGGAAGATAAATAAAGTGGGGTGACATAAAAGAAAAAACGCCTCACACCTGTAATTTCAGCACTTTGGGAGGCTGAAGCAGGCGGATCACAAGAACAGGAGTTCAAGACCAGTCTGACCAATATGGTGAAACCCCTATCTCTACTAAAAAAATACAAAAATTAGGCATGGTGGCACACACCTGTAGTCCCAGCTACCTGGGAGGATGAGGCAGGAGAATTGCTTGAACCTGGGAGGCGGAGGTTGCAGTAAGCCGAGATTGTGCCACTGCACTCCAGCCTGGGCGAGAGAATGAGACTCCATCTCAAAAACAAAAACAAAAACAAAAACAAAAAAGAAAGAAAGAAAGAAAAGAAAAAAACCCTTTTCTTCTTCATTTTGAGTGCCATAAGCCAAGGGAAGAAATGAGCATTACAGTGAATGTAAAACTGTGTTTTTAAAATTGATCTGATCTAGGTAAGGCTTTTAAATTTAAATATCTGCAAATGATCCCAAATGAATGGGATCGCTCCAAAATACAGTAAAAGAAAAGTTTGATATAGCACACAAGGAAGACAGCCTATGAAGAGAAAGGAAAACTTTTCATGTTTGTATTCCACTGAGTTCAGACACAGTTACACATGCATTATCCCATTTTACCTTCACTAGAATTCTGTGAGCTAGATGTTATCTCCACTTCACAGATGTTAAGACTGAGGCACTGAGGGAGGCCCAAATGGGCCTCAAGATGGCCAGGAAGAGGGATGTCTGACTCCAGAGCTGAAGCCCTAAACCAGAAACCTGGATTGGTGGTTGAGAATAAGAATTAAGAACCACAAAGGTAAAGCATTTTGATCCTGATAGTTTTTAATGTGGTGGAACACTTTCATGAGGCCTGGGTTCCATTCACACCTCTGCCACTTGATAACTATGGTTCCTGGGGGGAAGTGATGCAGCTTCTCTAAGTCCAGTTTCCATCTGAGGGGATGATGATGATGGCTAACATGTAACGTGCTGTGCGACAGAACAAGACTCATCTCAAAAAAAAAAAAAAAAAAAAAAAAAAAAAAGAAAAGAAAAAAACCCTTTTCTTCCTCACCTTGAGTGCCATAAGTCAGGGGAAGAAATGAGCATTACAGTGAATGTAAAACTGTGTCTGGGATAATGCATGTGTGACTGTGTCTAAACTCAGTGGAATACAAACATGAAAAGTTTTCCTTTCTCTTCATAGGCTGTCTTCCTTGTGTGCTATATCAAACTTTTCTTTTACTGTATTTTGGAGCGATCCCATTCATTTGGGATCATTTGCAGATACTCAAATGTAAAAGCCTTACCTAGACCAGCCCCAGAGGTCTTGATTTGGTCAGTGGGGAAGGGGTCAGAGAATTTGCATATCTAACAAGTCCCCAGCTGAGGCCGATGTACTTTGAGAAATCTGGGGGTCTTCAATGAGTTAATTTATGTGACGAAAGTGCTTCTGAGAGAACCTAGCACACAGCAAGTGTTTTGTAAATGTTAGCTGTTATTAGCCTTGTCTGTTGTCCTCATGAAACAGGCCTAATGGCTGCTTATAGGCAGACCCCCTTGAATAAATAATTTGTTCTCAGAGGAATATATCCTTTCATTCTCCAGCCTTGCAGAGTAGGACTGGAAGATCTTAGAACATTGCAGGCCTTCAGTAAATGGTATAAGTTGCTATTGATGTAGCAATTTTTATTATTATGTGGTAGAGCCCTTCAGAAACCTATTCTAAATTAAAAAGGTTCATTGTCTAGAAAATGTTTAAAACTAGGGGTGTCCAACATTGTCATGTCCACTCATAGTTGTTATTTTGGTGGATCAAGAAGAGCCTCCAGGAAAAGTGAGTTTGTGGAGCACATTTGTAAAAGAAAAAGAAATGAGACGAATCTCTTGGAAGAGTGAGTTAAGGTCTGAGCTAGGAGCAGTTCCATGAAACAATTAACGGTGGCAGGGGAAGATTTGTGGACACTTAAATGTGAAAAAAGGCATAGAGAGTATTTACTTAGTCAAAACAAAGCAACAGAGCCCAGATTGGTTTTGCCAAAATAACTGGATGAAAAAGGATCCACCCATTGTTTTGGGCTAGACAGTACCAAATAACTGGTTTGACGTATTTCTTTTTTCCCACTGCACTGATCAAAATTTTGGTTGAGTAGACACAACCTAAATCACAGAGCAGTGAGAATACCAGGAGGATAATTTTACAGATGCTGCTATTGGTCCTAACAATAATGACAGTAACTTGAATTTGTATAACTCCCTAAAATTTGTTTTCACATAAATGATCTCATTTGGTTGAGGCTGATTTCAATTTGTATTCTTCAGTAATTCACTGTTACATATCCTTGAGGAAAACACGGCTGCAGGGAAAAATAGTTAATCTTGGTGGTTTTGAAGGAACTCATACAATCTCTAAGGCTGGCTTTTACTCTCCCATTTGCAGGGATCTGGGTAAAACATTTTTAATATCAGAATATTTTCTTATAATCTGTTTTTGTTCCACCACATTAATTAGTTAAAATCTCCTACAGTGAATAGTATCCACATAGACTAGTTAGATTAAAAATAAAACAGGAAACTCCATATCTTCAGTTAAGTTACTTAACTGCCCTAGGTATGCTTCAATGTTCTAAACTAAATTATAGGAATTAGAATTAATTCATGGGGTATTCCAGTGGGTCTCAAACTTAAGCTGAATCAGAATCACCTGGAGGACCACTTAAAACAGATAGCTGTACCCCAGCCCCAGAGGTCTTGATTTGGTCAGTGGGGAAGGGGTCAGAGAATTTGCATATCTAACAAGTCCCCAGCTGAGGCCGATGTACTTTGAGAAATCTGGGGGTCTTCAATGAGTTAATTTATGTGACGAAAGTGCTTCTGAGAGAACCTAGCACACAGCAAGTGTTTTGTAAATGTTAGCTGTTATTAGCCTTGTCTGTTGTCCTCATCATTGTTGCAGTTCTCTTAGTCATCATCATCACCATCATGGAGTAGATGATAATGCAATGAGTCAATAGCAGAGTCCCCAAACTCTCACAGTTAAAATAATGCAATAACACAGTGGAGACTGTATCAGCATTCCTCGGCAATTACCATGGAAGGAATTAAACTAGGTATCCATGGCAGGCCTCCCTGTAGGCATCTCAGCCTGGCTTCCCCATGTAGTTGTGGGAATAAATAAAGCCCAAACAAATGAGAAAATCAGAGGCCATTTATTCTGACGTTGCTATAGCAAGGGAGTTGGCCATTGTTGCTTGTGTTTTGGCAAGGACACAAAGGCAGGCAAAGGAGTGGTAAAACTTAAAGTGGAAAAAACGAAGAGTTTAGATATGCCCCAGTTGGAGACTGTTCATGTAGTTTGGCTGTAGCAAGGCTAACTAGAAGAGGGGCATCCTATGTGATTGGTTAGAGATGCAAATTTGGTTTTCTCTGGTTGGTCCTAAATTGAAAGAAGGGACAAAGATTAGAGAAGCTGTCAGTTGTAAATTAAATCCTGGCTATTTCAGGACAATTGTTACAGGAGTTGTGGCTTAGTTTCTGGGATTGTCACTAGGCATAGCAATCTGATTTCCCGCATGTCTGACTTGTAGCAGGCTGATTTGGGCTGTTCATTATAGGTAAGGGGGTTGGTTCCTGGGAAGCTTGCTGCAGGTTGTGAGTGAAAGTTTAATTTTTATATCTAGCCTGGCCATTGTCCATTTGTATATTTAGTCTTTCACAGTGCAGAGACAATCTATAGAGAGAGGAAGTTCTGACTGCACCAACCAGTGGTCCAACTCATGTGGTACTTATAGCCCTTATGACAGCTCATACAGTGACTCATTTTTGCATCATCTATCATTAGCCCAGTTAGTATTAGTCTATCCAAAAAAAAACAATCCATTCTTGGCACACTGGCAAGTTGTCTTTGTTTTCTGCTGCTATAACAATACCAGAGACTGGGTAATATACAAAGAAGATAAATTTATTTCTCACAATTCTGACGGCCTGGAAGTTCAAGAACGTGGTGCCAGCATTTGGTATGGACTTTTGTGCTGCTATATTTGATGGTAGAAGGGCAAACATGCACTCAAGACAAAAAGAGGAAATTGGTTTGAACTCATTCTTTTATCAGGAGCCCTCTCCCATGATAACTAGCCCATTTTCACAATAATGCTTTATCCACTCATGATGGCAGAGCCCTCATGACCTAATCACTCCTTAAATGCCCCAGTTTCCAATAGTGTTATACTGGCAATTACATTTCAACATGAATTTTGGAGGGAATATTCAAACTACAGCACAAGTCAAGACTCTGAGCCAACTAAAACCAAGGAACAGATCCTATAATTTACTGAATTATAAGCTAATGCTTTGTGACAAACCTTTTGCTGGCCATGCAGCCATCTTTCTATGGGAAACAATCTAATCTCATTGTAGTTTACGATTAACTTATGATTATATATATTTTTTTGTGCAACTTCTTTATGCCGCCAAACCAGGACCAGAAGTAATAATGCCAATTATAACTCAAAATTGTTGTGTTTTCCTTGTATACTAAGCTAAAGTGTACAAAAGTGCTTTACATATGTCATCTCACTTAATCTCCACAGAAGTGCTCTAAGGTGTGTAGTGTCATTATTGTACTAATGAATTTCAAATTCAGCAGGTCTGGGATTGGGCAGTCTGAGAACTTGGGTTTCTGTGTTCCCAGTTCATGCTGGTGCTACTAATCTTGGGGTTCTACTTTGAGACCATGTTTCTGAAGGGCAGATGGACAAGTATATACATAATTAGAAATTGTGATGAACTTTACAAATAACAGAAAGTGGCCAAATTCTATTGAGCAGTCATGAAAGGCTTCTCTGAATAAGTGACTTCTTATCTACTTCCTCTTTCTATAGCGCTTAGCTAACTGATGACTCTTTACTGAAACTCCATACTGTCATTACTGAAACTCCATACTGTCATATGCAAAGTATATACTGTATCTATCTGATGAAGGACTTGTAACCAGAACATATATAGAACCCTCAAAACAACAGAATCAAAAATGGGCAAAAGATTTGAACACAGATTGGATCAAAGAAGACGTACAAATGGAAAATAATCCCATGAAGAGATCCTCAACACCATTAACCATGAAGGAATTAAATTAAAGCAGCAGTAGATACCACCACTCATCTATTACAATGGCTGCATGAAAGATTCACCACACCAAGTGATGGTAAGGATATGGAGGAACTGAAACTCTCATATGCTACTGTTCGGAAAGTAAAATGATACTACCACTTTGGAATATAGGTTTTTAGTGTCTTAAGAAACTTAACATGCATGATCCAGCCATTCAATTACTAGATATTTCCCAAGAGAAGAGAAAGCATACATCCATATAAAGACTTAACATGTGAATGTTCATAGCAGCTTTATTTGTAATAGGCCAAAACTAAAACAACCCCAATGTCCATCAACAAATGAATGAATAAAATAATTGTGATATATTTATACTATGAACTACTACCAAGGAATAAGTAATAAACTATTGATATACATTACAATATGGATAAATCTCAAAATAATTATGCTAATTGGAGGAATCGAGGTAAGGGTACATACTGTATGAATTTATCTGTATAAATTTCTCAAACACTGCAAAGTAATCTATGATGACAGGAAGTATATTAATGGATGCCTAGGAAGGGGAAAGAGGGAGGGAGCAAAGAGAATTGGAAATGAAGGATTGAAGGGAACACAGGAAATTTGCAGGTGATAGACATATTTATTATCTTGATGTGGTGATTGTTTCACAAGTATGTATATTTATCAAAACTTATCAAATTGCATTCTTTAAACATGTGTAGTTTATTGTATGTCAATTATACCTCAGTAATAAAACTGTTTCAAAAAGTTAGAAAACATGGCACTTTCTATCTCAGAGTGGAAAGAGCTTCTGAAGCATAAGTGCAGGATAAAAAAACATGAGAAAAGGTTAATAGATTTAATGAAATGAAAATTTAAAATTAAACAACATGGAAAACTAAATGAAAAAGGACAAGTTGGTAAAATATTTAGTGATATGTCCAGACATATCTGCTTATAAATTTTAATGCATGAAGAGTTTTTACAAAGTAGTTGGTATGAGAACATACCCATTGAATAATGGGCACGGAACATTTAATAGGCAGCTTGTAAAAGGAGAGATACAAATGATTAAGAAACATCTAGAAGTTTTTATTTTTTAAAGAAATCACACAAAAGCAAATTATAATTGAGTAGAAAGATGGCACTCTCTATCTAGTTAATTGACATGGATTTTAAAAAACATATAACCCAGTGTTGAAAATGGTGACAAGAGAATAAATAGTCTCCTACCCTACTCTGCTAATGGAAGGGCAAACATGTAACCCTTTTGGGGGGCAATTTGGTGACATGTATTAAAAACCCCAATCCTTTGAGACATAAATTCCATCCATAGTAATCTATCCAAAGAAAATATTACTAATGTAGAAAAAAAGTTTTACACAATTTGCAGCTAGATTCAACCACAACTAAATGATTTTTTGAACATACTTCTGAATATTCTTCTGGCTATATCACATTAGTGTTCCTCTAATACAGTCCTTACCAGCTAAGAATTTGCATTCTAAAACTAAAGGAGAACTACAAAACACTGATGAAAGAAATCATAGTTGAAACAAAAATGGAAAAATAGCCCATGCCCATGGATTGGGAGAATCTGTATCATCAAAATAACTATACTGCATAAGGCAATCTACATATTCAACACAATTCTCATCAAATGACCAAAGTTATTTTTCAAAGAATTAGAAAAAAAGAATTATAAAATTAATATAATTACTTAATTCTAAATTAATACCTGCAGCATTGTATAATAATAACTAGAAAAGGCAGTATACTTCACTGATGCTCGTCTGGTAATATCACTTCTGTGTTATAATGGAAGATTTTTTGTGATGTATGAAAATTGTATTTTTTATATATAAATGAGTATAGTTAGTGTTGTGGTAATGCCTGTTTTTATCTGTAAATAGTTAAGTATGTACATGGGGCACTACTTCTGATTTATTGCAGTGTTTAGTCCTAGTTTTAATTTTTATTCTTAAAGCATTCAGTTTTGCTTTCGATTTTATGTACCTTAGTTCTGAGTTAGACCTGCAGGTGGGTACAGATATTCATATTTATGTTCACATTTTGGGAACCAAAAAAGAGTTCAATTAGCCAAAGCAGTCTTAAGCAAAAAGAATAAAGCTGGAAGCATCACCTTACCTGATTTCAAATTATACTAACAGGCTTTAGTAACCAAAACAGCATGGGTACTGGTATAAAAATAGACACATAGATAAATGGAACAGAATAGAGAATGCAGAAATAAAGCCACATATATACAACCAACTGATCTTTGACAAAGCTGACAAAAATATACAGTGGGGAAAGGACACCCTTTTCAATAAATGGTGCTGGGAAGACTGCACTGTCATATACAGAAGAGTGAAACTGGACCCCTATCTTTCACCATGTAAAAATTAACTCAAGATGGATTAAAGACTTGAGTATAAGACCTGTAACTATTAAAGTGCTGGAAGAAAACCTAGGAACAACTCTTCTAGACATTGGCCTAAGAAAGAATTTATGACAAAGACCTAAAAAAAAAAAAGCAACAAAAACAAAAATTGACAAATGGAGCTTAAACTAAAAAGCTTCTACACAGAAAAAAAAGACAACCTGCAGAATAGAAGAAAACATTGACAAACTATGCATCCAACAATAGACTAATATTCAGAATCTACAAAGAACTCAAACAATCCAACCAGATAAAAACAACTCCATTAAAAAGTGGGCAAAGGACAGGAGCAGACATTTTTCAAAAGAACACATGCAAATGGTCAACAAGCATATGAAAAAATGCTCAACATGACTAATCATCAGATCAGTGCAAATTAAAACTACAATGAGATACCATCCTACACAATTCAGAATGGCTATTCTTAAAAAGTCAGAAGACAACAGATGTTGGCATGGAGAAGAGGGAATGCTTATACACTGCTGGTGGGAATGTAAATTAGTACAGCCTCTATGGAAAACAGTATGGAGATTTCTTGAAGATCTAAAAACACAACTACTCTTTGATTCAGCAATCCCATTACTGGGTATAAACCCAAAGAAAAAGAAACCTTTACATCAAAAAGGCACCTGCACTCACATGTTCATCACAGCTCTATTCACAATAGCAAAACCATGGAATCAAGCTAAGTGTCCATCAGTGGATAATTGGATAATATAGGAGACTCCAAACTGTGAGAGGGTGGCAGGGAGGCGAGAGATGAAATATTACTTATAGGGTACAATGTTTATTATCCATGTGGTGGGTACATTAAAAGCCCAGACTTCACCACTGTGCAATATGTTTATGCAACACTGCCCTTGCACCCCTACATCCATGAAAATATAACTAAAACATTTGTATTTGGCTTTATATCAGAGGAATAAAGGAATGTTTCTCTACCTGGTAGTCCAGTTTTCCTAGCAGAAAAATAAAATAAAAATAATGGAGAAATTGCTATCCAAATATTTTATTGATGATTTACTTAAAGAGCATAGTTAATATTAACCAATGCGTTTTTAGTGTTTAAAATGTATTCTCTCTGTGTTTATTTACAAATATTTTATTTCTGCTTTACCTTCCTGATATAGCAGTGAATTTGGTTTATACCAAAATCCATCTTAATAATTTCCCAATTTATTTGGAATACTTCCAAATAATTTCAAATTATTTCCAAATAATTCTAAAATTTAATATTTAAATAAATGAATTACATTTTCTTAAACATGCCCAGTATATCTGGAGATTAATATACATTTATATTCAAAGAAAATCAACGTGTGTTTCATGACATAGAAAACCAAATGTGCTTGTAGACTTCCACTGGTTTTAAGATCTAATAGAGGTTATATTGAATAGAAAACTTTTAAAAGAGCAGATAATTTTAGTTTTTATGAAATTAGTTTGTGGTATGATACTTCGTGGTCAAATCAGCTACAGAAAATTTCATTAGTAAGAGTCTTCAAAAGTTCTATCCTTGGAGAAAATTAACCTTGTGGTTATGACTGCATTCTCTATGTGTCTATGTCATATCTTTTCCATGCTGAAGTTACAGTGGTCTAGACTATGCTAAGAATCACATGCTGATATATGAAGCCTTTATTAAACTTAGTTCAGAAATTGGAGACTACATGCTACACCTATGGTAAGTCCTAGGGGACTTTTTTGAACCTTCTCTGACAGTTTGGTGCCTTCCAAGTTCGTGGCAGCCTTATCTAAACCTGTGACCGCAGTTTGTGGAACTATCTAGGCATATTGCTACACAAACAGCTGTTGTTCCGTGCGTGTTCTCAGCTGAAAAACAGTAACATTTCCTGACAAACAATCCTTTTCATTTCCTCTCACCTCTGAATTAAACTGTAAGAGGGAAGAAAATACAGCTGCCCTACATTATCCAGGCAGCAACATAAAAATCAAGATAGGAAATGGTCCATTGTGGTTATACAGATTTGGCTTTTGAATAGTCACTAATGTGAAATACATTTCCCTGACTTCCTCCACCCCTGGCTTTCTCCATCCATCTCTTTCCTACCCCACAGCTCTGCAACTGGGCAAAGCTCAAAGAACAAGGGAACCAGTGATAAAAGGATAGTCCTCATAATTATTAAGTGTGTGTGCATCTGTATATGATTATATGCACACACAAAATATTTAAGATAGTCAAAGTTAAAGAAACAAATTTGACATGGCGGTAGACACATATCATGTAATAATGATAGTGATACTAGCTATCATTTTTGAGCCTGTACTATATGCCTTACACTGTTTAAAGCAATTTGTAAATAGATACTGCTTTTTCCATTTTAAAGATGACAAAACTGAAAGGAGAGAGGCATGCATTGCTTGCCCTCTGGTCACACAATCGGTGTGCCAAGTTGGGATTTGAATCCAGCCTTGTTCTGACCCTAAACCTGGGCTCTGAAGGCTGTGAACTACACGACTCTTCCTTTGGAATTGTCCAGATGACACAGGAGACTTGCTGCTACTGGAGTATTTAGATTCAGCTGGTTAAGTGGTCATGGTGTTAAGACCCGCACCCCCAAAATGACCGTCTGTGAGCTCGATTAGCAGAGTTTGCTGGTTAGTATTTTTCTCCCTGTTTGCTATTTGGAGGCATGATTTTCTGTTATATATTTTAAGATAGTAGGTGGGAAGTCATACTATAATAGTAGAGTTCAATATTTACAAAGTAACTCCTTTTTGTTTTGGATATGTTTGTGAATGCATAGCTTTCATCAAATTAGAAAGAAGTTTTGTTTCTGTGACTCATATTAATGCTTCATTATAACTTGTTATTTATTCAAGCCTTTCCTGGGCTTTGAGGATTTTGTGGAAAATGTGACAAGCAGGGTCTCTACTTTATTTTTTTCCACGTATAATATAAGACAGATATATAATCAGTGAATAGTTGATGAATTGTAACTCCTTTCAGTTGTTTAGTATAGGTGAAGTACTGTTTTATGCTATACCACTTGAGTGATGGGGAAGTATGTCTTATAACCAAATGGCAATTGAAGAGACAATTATACTCTGGCTTTGGTAGTGTGAAAGCTGTTCTGTATTGTACCTAAAGTTCAGTATGCATATTGTATTATCAAATTTGAGATAGGACAGACTATTAAAATATATTTAAGAGTTTTTAATGGAAGAACTCATATTTTAAAAATAGTTGACCTAAAAAGTATTTGCAGCTGTCACTGTGAAAAGACAAGTTTACATACTTGGTTTATATAACTATTAATTTATTTTGACTCACATAATTAAGGATCTGAGAAATAGTTCAAGAATTTTTAGGGGTAAATTGTGAGCCTCTTAAAACAAACATTTAAAATGACCCAACTCCCAAATGTATGATGGGCAGCCTGACCCCATATTTATGTGTTCATAATCTGTCTTATATTCCACAAAATAGCTACTTGTAATCAGGCTGTTATGTTAGCCTGATTCCAAACTTAACCATTTCTCAGAGTGACTTTTCTCAGCTGCAGGTGCTGGGTTAGTCCCATTGTGAGATGGTTTCCTAGCCAGGCATTCTATGGATGATTGTCTCATTTTTCATCGTACCAACCCTAGCAGGTAGATACTGTGATCATCTCCATCTATATTTTGAAGAAACCTAAGCTTAGACAGGACAGTGAGTTGCGCAGGAGTATCTAACTGTTGGAGCCAGGATTTGACCTCAGGTCTGCTTGATTTGTTGAATTCAAACCTCAACCGTGATTCCAAATTGGGTATGGTTTCATGCAGTTTTCTAAGTGCCTCCTTGGCTCCAGAGTTACTGTCTTGCCTTGGGCTCCTCTACCTGGGGCTTCTGGCTTCTAACCTGAAACCTGATATTTCTCCTTTTGCTTCATGTTCCCTTATACCACATGTAGGTATCTGGAAAAGTGGCCACCTGTTTGTTTCTGAATCCATCACCTTAGTGTCTTCCATTCCCCAGGCCAAACACTTTTATTCTGTTGTCAAAATTCACTATAGACCATGTGGTACAAGGTTTATATTTTTATTTACTTCTGTTTAAACAAATAATATTTTATTTCTAATTTTGATATTTTCATATTTTATTTAATTTGTCTTATTTCATTAAGTATTTTTAACATTTTAATATTTTTTAACATTTTAAATATTTTATTTAATGAGATAATAATTATTTATTTCTACTCCCACGTAAAAACAAACTTATGAAATCTAAAGCTCATCTAAAACCAAGCTGTTGAATTTAAAAAATAGAGTTTTAGAGCATTTGACAATACATAATATTAATAGCTGCAAGAAAGGACTAAATCTAAGTAATAAAAGGACCAAATCAAAGTAATAAAGTTTTACATGATCTACTGAAAAGTAGGATGTTAACTTGATCATGCTGGTTTATATAAAAAGGAAAAAAGTCCATTCTGAAGATGTATATGTCTCTACAAGTCATTTCTTAAATATATAACTATATTTGTTAAATATTTATATAGATATATACAAATATATATATTTGGGGTATATATACAAATATATATATTTGGGGTATGTAAGAATTCCCCCTTTTCTGTTAAGATTTCCCTTTTATTGAGTCCAGCTATCCAGTAGATGTAACTTTTAGAGACAGACTTAGGTGTGAATGTCTAGTCCTATTTAAAACTAAATCATTCCTGTGTTGCCCACCATTGCTCCTAATCTAGTCAAGATAGAAATGAATGTGTGTTTTTAACTGAACAGATGAGTTGTTCATTGAACTAAGTTATTTTATTAAAGGTTTCCACAATTTCTTTCCTAACTTAATCAAAATGGTCACTTTGCTATAAAAAGATGTTTTGAAGAATTCCAAAAATTGTCTACTAATCACTAGGTAGGATTGTAAAACTGTCAATCAGAGAGAAAAACATGGCTGTTATTTTGATTTGTCATGCTATCTCACATTAGTGTGATACAATATTACTAAATTATAAGTAGATTAGTTTTTGTCCCTCTGGCAAGATTTGAGAGTCTAATGAAATTGCAAAGAAGATAATTTTAGGTAAGAAAGAAACAATGGGCATGCTACGGCCCATGTTACAGCTACTTTCTGAAGTGGGGAATCATTATTATCCTCTTGCTTCTAACTCAATATATTTTTATAATTTTCCAGGTTATTTGAATTAATATATATGAATTACATATTGCATTTTTAATATAGTAAATTTTAGCTAACTGAATAATTCAGTTATTCAAAATAACCTCCTTTGATTACTTTCAGTATGTTCAAAAGATTTTTAAAACTTAATTGTCTTTTTCATTTTGTATATGTGCACTTAGTTAAAATGTATAAAGAATTTGATAATGAAAGACAACATATGTAATCAAATATGATATTAAATTAGAACCATGTGTTTCCCTGATTTGTTTTGTGTTAAAATTCTTAATCAGTTATCATAATTAATATTATGTATTAATATATATAATATTATCTAGAGGAGAAAAAATATATTTTCCTCATCCTAGGTTCATGGCCAAGGCTCCTATAACAAAAGACAGATTAACAAGAGAAAAGCATGCAAATTTATTTGATAAGTTTTATGCAACATAGGAGGCTTCATATAGAATAAATAACCTGAGAAACAGGTAAAACTGAGTATTATTATGCTAAGCTTGATGAAGAATGAAGAGTCATGGAGAAACAGGATAGGGCAAAAAGGGCATGATCTAATGGTAATAAACTAGGAGAAACTTGGCAAGGTCTGTTTGTTCATATTCTTTGTGACCCTTCATCTTCAGAGATACAAATACTCTGTATATAGGAAGGCATCTTTCACATGAGGGTCTCTTGACCTGCTTTGGGGCAAGATAAGAAAATCCCTCCTAGGTTTACTGACCTGCTTTAAGATAGATGGTGAGCAGAAGGTCAGAGAGAACTTCCTGCACGTGCTATTTTTCAAATACCTTCAGGTTAAAATATTCAGTATGCCAAGTTTCAATGATTTGGGTAGTATGTTTTGAACCCTATCAGTTAGATATTAATATAGAGTGTCTAAGTTATTATACTAATGTAATAGGAGTGTGGGTCCATGGCTGTTCAGATGAGGTAGGACATCTGGTTCTATCTAGTTTCACCATGATCAGATGTGTGCAGGGTGGGTACTACTCCCAGCCAGGTATCCAGGACCCCCTTCCACCTCATATTCAGGCTGGCGAATGGAGAGATTGCCTCTATGAGGGGGTCAGATGGGGGTGCTAGGCAACGTGTTGAGGCAGAGATGACTGTCATTCCTGCTGACAATTCAAGGCAACACAAAGGCAACACACAGGCTGCTAACTGGACCATAGAAAGAAGGGCAACTGGACACTGATTTGGTGCTTGTGCCTGTGGTGACTGGAGACCTCTTGTCCTTACTCTGCTCCTTTCTAGATGGTTGTGGTATCTTTTATTTAGTCTAAGGGCAGGAAAGGCTTGCTCTGCAAGTTTCTATCTGAGCCACTGTGCCATGTTATACTTAGAATTCAAGAAGTGGGTATTGAAGCCTGTTTGAGTTAAAGGAGAAAACCCTCAGAGATTGAAGGGTCATGGACTCAGGGGTGGGGAAGACCATAAAGGAATGCTTTGAATTACTATCTTACTACATTAAATTAATGTTGATCTCTGTGCTATACTTTTACTTCCTACATCTGTGTTTCTGTGAGGATTATCTCCAACTCAAGATCACAAACCATTATTTTTGTAAGACAATACTACCAGCCTTTATAATATCCCACAAAATGATTTATTTAATAAAATACCAGAACACACTGACAAAGATTCTTTGCTTGACCAACTTTAGTCAGGCTGTCCTGAACCATCTCCCCATCTGCGTAGTTCCTTATATAGTTTTAGAAAGTGTTTTCTAACATTTTTTAAAATTCAGGTTACATTGTAGTAATAATTATTAAAGTCACCAAATGCTTAAGTAAATACTTATTAACTATAGTGTACTGACAATGTACTATTGACTTTTAAGCTGAGTATTTTCTGCTATTTTAGATTGAACATTTAAGAAAGAGCTACTGCTTCCAAAAGGCAACATTTACCTTAAAATTATGACATCACTGTAATCCCAGCACTTTGCCAAGGCAGGTGGATCACGAGGTCAGGAGTTTGAGACCAGCCTGGCCAACATGGTGAAACTCCGACTCTACTAAAAATACAAAAATTAGCTGGACGTGGTGGTGCGTGCCTGTAATCCCAGCTACTGGGGAGACTGAGGCAGGAGAACGGCTTGAACCCAGGAGACAGAGGTTGCAGAGAGCCGAGATCGTGCCACTGTACTCCAGCCTGGGTAACAGAGCAAGATTCCGTCAAAAAAAAAAAAAAAAAAAAAAAAAAAAAAAAAAAAAAAAAAAAAGAAAAGAAAAGAAAAGAAAAAGACATAATTTTAGGCATACCTAAGGAAAAAACAGTGTGAATTATCTTTGAGTTTGTTCCTAATTAGGTATTAACAAGTGATTTTTCAAGAAAACAATATGAAAACCTTTGATGTTCATACCATATCTGTAATTCTCTGCTTTAATGTTTCTTAATTATACACAAATGAGTATAGGCTTAACAGATACTTGAAATTTTTATTTTAATTTATTTTTAGTTTTTATTTTTGTAAATTCATGGGATACATGTTGCGTGGATATATCGTGTAGTGGTAAAGTCTCGTTTTTAGTGTAGCTATCACCCAAGTAGTGTACATTGTACCCAACAGGTAATTCATCCTTCACCCCCGCCTCCTATCCTCCCACCTTTCTGAGCCTCCAATGTCTATTATACCACTCTCTATGTCTGTGTGTACATATTACTTAGCTCTTATTTATTAAAAAAACTTGAAATTTAAACTTGGATTCTTTGATGACGTGACATGATATTTTTATCAGATAATTGAAAACTATGATTTCAAAGGATTTACCTGGCATTTTGGATTAAATATTAACATAAATAAAAGACTCTACAGTCAATTATATAAGTTACACAGAGAATCAAATAAGGGTCAACCAAATGGAATATCTTTAATAATTTTAAGGTTTATAAGAATCAAGGATAGAAATGGCTAGTATTCACTTGGTACACCTGGGAATAGTAGTATAGTGTTTGTCAAGAACTATGAATGCTCTGAGATTTTACTTACTTTCAAACACATCTTGATTAATAAAAATAGGAACCATTACAATCAATACATTTTTGCCAATGAGAAATAAGTTTGCTTATTCCTGTAGCATAAAAATCTGTGGTTCGGGATTTGACAACCTCCTGGAAAGCATTTTCCACATTCCGCTGGTTGTGGAAGTGTTTTCCCTGCAAAAAGTCAAGACACTTGAAGAAGTGGTAGTTGGTTGATGAGAGGACAGGTGAATGTGGTGGATGAGGCAAAACTTCATAGCCCAATTCCTTCAACTTTTGAAGAGTTGGTTGTGAGACATGTAGTTGGGTGTTGTCGTGGAGAAGAATTGGGCCCTTTCTCTTGAGCGATGCTGGCTGCAGGTATTGCAGTTTTCAGTGCATCTCATCGATTTGCTGAGCACACTTCTCAGATGCAGTGGTTTCGCCAGGATTCAGAAAGCTGTAGTGGATCAGACTGGCAGCAGACCACCAAACAGTGACTATGACCTTTTTTTGGTGGACAATTGGCTTTGGGAAATGCTTTGGAGTTTTTTCTCAGTCCATTCACTTAGCTGGTCATTGCCAGTTGTCGTATAAAATCCACTTTTCATCGCATACTGATTGAGAAATGGTTTGTTGCTGTTGCATAGAATAAGAGAAGATGACGCTTCTAAACAACTTTAAAAATTTTTCGCTCAGCTCATGAGGCACCCATTTATTGAGTTTTTTCATCTTTCCTATTTGCTTCAAATGCTGAATGACCATAG
Source organism: Macaca thibetana thibetana (assembly GCF_024542745.1). NCBI lineage: Eukaryota > Metazoa > Chordata > Mammalia > Primates > Cercopithecidae > Macaca > Macaca thibetana. The sequence goes on along the minus strand of NC_065581.1, from coordinate 57,015,862 downwards.
AATGGGTGACATAGAGTTCTTCGGCAACTTTTTGTGTAGTGTAAGAGGATTCAACTTTGATGATTCTCTCAGTTGGTCATTGTCAACTTCTGATGGCTGGCCACTATGCTCCTCAACTTCAAAACTCTCCTCTCCTTTGCAAAACTTCTTGAACCACCACTGCACTGTACATTCGTTAGCAGTTCCTGGGCCAAATGTGTTGTTGATATGGTGAGTTGTCTCCACTGTTTTACGACCCAGTTTGAACTAGAATAAGAAAATTGCTCAAATTTACTTTTTGTTTAACATCATTTACATGGTCTAAAATAAACATAAACAGCAAGTAATAAATTATTGGCAAAAAAATTAAAGTGAGAAATGCTCACTAAAGTGATGTAAAACATAACCACATTTACTTAAGAATGTATTCCAATATCAAATGGCAAATTCCAACAAAGCAAAAATCTCAATTACTTTTGCACCAAACTAATGTGTAATAGGCTTCATTTTAGAAGAGTAACCCTGAACCTAGGGAACCTAACTTTTTTATAATGGGCAACAAGCACACCTTTGTTTGGGAGGCAGATACTATCTCTTAATTTCTAGGACTGGTCAGTATACAAAAATTCTTGAAAACATAGTCTAAAACAAATGGCAAGCAATGCCTTGACTCAGAAGATGTGCAGAAACATGAGATACCTATGGGGAATTGATTCCCAACCATGTTGGAATCAAGTGAGGAAGAGCTATGTTTAATTAGAAGCTCTGCAATTTCTAGCAGTTCTGCACTCCTAGTGGATGAGCTACTTATTATTTTCCATCTCTAAAATTTATTTTTTTCATCTGTGAAATTTAGTAGTTTTTCAATTAATATATATTGAATGCCCACTGTGCCCAGGCACTGTTCTAGGCATTTAAAATAAAGTAGTAAATAAAAAAGTCACTCTTATGGACTTTATATTTTAATGAGTACATACTGGTCATAAAAATATCAACAGTGCATAGTGAGTTAAAGATGTAATTGCTTTGGAAAAAATAAAGCAGAAAAGAAAGGAAGAAAGTCCTGAGTAGAGTGTGTTTTTATTTTAGAAAGGTATTAGGGTTTTTGATAAGGTGAACATTGAACAGAAATCTGAAAGATGTGAAGGTACAAGCCACATGAATATTAATGGAAAGAGATTTCTAGGCAGGGAAAGCATATAATGTGAAACTATGAGGCAGATCCTGATTGGTGAGTTGGAGAATTAGCAAGAAGGCTGTATAGCTGGAGTGGAGGCTGTAGGGGAGAGAAGAAAAAAATGAGAGTGGGAGGGGTGTGTGTGTGTGTGTTCAGATTGTGTAGGACCTTGGGGGTTATAATAGGGACTTTGAAATTGACCCTGGATAAGATAGGAAGATATTTTAGGGCTTTGAGTTTGGAAGTGTCCTGGCCTTATTTTAAAATACAATCTTGAGTTGAAGATACCCTGGTGGGGAAGCACAAGGAAGGAAGCAGAGAGGGCTCTGAGGAGGCTTCACACTGATGTAGGAGAGCTGATGGCTATTTGCAACAAGGTAAAGATACCAAGTTTTAGATTTATTTTGAAGGCAGAACCAACAAGATTTGCTGAATGATTAGATGTAGGGTATTAGGGGAAGAAAAGAGTCAAGGATGACGTTAGGGTTTTGGACCTTGGAAGGATGAAGTTGCTATTTATTGTAACATGTAAGATTATGTGAGACATAATTTGGGGGGTGGCAGAAGGTAAGATACCAGTTTAAGATATGTGTTGCTTTGAGAGACTTATTAAGTATCCAAGTAGAGGTGTCAAGTAGATGGTTAGACATGCAGGAGTCCGGAGTTGTCAATATCTAGATGATATTTAAAGAGGTGAGCTGGAGGAAGCCACAAGTAACCAGATAAAGATAACATGTCTATTGATCTCTGTGAGACCACAAAGTTTAAGTGTAGGGAAAGTGTAGGGAAAAATTCAAATGGAGGAACTGGTCTAATTAAGGTAGAGCTGTTGAGGTAGAGGTGTTAAGGTAGAGGTGTTAAGGATCCTGCCAGACATGACCTAAGGCAGCCTGTCAGGTATATTCCATGGCTAAACTCCTAAGCTTTCATGGAGAATCCACAAAAATCTGAGATTTTTAAATTTGGTAGGTCTAATCAGCTTATTCAAAAACATAATACTCAGGCTGATCTCTTTGTCTGCCAGCTAATCAATTTACTCAAAAATGTACAAAAAGCCTGGGTACGGTGGTTCAGGCCTATAATCCCAGCATTTTGGGAGGCCAGGGTAGGCAGATCATCTGAGGTCAGGAGTTTGAGACCAGCCTGACCAACATGGTGAAACCCTGTCTCTACTAAAAATGCAAAAATTAGCCAGGCATGGTGGAAAGTGCCTGGCTTTCCAGGCACTCAGGTAATCCCAGCTACTCAGGAGGCTGAGGCGGGAGAATTGCTTGAACTTGGGAGGTGGAGGTTGCAATGAGCAGAGAGTACCACTGCACTTCAGCCTGGGCGACAGAGTGAGACTCCATCACAAACAAACAAACAAACAAACAAACAAACAAATAAACAGTACAAAAGATCTCTGTTACAGGCCACCTGCAATTTTTTTCCACCTTTCCTTCCCCTCTTGACTCTGCCTACCAGACACTTGTGAAAACTTCTGCATGCAAAATAACTAAATACAGTGCCAAACAACTATCTAAATGTCTCTGAGTTACTTCTTGATAATGGAGAGATGAAAAGAACCACCAAAACAGGTTTGGAAAAGCAAAGGAGGGCAATGTCCCAGAAACTGAAGAGAGTGTTGAGAGGGAGGGTGGGATCAACTGTGACAAGTGCTGCTGGAAAGTCAAGGGAGGTGATGACTGAGAATTGACTATTTAATCAAACATTGTGGTTGGTTACCATGGCAAGAGCAGTTTTGGAGATGAGCAAAAGGTTCAATGAAGTGGGTTTAAGAGTGTGTGTGTGTGTGTGTGTGTGTGTGTGTGTGTGTGTTTTGGGGGTGGGGGGTGGGGTAGGAAAGGATTTTGGACAATAGGCACAGTTTCAAGAAGTTTTATTGAAAAAATGGATTCAAAGAAATAGATTAGTAGCTAGTGAGCTCAATACTAAACATACACTTTTTTAAGATGGGAAAATTTATAGCATATTTTGGATGGGAATAATCTGTTAGAGAAGGAAAAATCTGTTAATGAAGTCAGGAGAAGTGTGCTTGAGAAGGTAAGAGGAAGAGGATCCAGTGCACACGAGGTAAGATTGAACTTAGTTACATAAAAGAACCACTCATCAAGTGTAGCAGGAATGAAGGCAGAGAACATGAACAGAGAAGGAGGATAAGTGGGTAGAGGTAGTCAGGGAAGGGCATGGAAGTTTTCTCCTGATGGCTTCTTTTATTTCCCCCTGCAATAGAAAAAGGAAATGTGGCCATCAGCTGAGAGTTAGAAGGGTGGTGAAGGTGTTGAAGGGTTGAGGAGAGAAAAAATCTGAAAATGAATTTAGGGGAATGGGAGAGTGAGTGCATTGGGAAGTACAATTGGATTGCCAGGTAGCACTAAGGGTTAGTGGACACATATTTAACTTAAGACCAGCCAGAATGGTTGAATATTTTTTAGCCATGTTCACTTTCACAGGTACAGGGATAGGAGTAAGTCGAGTTAGATTTCACCAGAGTGGGAATCATACTAAGAGAATATAAGGAAGAAGAAAGGAATTTGAGGTTGTATGCAAATGTAAAATAATGATGGACCACGGTCATTAATATTTTTTTTGTGATGAAAATAATTAAAATCTACTCTCTTGGCAATTTTCAAATCTGTAATATATTGTTTTTACTGCAGTCATTATAATGTTCAATAGATCTCTTGAACTTATTGCTAACCGATTTTCTTTTTGCACATGGTACTTAATGTGTTACTATATTATAATTATGTGAATGTATCCTTGAACTGCTATGGAGTAAAATTATAACTTTGCTACATGCCTGCTAAGAAAAACTGCAATTAAAAACATGCTTTGTTCTCACTCATAACTAAGAGTTGAACAATAAGAACAAATGGGCACAGGTAGGGGAACATCACACACCAGGGCCTTTGCGGGGTGGAGGGCTAGGGGAAGGATAGCATTAGTAGAAACACCTAATGTACATGACAGGTTGATGGATGCAGCAAACCACCGTGGCACATGTATACATATATAACAAACCTGCATGTTCTACACGTGTATCACAGAACTTAAAGTATAATAAAAACAAATAAATAATAATAAAAACATGCCTAAAAATTATAAACAGACCATTCTTAATTTTTTTTTTTTTTGTTTGTTTGAGACGGAGTCTCGCTCTGTCGCCCAGGCTGGAGTGCAGTGGCCGGATCTCAGCTCACTGCAGCTCTGCCTCCCGGGTTCACGCTGTTCTCCTGCCTCAGCCTCCTGAGTAGCTGGGACTACAGGCGTCCGCCACCTCACCCGGCTAGCTTTTTGCATTTTTTTAGTAGAGACGGGGTTTCTCCGTGTTAGCCAGGATGGTCTCAATCTCCTGACCTTGTGATCCGCCCGTCTCGGCCTCCCAAAGTGCTGGGATTACAGGCTTGAGCCACCGCGCCCGGCCCCATTCTTAATTTTTTAAGGAAAGGAAATATAGTTTTGTAAAAATACTCCAAGAGATCAAGTAGATGAAGGAAGGTGGATCATGAAGATGGCAAGGGATGGTGAAAAGTAGAATGGATGGTTGCATATCTACTGTCATTGAAATACCTTTGGGATAGGAGTACTAGAGAAATTGAGCTGGAGATACGCGAGGTGGTAGTCAGAAGGTGATATGTTTAAAATTGAGATTATGAAGGGATTCAGTTATTTGTAGTGACCAATGCCATTGGTATGACCATGGAGTTGGGGGTTGAGCCAGGGTGAAGGACACAATTTACTGAAAAGAGGAAGGTGGTGAATGGGTTAAGAGGCTGGGGTATTGGAAGAGTCATCTACATGATTTTGAAATTTCTAAAAGTTATGAGAGGAGTAACAACTGAATAAGGAACTAAAATCTTCACATACTGAGGAGGAATCACCTAGGGGTCTGAAGATGACTGCAATATAAGAGGCGTTGTGACAGTATGGGGGATTGCAGCAGAGAGCCAAAGTGTTGTTGGGAAAATAAAGGCAGAGAAGCTTATAAAACATTTTGCATGGTGCCAGGCAGGTAGTAAGTGGTCAGTATATCATTTTTGAGATTCTAGTTTTAGTTTCAGCAGTACAGAGCTCAGAACTCATCACTCTCACCTTTACTACAATAGAAAGCTGAACAAATTGTAAATCAGTGATTTTTCTTGATCTATAAGAGAACTGAGGTTGAGGGATAAACTGCCACCCTGACATCTGGAGAGAGAGGTGAGTGCAGACAGTCACAGCTGAGATCTGCTTACCTGGAAAAGAAGGTGCTGGGGCCATAAACTGGTAGGAACACTTACACAATAATTTTGATTCATTGCTTGAGGTTGAGTGTGAAGTAATCTAAAAGAGAGAAACTCCTTGGGGCTGCAGTCTTTGTATACTAAATGATAATTCTGAAGCAGAAGAAATATGCCACAGTGACTAGACTGGGCTTGAAATTTTGTGCACCCTAACCCAGCCTGCTGTTCAGAATTTTAAATGTCAAACTACCTCATCTCTTGAAGTATTTTTATAAAACTATATTTCCTTTTTATAAAAAATAAGAATAATTGGCCTTGTGCAGTAACTCATTCCTGTGAACTGAGGGCACTTTGTGAGGCTGAAGTGGGTGGATCACTTGAGGTCAGGAGTTAAAGACCAGCCTGGGCAACACGACAAAACCTCATCTCTATTAAAAATACACTAATTAGCCAGGTGTGGTGGCACATGCCTGTAGTCCTGGCTACTTGGGAGGCAGAGGCACAAGAATCGCTTGAACCTGAGAGACAGAGGTTGCGGTGAGCCAAGATCGTGCAACTGCACTCCAGCCTGGGTGACAGAGACAGACTCTGTCTCAAAAAAAAAAAAAAAAAAAAAAAAATCTATTTAGAATTTTAAAAGGTGTGTTTTTAATTGTAGTTTTTCTTAGCAGGCATGTAATAAAATTATAATTTGACTTCATGGCAGTTCAAGGATATGCTCACACAATTGCAATATAATAGCACATTAAGTACCACGTGCAAAAATATTGGTTAGCGATAAGTTCAAGCAAGAGATCTATTGCACATCATAATGATTACAGTAAAAACAATACATTGCATACTTGAAAATTGCCAAGAGAGTAGATTTTAATTATTTTCATCACAAAAAAATGTTAAGAATGTGAGGCAACACATATGTTAAGTAGCTTGATTTAGCCATTTCACAGTGTATACACATATCAAGACATCATATTGTACACCATAAATATATACAACTCTTACTTGTTGATTAAAAATAAATTAAAAAGAGAAAATTGGTCAGCAATGGCATAGCAATTAGCATAGGTGTGTTTTCTTCTCCCAGATCTGTTGAGGTATGACTGACAAATAAAAATTGCGTATATTTAAGGTATTTCACTGTGATGTTTCAATAGACACATACTTTGTGAAATGATTACTACAGTCAAGCTAATTTAACATATCCATCACCTCACATACTTATCTTTTTTTTTGTGGTGAAATTACTTAAGATCCCTCTCTTAGCAAATTTTGATTATATGATACATTATTATTTACTATGGTATGCTTTTAAGTTCCTTTTCATGGGGAATAAAGAAGGACTTGATTGACCTAACTCAGGCAATTGCAAAGATCTATGTGCAAAAACAAGTAGAGGAGGGGTAGAGGGAGAAGGGGGAGATGAGGAGGAAGAGGAAAAGGAGGAAGGAAGAGGGAAGGAGAGGGAGGGATGGCGGGAGAGGAGAGAAAAGTCTCAAAGGAAGCTAGCAACAACCTTTAGGGTAGATAGAAACTGTAGTTTGGAAATGGGAGATTCAAGATTCAACCCAGATCTAAAGATGGGCCTTTCTGTTGGTCCTTCAGAAGGAATCAGAGATCATCACTCTTTATCTTCTTTTCACGTATTTCTTCCTGGAATTAAATGACTAATTCTCTCCATACTTCTAAATTTAACTTTCGTAATGAGATAATCTTATCGGCGTAGTTGTCATCCTTGGCCATGTTTGTAGAGAACTCTTCAAGCTGCCTCATAGGTGACTGGTCAGCCTATGTGTTCATCGCCCTGTGGGATCAATCAATTGGGATCAATCAAAAGGCAGGCGTGTAGGCCTGAGGGGCGAGGAGGCTCTCACAGATGGAGAACATGGTCACCGTGCTCAGGGAATAGCTCAGGGCCTCTCCATGAGGAGATATTCCTTCAAAGGAAACAGAATTTAGCTGTCCTGTGTTTTACAATCAGACATCTGGATGAAAAGAAAAGGTCAATTAGTTATTTGAGTTTACATTCATGTATTTACCTTGTTTCTAGACTGTCAAAATGTCTATAGCATTTATTAAACTGGTTTTAAATAATTATAGGTTGCATTGATTTTTGTAAAGTTATGTAGTCTGCGTTTGCGGTAACACCCCATAATACTGCTTGTGCTCAGAGGTTCTGGTGATTCTTGTCTACAAGTGCTCAAATGCCAAGGAACCAAAGAATCTGTGTTGCTGTCCTGCCCTCTAGTGGATTTTGCTTGGGTTTACAGTTACTGTACTGCATGTATAGAAAGCAACCTTCACTGATTCAAAATTACAAGGGAAACTGTGTTTTTGTTCCATTTAGAGAATGCACTAAGAACCATAATATCACAATATGTTTCTGTTTCTTCTCATGGGAAAATCACAAATGGCGCATAAAACTCTGATAGAAAATCCAAAGTTGGAGACTATGAAAGCTGAGTGTTTTGAACTTTAGAAGCTTTTCGTGTTGTTAAAATTATATAATGTTAGGAATGGAATAAAGTTTAAGATCACTGAATTCAACCCAATCACTTTGAAGTTGAGGGAAAAAGGTTCCAAGATTTAAATATCTTGGCCGAGATGTTGCAGACAATTTACAATGGAACTGAGCTTAGAACCCAGGTTTCCTGATTCTAGGAATCTTTCTTTTATACAACCCACATCTTACAATTAGACTTACTCAATGTGAAGAGGACTCAAAGTCCAGGCTGTTATTAAGAAAAAAAAAGTGTGACATCTCCAACAGGAAAATGAATCTCTCTTTTGTTTGAAGGAAGGAGAGCATATATACCCTTTCTTTGTTAAGAAAATAATACCATTTAAAAGGATACCTTCTGGCCGGGCACGATGGCTCACGCCTGTAATCCCAGCACTTTGGGAGGCCCAGGTGGATGGATTACGAGGTCAGGAGATGGAGGTCATCCTGACCAACATGGTGAAACCCCATCTCTACTAAAATACAAAAAATTAGCCAGGTGTGGTGGCATGCGCCTGTAGTCCCAGTTACTCGGAGGCTGAGGCAGGGGAATCACTTGAACCCATGAGGTGGAGGTTGCAGTGAGCTGAGATCACCCCACTTCATTTGCAGCCTGGTGACAGAGTGAGACTATATCTAAAATACACACACACACACACACACACACACACACACACACACACACACACACATAAAATACTCTGGAATCAATAAAGAAGGTATTTATAATATATATATTATATATAAAGAAGGTGTATATATATGCATATATATAATATATAAAGAAAGTATATATGCATATATATATTTACACCTTCTTTATTGATTGCAGAATATTATTTCTTGGCAAAGCAGAAGAGAGCAGAAAACAGACTGAATGGAGCAGATGCAAGTGGAGAGGAACTACAGGAGTCTTTCATGTTTCTGACCTCATGTGCTTTTCCTTACTAGGTTGATTTGGCTGGGGCATCTGTTCCCTTTCTATTAAGGATCCAAATGGCTATGCTATGGACTGAATTGTGTTTTCCTAATGGTTGTGTGTTGAACTCAAACCTCCAATGTAACTGTGTTGGGAGACAGGGCCTATAAAAAGGTAATAAAGATTAAGGGAGATCATAAGGGTGGAGTCCTAATCTGATAACACTATGGCCTTATAAGAAGAGAAAAGGAGACAATAGAGAGATCTCTCTCTGATTTATGAAGGCAGTGAGAAAGAACTGTCTGTGATCCAGAAGAAGAGCTGTTACCAGAACCCAACCATGTTAGCACCCTGATCTTGCACTTCCAGCTTCCAGAACCATGAGAAAATAAATTTCTGTTGTTTTCGCACTCATCCTACAGTATTTTGTTATGGCAGTCCAAGCTGAGATAGGTTACAGCTGGGTAATGTGTTCACTAGTCTAGAGACTAGTGAGCTGTTCTCACTAGAGAACAACTAGTCTGTTCTTTGACTGCTCCATCCCTATCTTTTTTGGGGTAACCCTCACAAATAAAGGAGGACTGTTTTGTGCAGTGTATATATGAGAAGTTCTGCTCCCCTACTAGGATGTCCAGATACCCTAGATCATTCTGCTTGTCCTGTACTTTGACCATTTTAATTCCTTACTAGCTATCTCTAAACTGCATCCTCCTCCCCTGCCCCACCTTGAATGATTCCGAGAAACCAGGGGGATTTGCCAAGCACAGATACGTATTCACAACAATTAAAGATACGTACTATGCGGCCAGTCTTCCTAGTGTGGAAGGCTATGGATTCAACTTCCTTACTAACATCTCTGAAACTTTTGCTACTGTGGACTATAGCCTCCTTGTGAAAGAAATCAATTTCTACTGGCTGTCTTGCTTCCTTTCCAACCCTTCCCTCTTCCCCTCAAGGGCACCGTTTCCTCTGTATGCACCTCAGTGGTACTGAGGTGCCCCAGATGGTGTCAGTCCGTTGTTCTCATTCTAACTGCTTTCTCTTTTGGCAACCTTGTGTCTTATAATGTTTTTCTTTTTCACTACCATTCATATTTTTTGGCCTTCCAAAATAACTTTTTTTCTTTCATTCCTGTCCTAAGATCTCTTCTAGTCTTCAACTCATGTATCCAAACTAATAGCTGTATATTATTCCTGGCTTTTGTGAGCTAGGTATCTAAGTACCTGCTGGATATTTTTATCTGACCATCTGAGAGATATCTCAAACCAAATAACTTATGTATCTGAACTTACAGTTTTCATTTACTGAATGTTCCTACTCAAACCTCATCATTCCCAGAGGGCTGGGAGTCAGTCTCGATTCTTTTACCCCTTCTCCCATAACCAATCATCAAATTCTATGTACCACCTAAATAATCACAAACCCCATCCCTCCTCTCCTTTCCTGCTGCTGTTTCTCTAGTTCACAGCTTCTTCATTGCTTGCTTGCATTAACCTTCTAAGTCAACAATCGGCTTCCATTGTTGACCCACTTAAATCTTTTATATTACAGCTAGATCAAACAATCTTAAGATCCAATGTGACTGGTTGCAAATGACAAAGCTGTCTCCAAAACAAGGCACATATGGTCCTTATACTCTAGTCACTGCCTTTTCTTCCAGCCTCATCACCAGTCACCTTTTCAGCATGTCATATTCCAGATTTGGTGAATAGTTTTATAGTTCCCTGCTCGCACAATTCTGTTGTCAGTTCATTATGCTCTTTTCCTCTGTTTATGACTTACTACTGCAAACCTTCAGTCCTCATCCTTGCTGTCATTTTTTCAAGACTCAGTTGAGGCATCGCCCGCCCACTCCAAAAAGTCTTCCCAATATTGCATTAGGATAAGTGTTTCCTCTTTGTGCTAACATACAATCTTGAACATCCCTCTGCCATTGCAAGGACCATTCTGTAGTTTCATGTGTATCTGCCTTCCTTAGTCCTTCCTCAAAGGGAGTGACCATGTCAAGGCTCGTCCCAGGGACTAATGGGTCCCAAGAGGTGTTTCCAGGGCAAGCATTTAAAGTTAAAGCCTTCAGTTTCAACATCTTGTGGGTCACTATTTATTTTTACAGAAATATATGTACACACACACATATTTACACACACAGCTATAACCACCTTAAGTAGCTGTTCTCATCAAAAGTAAAACCCTGTTTCCCTGTTATAAAAATCTGGAGTGGTACTACAGGTCCGTTTAAAGAAAAGTTACTTTGTCATGGTACAACTCCCTCATAAAAATATAATTATAAAGGGTTCCACTAGCTTTCTTCTCAATGTTCTTCCTTCTTTTCACTGCTTATCTGAAAAGGAACTGGAGCACGCATCACAATAAGTAGGGCGGCACTGCCTGAGCCCGAGTGACTCTCTGCCAAGGGGCTCTGATCTGGACTACTCCCTCATTATGCTAGGAACACATGTTTTCAAACAAATGCTCTGATGTAGCAACTCATATCCTGGAACTAGTTTCTACACACTAATCCAAGAATTGTAATCTCTGGTTTATGCTATTTAGTCACCATCTTTGTATATTCATTTTGGCCAGGAAAAGGGTCATTGTATTCTGTAGAACTAGCATTTGATGGGCTAATATTAAAAGTTTCGTAAGTTTTCTCTTTATGGAAATGTTGCTTTTAAAATACATTGGCATTGCACTGCTAAATACTTGTCATATGTTTTAAAAAGTAATAGCTATATATTATTCCTGGCTTTTGTGAGCTAAGTATCTATTAGTTTGCTACATCTGTGCCAGGGACTAAAATCCATGGTTTACATGTCTACTCCTCAAGTATGCTTATGGGTCAAATAGTCAAATAGATTTCTGGTAGAATGAAAAAAAATCTATCAATGTATCTATTAATGTAATATATGTTTATATAATATGTTCTAAATATTATATAACAATATGGATATTCATATCAAATACATACATATATTAATATATATTTTTTCATTTGGTCTGTATATATTCCTTAGCATTGGATAGTAAAGCTTTTGAGTAAGACTTACTTAACTAGTCAGACAAGTTATTTGGGCTGCAATCATATATTTGTAAGTGGCCTCTAATTTTTATAAAAATAAAAAGAGATTTAATATCAGAATACCTACATTTAAATGAAATTATGGATCAGTAGTAATCCTATTAAATACTATGGTATACAATATCAGGAGTGGTGAATTTATTTTTACTTTGTAGACCTCCCCTTTTTTCAGGCATCAATATGCCTTTAAGACAGTGGTTCTCAATCTTGCATATTAGCATCATCTGGGGAGTGTTAAAAATACTGATACTCAAACTCTTCTCCTACAGATTCCAACTCAACTGATTTGGCTGAGGAGTTTGGCATTGGTGTTTTTAAAAACTCTCTAGTGGATTCCAATGTATGGCTGCTGTTGAGACCCCCAGCTTTAAATTTTTCTGCAGTGGCCGCAAAAAGATAGGCACCCAGGCCTTCCAAAGTAGTCCAAAGTAGCCAGGCTGTATCTATAGGAATCAAGTCTCATTAGCTCAATTTTCTGTCATATGTCTTCCACTTCTTTTTGCCTTTCTGATTACAGATGTTTGGTGTCTTCTTCTCTAGCTCTTGCTGTGGCTAGTTTATCCTCCAACTAACTGATCCTGGATTTTGATACTTGACTTCACCCTTTCACTCATTTATCAATCTTGGACTTTTAGAGCCTGGGTCCAAAGAAGAATAAAATACAGCAACTTTGCATTTCCCATTTTCTCCAGTTCCTGGAAACCACTATTCCACTCTGATTCTATGAATTTGACTATTTTATATGCCTCGTATTAATAGAATCATGCTGTGTTTGTCTTTTGGTGACTGGCTTGTGCCACTTAGTATAATGTACTCCAGGTTAATTTATTGTCTTAGTCCTTTTGGGCTAGTTTAACAAAAATATCACAGACTGAGTCATTTATAAATGATAGAAATTGATTTCTCACTGTCTTGGGGGCTGGGAAGTCCAAGATCAAAGCACTAGTGGTTCAATGTCTGATGGGGGCCTCCTTGTTGCATCCTCACATGGCAGAAGATGGAAGCATTAAAACAGCCTAAGCTAGTTCTTACCAGCCTTTTTATAAGGCACTAGTCCCATAAAACCCTAAGGGATTCTTTATGGGCTCTTACCCACCCTTTTATAAGCCAGAGCCGTCATGACTTAATCACTCCCCAAAAGGCCTCACCTCTTAATACCACTGCAATAAGGATTAAGTTTCAACACTTGAGTGTTGGGGGTCATTCACACCATAGCATGCATATTGTTGAATATTGCAGAATTTCCTTCTTTTTAAAGGATTAACAGCATCTCGTTGAATTTATGTAGCCAGATTTCTTTATCCATTTATCTGTTGATGGACCCTTAGGTTGTTTCCACATCTTGGCTCTTATAAATATTTATTTTAATTAAAATTAAAAATAAAATAGCTACATGTGGTTAGTGGCTATTGTGTTGGACAGTACATATCTAAAGGATGAAGTGGTAATCTCCGTCATACTTCCAGTTCTTCCCTTCGAGAAAACTGTTTCTGATGTCTAGTTAGAAGTAATATTGTTCCTATCTTCATGTTTCTTGCTCCTACTCTACAAAACTATCACCAACTTAATGGCTTAAAAGAACAGAAATTTATTATCTTCTGTAGGTCAGAGTCTGAAATAGGTCAAATGGACTAAGACCAAGGTATTGGTAGAGATGTGTTCATGTCTGGAGGCTCTAGAGGAATCTGTTTCCTTGCCTTTTCAGCTTCTAGAGAATGCCTGCATTCCTTGCCTTATGGCCCCTTCTTCCATCTTCAATGCCAGCAGCATAGCATCTTCAAATTTCTTTCTAACTCAGACATTGTGCCTCCTTACAATGATCTTTTTCATTCCATTGGGCCCACTTGGATAATCCAGGGTAATCTCATCTCAAGATCCTAAATTTAGACACATCTGTAGAGTCTCTTTTGCCATGTAAGGCAACATGTTCGCAGATTCCAGAGATTAGGATGTGGACATCTTTGGGAAACCATTATTCTGCTTACCAAACCACTGTAGCTATTCTGCCTTGCCTTGTAGTTTCCCATGTGCTTTTCTATCCACCTCCTTGAGAGTAACAATTGGGTCTGAATGATTTTTAGTTCCTAGGTTAAAACTGTGGCCTTCATACCACAGATGCTCAAAATATGTTTGTCAGAATTAAATAAGATAAATAGAAAGACTATTTGATAGGTTCAGATTGGTAAATAAAGCTCCTTAAGGTGGGTCCTAGTGTAGGAAATAGATTTTGACCATTTTCATGGATTGAAATCTTCACCAATCAACCCAGTAATCAATAAAATAAAATAGATTTTAGAGCAGTATTTATCAATCACCAATCGAATAGAGACTGAGTAATTGTACCTTGGTCTATTTATTTTGGCTAGTTATGTGTCTTGGGCTAATGAAAGCAATGGAAGGCAAAGCCTGTTTGTATGGTTCTTTGGAAATTAAGTCAAGAACAAATAATGGTAGAATGACAGTTAATGGATTATGTTTCCAGAAAAAATTTCACAAAGTCACTATGACATTTTAAGATTAAAACATTATTTGATGAAAGAAGTTAATGTATGAAGAATATATTAAACATTTATATCCAATGAATGAGCAATTTATCCAGTTTTCTAGAAGACATTCCAGGACAAAAAATGTCTAATTTAAATTTTTTAACTAAATTAAGCATCTAATAAAAGCTTATTTTTCAAAATTTAAACATATACAAAAGCAAAGAGGATTATATAGCAAACTCAGGTACCTGTTACTCAGCTTGAACAAGCAACTGTCATCCCATGACTGTCTTGTTTTAATCTAATTCCACTCTCCACTCCTTATCCCCACTTCCAGCCTCTATTCTGATGATTTCAAAGCAAATCCCATAAAAATATCATTTTATCTGTACATTTAATCATTTATACACACATTTAGAAGGATCTGTTAATGAATTTCCTCATATTCATGTTGACTTCCGGCACATTTTGGCTGCTCCATAATCTTTCTGGCATTTACTGTCTTTTCTTTACCTTATGTGGAATTTTGTATGGAAGGGAAAACATAACAACTAAATATAGAAAACACTAAGCTGGCTAGCCTTGTTTAATTTTCCTATTACTTCAATTCGTATTTTAGAAAACAGCTTACAAAGTGGAACTATATGAGATTGCAAGTAGATTTAAAACAATATTTACATTTTTATTTATTGGGAGAAAGGGGAAATATGAGTAAAAATATCCAAGTTAACCTTGGATTTTAACTCTTAACCACAGGGGAAATATGAGTAAAAATATCCAAGTTCTACTCCCCTTTATTTTAGGAATATATTAAATAATGTTGAGGTAAGACATCATTCAGTTATAGAAGGAATATAGAGACCTTCTGGGATTAGGGAACGTTCTGAGGGAGAATTTCTCAGAATAATAATTAGAGGAAGCCAGAATTTTAACTGAGAAATAAGGTATTGATGAAGATGGAAGTCTGATCAGAAAATATGAGGCCATAAAAAGGTGATTTTGTATAATATAAAATATTTCTTATGGGCATGAAAATGTCTTTTTTTCATATGAGTCTGTATACAGTGATTGTAAATGACTTTTCTCAATGTATTAAATATATTAACAAAAGTGCACATCATTAAGGTGGTTGGGCTGGAGAATTACCTTATTATGGTAAAATCGCATAATGTTATCAAATAGTTGTTTCTGTCTTTCTGCCACTTTTAACTACCAAGAAGCACAGCTAATTTGTCCATGCAATGGACCTGAATCACAATACTTTGTTCTTAAAGATATGACGTGAAATTTTTGAGGAAACAAGTAAAATCAATTTTTCAAATCCAAGTTGGCATTTGAAAATTCATTAAGCTGAAACTCTCTGTTATGCCACTTTTCCCCAAAGCAGAAAGGTTCTATGGAGCCATTCCATTCACAGACTCATAAGAATTTTTAGCTGGATAGAATATATGAAGTGATCTAATTCAGCTACGTGTTTGAACCCTGACGTCTCTGAATTAAATGTATTGCTAAAGGTCACACATCTAAAAAGCAACAGTTTGGAGACAAGAAGCCGACTTTCCTGCCTTCCAGGTTTGTGTGCCTGCTCTCTCTCATTACAAAAGATGAGGTTTTTGTTGCAAGTGACACATGAAGAAAAGTATTTGATTCTGTTTACTGTGATTGTGTAGAAATTTGTACTTTGGTACTATGACTTTGAATAGAAGTTGTTTCAAGGAGTTATATGACTTTTAAAGTCCCCTTAAGCTCTAAGAGGATGATGATGTATTTGTAATTGTAGGTACTAACTTGCATTTCTTAAATTGAACAAGAAACGATGCCAAATATTTCAAAAAGATTAAACAGAGGAAAAGGAAATTGGAACTTTGCATCTGGTCTCTGTT
Source organism: Macaca thibetana thibetana (assembly GCF_024542745.1). Taxonomy (NCBI): domain Eukaryota; kingdom Metazoa; phylum Chordata; class Mammalia; order Primates; family Cercopithecidae; genus Macaca; species Macaca thibetana. Next base: position 56,999,616 of record NC_065581.1, on the reverse strand, counting down.
GCTGTTGCTGTTGATGGGGCTGGCAGTATGTTTATAGCTGTGCTGAGTGAGAATACTTGCAGCAATCTTCCCATACGTCACCTGTTTCTCTGAAGACTCCTTCCAACTCCCGCTTTAATTAGAACTGGCTCTATCCTGAATATACCATCCCTTACCACCAACTATTTAGACCTTGGGGCTGAGAGTTGGATGGTGTCCTTTTCACTCCTCATTACTATTTTTAGATCATTTCTCCTTCATCCTCAGACCGTATGTCCAGCTCCCAATTGCACATTATAGGTTACAGGGACAACACACTCAACTGCTTCTAACTCCCATCCTCAATCATCCTGCTGTCAAATCTACTCCATGCTCTTACTGTTTCAGTGAAAGGCACCCCAAGTTTGCAGTTGCCTGAGACAGACATCTGAGAATAATACTTGACACCACCCTAACTTACCTGCATTCCATTAAAGTCGAATTCTATTGATTTTAATAGTTAAATATATCTAAATTGTTTTTTGTTCTGCAAACCTGTTGGCTCACATTAATTCTAGTCAACATCACCTCTTATGAACTGTGGCCACATCTTCCAAAGTATTTCTTTCACCACTGGACTTGGCCCATTCCAATCTGTTTACTCACTTGGTGACAACCATGTGTGCAAGGTTTTTTTTTAAATTTAGCATCCATATTACTATATTACTTTCATAAAAGAAATTGAACTTTAGGAAAACCAAAAAGCTTGCTTGCACTAACACAACTCTTGAGTGTTAGAGCCAGATATTCTGGTTCCACACCAGGATTTTGTCATCTTCCAGATGCCCCTTCTAAGGTCTAGAGAAATGTTCACCCCAAAAGAATGAACAGTGCAGAATTGAGGCCCCAACCAAAGGATAAAAATGATAGAAGGCTACCAGCTTTTAAACCCTAACTGTAACATAATGTGCAGTGGTTTCAAGGCCAAATTCTGAGTCATAATAATGGCATTTAGATGCCATCAGTCCAGAATGTTGTGACCTTTTGAGAACCATAACTTCATTGTGTATAACTTGTTTCTACTTTCCAATATCTAATTTTATTATCATTGTAAAACATGCTTGTTTTTTAGGGATTTTACTTTTCACATTGCTATCAATGAAAAACCAAGCGATTCTTTGATCAGAGTTAGAACAGCCAGTTGCTCATGAAGCCAAATAAGTTACAGTCAGTAAAAGAGTATAGTAAATATTCTTAACTATTTTTAACTACCCTTTACACACTTGAAATTGTTTCACAATATGCCAGAACATTAAGCAAAGTAAAAATGTGTATGTTGGCCCACATAAAGGGACCTGCCTGTCTTTGTAAGTCCAGAGGACTACTGATTAAATTTTAAGGTAGTGACAAGTAACCTCAAATTTCACCTGATTTAAAATGAAGAGAATAAACAAACAATGAAGTAATTTGAAAGGAATTCTGAGATTTGCAGGGTTTTTTTTTGGGGGGGGGAGGAATTTACTGAGATAACTTTGAAGGACAGGGAATATAGAAACTAGTTTTCACTTGTCCAGGCTTTTATTCATGCTGAGTAACTCATGCACACGGCAACTTAATCTGTGTTGAGTCTTTCTTCTATTGAAGTATGTTGTCATTTTGGCCTTCATTTAATTCCCCTCGTTTAAAAATTAAAAAAAGTTTTGGCTCTATATTGGATATCTATGGGAGATTAGCAATTTAATATAGCAGAAGACTATTATTATAAAGCTACAACAAAAGTTCTGCTGACTAAAATTTAAATAAGTGGGTAAAGAGTTGAAGGGCCTTCGGACAGCTCATGGATGGTAATAGCCTAGATTGAGCCTTATTCAGGTTGCTAGTCAAGTCAATGATGAAGAATATGAGGATAGAAAATCACATTGGAAACTCATATTTGATAAAATATGCCATATTTCCTTTCCTGTAATCCATTTCATATATTTACTGCCTAGAGTACATGATTTCTCAAGTGTTTTATGGACACTTGTGGGTATTTTTCTAGAAACTAAATGTAAAATAATTTTTTCTTCCTGAAAACTCTTGTTAGTGGTTAGTATTATGGGAATGTTATATGAACCCTTCTGATCTCACCATCCCTGAATTGGCATATTCCTTCTGAAATGTTGATTCACTATAATTCAATACACAGCCTAAATATTGTCATAGGAAGAAGCCTGGGATAACATACAGTGTGTATGTCAACAACTCAGAGTGAATGAAACAAATTACAAAATTGCCTTTGGATGTTTATTGTAGGTGGTACCTATCTGTGTATCAAGAGAAAATGAGAAGGAACTTAATACTTTAAACGTATCGTTATAGGTATGAGGTAACTGGAGATACAGCTAAGTATCATGGACCAAATTTTAAAATCATTAGTAGATACAATAGTTTAAAGAAGTGATTGTGACCAGGAGACTGGAAAATTATTTTGCTTAAATATAGTTTTCACTAAAGACTGGAAAATGCCCTTGCTGTTTAACTATACTCATTGCAAGTTATTTGGATTGATCATTTCTTATCTTCATTTAAAAATATGATATATATTGGATATGTTGTTACTTTAAAATTTTATGTTAGACAAGAAAAGATTGCCTACCATGTTTTAAGACAGATTTTGATTACTTTAATGCTGAAATATACTAATATTTACATTAAAACCAACCAATATCTCAACAAATCAAGAATGGAGGGAACTTCCTCAACTTGATAAAGAACATCTATAAAAAACTTATAGCTAACATCATACTTAATGGTGAGAAACTAGATGCTTTCTCACTAAGATCAGGAATAAGGCAAGGATGTCTCCTCTCACAACCCCTATTCAATATCATACTGTAAATCCTAGATAATGTAAAAAGACATGAAAAGTAAATCAAAGGTATACCAATTGGGAAGGAAGAAATAAAATTGTTTTCAGATGACATGATTGTCTCTGTGGAAAATCCCAAGGAATCAACAAAAAAATCCTAATACTAATAAGCAACCTTACTCATAGCGAAGTTGCAGAATATAAGGTTAATAAAAAGTCAATTTTTTCCTATATACCAGCAATGAACAATTGAAATTTAAAATTAAAAACATAATACCATTCAGATTAGCTCCAAAACAAAATAAATAGGTGTAAATTTTACAGAATATGTCCAAAATCTATGTGAGGAAAACTACAAAACTCTGATGAAAGAAATCAAAGAAAATCTAAATAAATGAAAATATATTCCATGTACAAAGAAAGGAAGACTCAATATTAAGATGTCATTTCCTCCTAACTTCACCTATGGATTCAATGGAATCCCAATTAAAATCTCAACAAGTTACTTTGTGGATGTTGACAAACTGATTCTAAAGTTTATTTGAAAAGTCAAAAGACCCAGAATAAAAAAATATTGAAGGAGAAAAGCAAAGTCAGAAGGTCGACATAACTGGACTTCAAAATGTACTATGAAGCTACAGTATTCAAAACAGTGTGGTACTGGTGGAAAGAACAGGCAAATAGACCAATGGAATGGAATAGGGAGCCCAGAAATAGACTCACATGAATATAGTCAACTGATTTTTGACGAAAGACAAAGGCAATTCAATGGGAAAAAAAACCAATCTTTTCAACAAATGGTACTAGAATAATTGAATACCCATGAGTAAAAAAAAAAAAAACAAAATAAAAAGATTCCAAACACAGACCTTGCACCTTTCACAAAAATTAACTCAAAATGGATCATAGACGTATATGCAAAATGCAAAACTATAGAACTGCTGGAAGATAACATAGGAGAAACTCAAAGTGACTTTGACTTTGGCAATGACTTTTTACATACAGTACCAAAAACACTATTCATGAAAGAAAAATTGAGAAGTTGGATTTTATTAAAACTAAAAACTTCTGCTTTGTGAAAGACACTTTTAAGAGAAGGAAGAAACAGCCACTGACTGGGAAAAAAATTTCTGCAATCATATCTGATAAAGGGCTAGTATCCAAAATATACAAAGAGCTCCTTTTAAAACTCAAAAATACAAAAGCAAATGACCCAACTAAAATATGAACAAAAGATCTGCACAGACTCCTCACCAAAAAATAAACATACAGGAGAGATACTCAACATCATTTGTCATTTAGAGAACTGTACATTAAAACAATGAGATACCACTATACACATTATACATTCGTCAAAACCCATAGAATGTGTATCACAAAGAGTGAACCCTAATGTAAATTATGGACTATAGTTAGTATTGCCATATCAGTAGTGCATCAGTTGTAACAAATATACCACACTCATTCAAAATGTTAAAAATAGGTGAAAATGTATGTGTGTATGTAGGCAAAGAGAATAGACAGGAATTCTCAATATTCTCTGATAAGTTTTCAATAAACCTAAAGCCTAACATTATAAACAAAAAAATGTGACATTGCTTTTCACTTGAATATACATTGTAGACATATGCAATGTATTATGTGCACCGTAGAGCATTATGCATTATTTCTTGACCCTTTGAAAGTTTTTAATCTATGGAATGCATTGACTGATTGATTTTCAGTTTTGACTGAAATGGCAAAGTTAAGCCCTTACACAATGCAGTAAATTCACAAAGGCAATAGAGATTTGCTACTTAATTCAATCTTGCCTTTTTGTTTGATTCAGAATCAAAATATAATTGTAAGTGATAGTCCCATTTAGTATAGTAAAGTGAAGATAGGAGTTTCGTGTGATTATGATTGGTAGAGTAACAGTTCTGGTGCAGTTCTGGTTCAACTAAATTGCCATTTCAAATCAATTTTCTGGGTTTATTTTAATTACGTTTGACTCACCACATGCAGTTTTCGCCATATGCACTTTGTAATAAACCAGGATAAATTCCAAAACGAGTTAGTGCATCTCAGCTGTTATAGTTGCAACTTAACACAATAGAAACCTTTCTTCCTTTCATAAAAGTTTCTCATGGCTGAATGCATTTTGTATAATTAGCCAACTGTTTGGAAATTTTCATGTAACTTTTTCATTTATTTTAATTAAATTTCAAAATCCAAATCATTGTCAGCTTTCATGGATCTTCATCATAAATTTTTCTTAGTAATTCTTAGATTTATTTGATAATTTTAATTTTAAATCAGGATTTCCATAAGATATTTTTGTCAACCTAGTCAAAGCTGCCTAAGGAAATGTGAAAGTTAGAAGAGATTTTATCTATAATCTCGTGTTTTATTTCATTAATGATTAAAATTAATACATTTATAAGACAGTTTAACATTGTGTTTTTCTTTTAATATTGGACACTAGGTCTTCTGGTTTCTACATAGTAAATACGATTATGATGAGTTGCACCTTTTTTGTTGTTGTCTGAAAGCTGTCGTAATATCTTTATCTTCATATTTATTCATCAGCTTATTCATCTACACTAAAAGAATCCTTAATGTCATGTGTCATGGAAACTTAAAAAAACCTGAAAATTTCAGAATACATGACTCATAAAACGTGTGAGAAAAAGAATCCTATATACAAGAAAATGATCGTATAAAATTACATTGTTTTGGCAAATCTGGAACACAGATGAGAACTTTTGAATCAAAATTATTGACACTTTTTGCATTAGTTTTATTTCATGTAAAAGTTGAAAGATAATTCATAATGTGTTTAAAACTAAAGACTGAACATGCACACATATATAGAATCTTCTGCTTTGACTATAGATTCAATGCAAACCCAATCTTCTTAGTGTATCTTAAAATTATGCAGAATCTCCCTAGATTTGAAAAAAAATCACTTTCTTTTTATTTGCACTTTGATATGAGCTAGTCTAATAAAAGCATACTATAAATTTTTAACCATAAAATTGAATACATATGTATATATACTTTATATTAACACATACATGAATGTGTCATACTTTAAATGAAGTTTTAAAACAATTGTTAAAAGGATTGACAATTTTCAGGAATAATAATGCTTAGGCTTTAAATTCAAAATACTAGACTTTGCGATCTAAGCTTGAGTTAGAGATCCTCCACTGGGTGGCAGAAGCATACCAGGAATATTCACAAATAGGCCCTGGCCCAGGGAATGTGTTGTCAGTGCATGGATGTTACCTAGGAGAATATGCTGATGCCCTTAAGAAGGTCATGCACTGACCAGTTATTTCTTCAGCTGTGGCCATGTGTTGGCACTGAGCTACTATATTCTCCCACCTGGTATCCCTTGTGGTGAACCAGACACATTTGCCAGATGCCTGGTAGAGGGAGATACTCCAAGCTCTGGCTAACAGGGCTTTCTCTGTGAGAAGCTGAGGCACCTGCATGGGGGAAAAACATAAAACAAAACAAAAACCAAAAACTTAATGCCTGGACTTACTATTTCCCTGGTGAGTTAAAGAACCCAGACTCTCTTTGGGTGGGGGGAGGGGGGTCCCTGTTTTGTTGATATTAATTACTCCATATATAAATTCAAAGTGAAATTTTTGAATTTTCCTCGGGCAATTAAGGAAGGACTAAGAAAAATATATTTGTAATGATTTTAAATAAAAGCAGAGTAACAGGCAAGAAAACATCTAACTTTAGAGATAACACCTTGACTGAACATGTCATTTCTTTGTCTCATTGAAAATACTCTTTATTTTTAATTTTAATTTTTTTTTTTTTTGAGACAGTCTCACTGTGTGGCCCAGGCTGGAGTACAGTGGCATGATCTTGACTCACTGTAACCTCCACCTCCCGGGTTCCAGCTATTCTCCTTCCTCAGCCTCCCAAGTAGCTCAGATTACAGGCGTGTGCCACCACACCCAGATAATTTTTGTGTTTTTAGCAGAGACAGGGTTTCACTATGTTGGCCAGGCTGGTCTCGAACTTCTAAACCTCAGGCGATCTGCCCGCCTTGGCCTCCCAAAGTGCTGGGATTACACGCACCACACCCGGCCTGAAAATACTCTTTACATGTAAGATGATAAACCACAGTGAAGTATTGGTTTGTATCTTCAGCATTAGGGAGCGAATTGTGATCATTTTTAAATGGGGGTTGCTGCCAAGCTACTGACTAACGGGAGGTAACTTATTTAGAAGTCGAAATAGAGTGACATCCTCTAACACAGGACTTTTCACACTATAATTCGTGTAGAGTTTTACTTTGGGGTTCTTACTACAATGCGGAGTCTGATTCAGTAGCTGTGCCAGTTACAGCTATTGCCTCTCAACTCCAAACCCACCCTCCTAAGCTCTGCTTTGTGGTGTTGGAGCTAGACTCTGCGACCCGCATTTTGGCTTTTAGTCTCCCTCTAGCACCCACTACTTTGTGCTCAGCTTTTGGGGTAGTGGGTGCTAGGGGGAGAGACTGCAAGGCCAGAAGTGGGAGAAGGCACCTGCCTGCTTGCAGCTTCTGTGTCATCCCAGCAATGCTGCTTCAGTCTGGCAGCAGCGGTTCCTTTCTGTGGTAGCAGCTTCCAGTTTGCAGGGTTTTTTCCAACACTCTCAGAATGAACTTCACCTTGCCCCTTCAAAGACCCCAGCACTGGCCAAGAAACTGCCCTTTTCTCAGGGATCCAATCTCTTTCTTTTTGTCCCCCTAACTCTAGAGTTGGAACTGCTTTCTGCCATTGTTACCTCCATAATATATTGTTAGAGTTTTACTTTTACTCTTTCAATTACCTAGTTAACTTTATCCCTAGTTAACAGTTCTTTATATAAAATTCTCACTGTTCAGATGACTGCTGTGGTTTCCTTCCCTTCCCTTGACCCTGAGTGATGCAGTCGGTCTGAGGTGGGGCCCAAGATTCTGCATTTCTGACAAGCTCCCAGGTAATGCCCAGCTGCTGGTGCATGGATCACATTTTCAGTGGCAAGCAGAAGTGCTCCTCAAAGGTGTAGAGAAGTGGTTCTCAATATTTGGCTGCACATTTGAATCACCTGGGAGCTTTAGGCAACTAGGAATGGCCATATGTCACCTTAAGTGAGCTTGATTTAGTTGGTTTGAGGTGTCGCCTAAATATGGGGTTGTCACTGGGTTGTTAAAATCTTCCTGGCCGGATGTGGTGGCTCACGCCTGTAATCCTAGCACTTTGGGAGGCTGAAGCGGGTGGGTCATGAAGTCAAGAGATCGAGACCATCCTGGCCAACATGATGAGACCCCGTCTCTACTGAAAATACAAAAAAATTAGCTGGGCATGGTGGTGTGCGCTTGTAGTCCCAGCTACTTGGGAGGCTGAGGCAGGAAAATCACTTGAACCCAGGAGGCGGAGGTTGCAGTGAGCCGAGATGGCGCCACGGCACTCCAGCCTGGGTGACAGAGGGGGACTTCGTCTCAAAAAAAAAAAAAAAAAAAAATCTTCCTAAGTATTCTAATATGCATCTAGAATTGAGAATCTTTGTTCTAGAGCGATGGCTGTCAATCTAGGGGCAAATTTGTCCTCCTAAGGGGACACTTGGAAATGTCTGGAGACATTTTTGGTTGTCAGAATTAGCTAGGGGTTGCTACTAGTGTCAAGTGGGAAGGAACCAGGGGGGCTGCTATGCATCCTGTAATGCACAGGACAGTCCTCCACGACAAAGGATGATTCCAGCCAAAATATCTATAGAGCTAAGGCTGAGAAACCCTGATCTAGAATATGTGGCAAGATCAACCCAGCTCATCTCTTTATCTGTTTGCTAATTCATTATTTATTCATTCTGTTGGGCCAAACCTCTGTTAACCTCAATAGGGAAGGCACCACGTTCCAGAGGCCGAAGGAGGGACCTAGAGCCAGCAAGTGAGACATGGGGTTTTAATAGGGGGTTACTTATAAGGACGAGAGTCCAGTGGCAGAGGGCTGGGTTAGGAACCGCCTTATATTCAGTGGCGGTGGGCTGGACAAGGTATCAGCCTTCCTGCAGTCCAATGGTGGTGGGCTGTAAAAGATAATTGCCCAGCCCAGCGGCGGTAGGCTGGGCAGGAAAACCAAAAGCACAGCTGCTTGCAAACATTATGCAGTTTTTATAGCATTTTCACATAATAGCCTCCCCTTAACGACCTCCACCTGGCAACCTTCATTTAACCTAAAACTCAAGACCTCAATCCCCTGTATAGCCTGCGTTCCAAGAAAGGGGCCAGGGGCTCAGATGTTCCTACCAGATAAGGAATGACTCTCCAGGTTGGCCATTCCTGGATTTCCTAGCACAGAACACATATTCAGGTGCATCTGGCTATACAGGGTCATTCTAAGAGTATGGTTATTACTATCAAGGGTGTTTACCCTACACACATATATCTACTGAGCATTACTATAGGGTTTTCTAGGTGCTGGAGACTACATAAAATTTCAGAGTCAGGTATTATCACACAACTTTAGCAGAGAGAAATAGTTCCATAATGTGCATTTTAGGTGAAGATGTATGCTCTGTTTGCTACTTATTATAGGTGCTGGAAATTAACTGTAGTGCAGTGCTCACCAACATATGTACAAACTGCAAGGATTCTCTCAGAACCCTTAGATGTTATGTACTTTGTCTCATTGTGCAATATGCTGGAAGGAACTCTGGTGTCACAAGAATGACAGTCTCAAAGTGGAGAGAAAGCTGACATGTGTATCGAAACTTTCTTTTAGCTGCTAGCGTGGTGCTCAATGCATATCCTTAAGAACTGAGAAACTGGTTAACATCTGTAAGAATGAATGAGTGAACACAGTAACGAATAATTGCAACCAAGTGGGCCCGCACTGTGTCAGGAGCTTTGTTAGGCACACTTTACCTATATTGCTTTTAGTCTCTGAAGGGGAAAAATTTTGTCTCCATTTTAAAGTTAATGCGACCAACACTTGGAGAGTTTAAATAACATGGCAGTTTTACATAGCTTAGGACTCAGAGTTTGTATCATTTTAGAAAGTGATATCCCTTTAAGAATACTAAACATTTTCATCCCAATAGGGAATTTGTGTAATTTACAGGGGCACAGACACTGTGATATACAGGTCAGAACTTTAAAATCATTGCTAATGAGTATTAATAATCCTCTTTCATCACTGTACTGCTATCATTACCTCTGACACTTTTAGCACAGTATTCTCTATTCTGTGCATCCCCAGGTTTCAGGAACTGTGAGTGGCAGCTGATCATTAAAGTGCTAACTGGTTCTCAGATAGCTGGCCCTCGGGCTTCCTTGGTTTTGGCTTGTATACTCTGAACCCCCAAACAGATACTGAGTGACTATCATAAGCACCTGCCTTTTTAGCTACTCTTTCTGCTCTTTCACTGGCTCTTGTGTCTTGGCTGGCCCCTAGGAGGTGAATGTAGTGTGAAAACAGGGAGTGTGACTTCAAAGTCAGCAAACACTGAGTCATTTTAAAATTTATTCATCTCTTGAGCATAATTGCAGGAATCATTTTTATGATTTCACTATAATTGTAACTAATTTTCTTCCTTATTCATATTTAAAGTGTACCACAGCAATCCTAACCTATATTCCCTAGGGCAGTGTTTTCCATACCAGAGTGCTGTGAAACCCTTTAGTGGCTCATGCGGTCAAATAGCCAGCATTTCCTTTTTTTTTTTTTTTTTTTTTTTTTTAAATGAAATAAGCTGGAGTAGAATAGAAACTATCAGCATTCCATGCAGCAAGATAAATGTTATTTCATGTAACTTTTGCTACATGAATGTTTGTACAGGGACCTGTATTAGCTTCCTTTTGCTGCTGGAACGACTTGCCAAACATTTAGTGGTTTAAAACCAACAAATATGTTACCTTATAATTCTGTAGATTAAAACTCACTCATGGGTCTCACTGGGCTAAAATCAAGATGTTGGCTGGGCTGTACTCCTTCTGGTGGCCCTAGGAAAGAATCCTTGTCCTTGCCTTGTTCAGTTTCTAGAGGCTACCTGCATTCCTTGGCTTGTAACTGCTCCCTCTATCTTCAAAGCTAGCAATGATAGGCTGAATCCTTCTCACGTCACATCACTCTGACTTCCTCTGCTCTCTCCCTCTTCTACTTGTAAGAATCCTTGTGATTACTTATGGTCCATCTGGGTAATCCAGTATAGTCTCCCTGTCTCAAAGTCAGTTGATTAGAAATCTTATTTCCTCTGTATTAGTCTATTCTCACATTGCTATAAAGAACTACCTGAGACTGGGTAATTTATGAAAAGAGGTTTCATTGGCTCCCGGTTCTGCAGGCTGTACAGGAAGCATGGCTGGGGAGGCCTCAGGAAACTTACAATCATGGTGAAGGTGAAGAGGAAGGAAGCACATCTTCACATGACAAATCAGGAGAGAAAGAGAAGGGGGAGGTGCTACACACTTGTAAATAACCAGATCTCATGAGAACTCACTCAGTATCATGAGAACAGCAAGGGGGAGGTCTTCCATGATCCAATCACCTCCTATTGGGCCCTTCCTCCAACAATGAGGATTACAATTCAACATGAGATTTGGGTGGGGACACAGAGCCAAACCATATCATCCCATTTGCTGTGTAACCTAAAATATTCACAGGTTCTGAAGATTAGGACATGGACATTTTTGGGGAGCCAAAATTTTTTCTACCACAGGGCCGCAATGTAAAAGAGTTTGAAAACTACAACCTATGATAAAATATCCTGCTTCAAATATGTCAAGTAGTCTTGAAGCACTTCCATTTAGTGGCAGATCAAGTTCAATATTATGTCTTTCATATCTTTTAGCCTCAATGTGAGGATTGATCATTTTTGATTTCTATTAATATGGAAATCTACTCATAGACCTGAATGTCAGCTGTGATTCTTCCACCTTTTATTTATTGTTTTCCTAAGAACAATTAATACGATAAATGAAAGATTAAAGTCAAATCAGCGTTATCTTCAAATAAAAGCCAAGAAGGTAACACAATAAAGCTACTCTTTTCAGAAAAGAAAATTGAAATTCTGCCTTGAGATAGTTTCATCTCTCTCTAGGAACATTCTTTTCATCTCCAGCCTTATTTTTATAGAATTTTAGGAGAGTTTGGCCCCTTCTCATACTTGTATATCATTTTATAGTATATATGGTAGAGGATTATCTGCTTTGAGTATCACTATAACCCTGTGAGGTAAGTAGAGGTTATTATCTGCAGTTTTCAGTTGGAAAAAACAAGATGTTAAGTTAATGTACGTAAGGCGAAATAATTAGAAATTTAGGCATACCAATTCACAAAACCGTGTAAACATTTTGAGTTAACTTGTACTTGTTCAGTACTTACTACGTGCTCAGCCCTGTACTAAATGCTATGGGAATACAAAAGAAGTAGCTTACATGGTATCAGCCTCATGGAACTTAGAATTTTATTTGGGAAATAAAATGCAAGTGTGCTTAAGTGTGCATGTATATGTGTGTGTGCATATATGAGTGTATGTGTGTATGCATGGGTATTTGTATGTGTACGTGTATGTGTGTATGAGTGCATGTGTGTATACCTGGGTATCGGGGTGTGTGTGTGTGTATGCCTGCGTATGTGAGTGTGTTCACGTGTTTGTATGTGTACAAATTAGTGTGTGTGCAAGTGTATTTGTAACTGAATGTCAGTGATAGCACACTGCTCAGTGCATGCAGCTTTGTATCAAATTGACCTTTCCTCAATTCATTTTATGGGTGGTTTCTTCTCTAACAGATTTGTTTTGAATATGCCCTGTTTAAACCTTGCATAAACTATATTGTGGCCTAGTTTGTAGCCCAAACACTAAGATGGTTTCTGATTGGCCAGTTTTTAAGACTTATCAAGGGAGTCTTTAAATATTTTGCTCATTTTGATTTTTCTGTTTCCTGAAACAGATTGAGCTAATGAAATCCAAATTTAATTAACTGCCAGTATAAAAGGCTTAGGGAAAGGCAAAATAAAAAAATCAGCATTATTGTTCCCTTTCCATGTGAGAGTCAAAAAGGGAATAATTTGTGGCAGGAAGAAAGAGTAAGCAAGCTGTGTTTGGGAGATTAGCAAAATTTATTGCAAATACTCTGCCTTCAGGATAGTGAGAAGGTGGGCTAATGATGGAGGGTGGGGGAGGGGCTAGCAGGGTTCTGGAGGAAGGTTTTAATGAGTGGGAAGAGGACTTTGATTTGCTCCATAGAGATAAGGGAGCCTTAGGAGGGTAGTGGCTGAGAAAATTTTCATTTAAGTATTACATTACATAAGTACTTGAGAAGACTATACCAATTTAATATAATAAATGTCATCTTTTGGACATGTTTTCTTCTTCTTGTCCTAACAAAAAGGAAATGAGAAGAGAAATGAGAAATGAACCCCTTTAAAATATATTTATGCTTCTGTGAAGGAACTGTTTTACCTACATTTACTAAGAAGAAAACCATTTTTTGTTGTTTGAGGTAAGTTGCTCAAGACAAATGCTGCTCCTAGGGTTTTAGTCTAAGGACAATTCTAAGATCCTTTCAAGCCCTAAATTATATGAAGTTAATGTAATAAAAAAGAAGAACCTATCACTTTTGCTAACTGATTGCTCTTTAAGAAAAAGCTATTTAAGATATTGATGAAATGCTTGAAAAGCCTAGTGATGGTTTCATTGAAATATAACACATTGTCACTTAGTCTTATTCCGTGCCAAGTTATGTGGTAGCTAGGTGGAAGGAAAGAAGAAGGAGCTCAGATATAAAGATGAATAATGCCTGGCACATAGCATCCACTGGATGAAGGAATGAATGAATAGTCAGGTCCCTGCTATTGATTGATTCAGTTTTTTGGGAGGGGCAGGAAGAAGTACTGGGGACACAGACACCAAAATCAATAGAGTGCGGGGAGGGAAATGCTTGAATAGAGACTAGATAAGTGGCTCTTAACATTTAGCTGCACATTTGAGTCACCTGGGGGCTTAAAAAGTACTAATGCCCAAATGCCATCCTAAATGATTCTAATTTAGTTGGTTCAAAGGCAAAGAAAACAGAGGAGAGAAAACCATGCCCATGGACCCAGGAAGTCAGAAAAGCAATGCACATTTTGTAGTGGGTGAAGTGTAGGGTGAACTAATCATAGCTGGAAGATGAACCTTCTAGACAGGAAATGGGTAGGTCGATGAAGTTCGTCTCATTGCCAGAGTAATGAGATTGATTTTATTCTGTAGCCAAGTGGGAGCTAAGAAAGAATGGTAAGGAAGGGTATAATAAAATTTGTGTCTTAGAATGGTAATTCTGGCATGGGTGGAGGGCGTGTATGGGGTGGGGAAGATACTGCTGTTAGGAGGCTATTGCACTAGTCCAGGTGAATAATGGCATTGGGGATGGAGAGGAAAAGCCATAGTCAGTAGACACTGCTGGGATAGACTCACACAGTCTTGTTAATCAAATGCAGTAGGTTGATGACGGAAAAAAAAACCAACAACAGGATACCAAGATAACAGTAAGTTTTCCAGATTGTACTTTCAAGTGTGAAGATCGCTTTTTAACATTAATTTGAAAACTACAGGCCAGGTGCTGTGGCTCACACCTGTAAATCCAGCACTTTGGGAGGCTGAGGTAGGCGGATCACTTGAGACCAGCCTGGGCAGCATGGCAAATCCCAACTCTACCAAAAATAGAAAATACAAAAATTAGCTGGGTGTGGTGGTGTATGCCTGTAGTCCCAGCTACCTGGAAGGCTGAAGTGGGAGGATCACTTGAACCCAGGAGGCAGAGGTTGCAATGAACTGAGATGGTGTCACTGCACTCCAGCCTGGGTGACAGAGCCAGACCCTGTCTCAAAAAACAGCAGAAAACAAAACTGCAAACATCTACATCCTCATAATTACAGTTTTAGTTATCTGTTAATTGAGGAAATCACCCCACCCCAAGTAATTGGTTGACTTGCCCCAGTTTGGCCACCCCTGTTATGTTTACCGTTTGATTACTGTACTGCTAGAGAGAGAGAGAGAGAGAGAGAGAGAGACTACAGATACAATGCTACCCCTCATCTCTGCCATGCCCTCTGAGACTGCATCCTTTTTGTATTGGAATTTTTGAGTTTTGACACACTCTTTCACAACGTTTATTTAAAAATTTGGTTCTTCCTCCAAATGGCTACTCATAGCTTCGTGAAATTTGCACATTCATTCATCTCTTGGAAAATGGTCTCATTTTGTTGTTTGTGGTTCTCCCACCGGCCATCATTGCTTTTTTTTTTTTTTTTTGTCACTGAGCACCAGTTACAGAAATGAGTTGCTTTTGGTATGTCTTCCTTTAAAAAATAGTACATATTCATTGTAATTATTTTAAGAATGTAGGAAAGTTGAACAAGAAAATAAGAATTATTCATAATAGTACTTTCTTGTGCTGTTAACTTGGTATATTTTAAGTATGCTTTCGTTCCATGCCTAAATTTATTTGTTAAGTTTGGAGATGGCTTTGTGCTGAATATTTATTCTTTTCCTTTTTCTCTCAACTTTTATTATGAGATTGTTTTCTACATGATTAAATATTTGTCGAAAAACCATTTAATGACTATATATTATTCTAATACATTTATTTATAATACGTTTTTGGCCACACTTCCTTGTTGGACAGTTATTTTTTTTGCTTTTACAAAAAATGCTATACTGAGAACCTTGCACATAAATCTTTCTGCAAGTCTTGATTCCCTTAAGATAGATAGGTAAAAGTGGAATTACTGAGTTAAAGTGTACTTACTTTAGAAAGTCTTTTTATACGGATTGCTGAATTACTTAAAATTTTTTGAACATATTTATTGTATTAGACTGTATTTTGCATAAATATTCCTATAACATCTCATAATTGTAATAGAAGTTCCTTCAACATTTCTTTAAAAGTGAAGGATTACTTCAAATAAGTACATCTATGCTGAGAAGGCCATTGAAACTTAATAGTAATTCAGTAGACCATTGACACAATTTTTACAAACAGGAGTTCATTAACTCAAGTGGCCATGCAATAGGTTTGAATGTGATTTTCAGTGGTGGGGAATCTCACATACTGGATAAGAAATGAGTGTTCTTGGTTAGGGGACAATCTATCATCCAGGTAACGTGTGCATGGTTAATATGTGTCTTTGTAAGATTATTACAATTGACTTATACATTTCCTGGGAAGCCTTTCTATATTGAAAATTGTGTAAGACGGAGGTGTCTGGATTTGATTTATTTAATACAACCCTCAAGCAATGCATCTGGCAGAAGTTTTCAGGCTGTGCAATGTTCTGCATGCTGTTCTGACCACAGAGGAGCTTTCCCATGGTAAACTTATGATGGACAAACTTTGAAATATTTATATGGTGTATCTGGCATCCAGGCCTCTTCATCTGACTGAACATATTTCATAGTAATAGAACAATAGTATGTGTGGCTCTAGTCTTTGTACCTTTATTTGTAATTTTAGTTTTTTTCTGGGAATATTTGCTACAAAATTATTTTTTCTTATTATGAAAAACCATGCACGTGAGAAAAAACAAAATCTTATGTACAAGAGGAAATTTACTACCATTCCTCAACAGGAACAAATTTCTTTTCTTTTCTTTCTTTTTTTTTTTTTTTTTTTGAGACGGAGTCTCGCTCTGTCGCCCAGGCTGGAGTGCAGTGGTGCGATCTCGGCTCACTGCAAGCTCCGCCTCCTGGGTTCACTCCATTCTCCTGCCTCAGCCTCCCGAGTAGCTGGGACTACAGGTGCCTGCCACCACGCCTGGCTAATTTTTTTGTATTTTTAGTAGAGACGGGGTTTCACTGTGTAAACCGGGATGGCCTTGATCTCCTGACCTTGTGATCCGCCCGCCTCAGCCCCGCAAAGTGCTGGGATTACAGGCGCGAGCCACTGTGCCCGGCCACAAATTTCTTGTTTACCCTTACCAGCTTAAAATTTCCCATTTTAAAAATTCTTTAGAATTCTATTGAAATCCTCATGATACCTACAATTGTAACAAAATTTTGATGGTAATTAACACAAAGGCTTCCTGAGGTGCTTTTTGTCTAGAAACACAGACATTTGTTTATGACCCCAACCAATAGTTGCTTATTTGACATACCTGAAATTTGAAGGCACCAGTGCTTTTAGTGTTCCTCCAAAAATGTTTGGAATGAAAACTTACCACGTAGAAAATAGCAATTCTAAAAAACCCACTCTTGACACATCGTCTCACAGCAAAGTCATTTCGTATTGACAAAAATTTCCTAAGTTTTTCTCGAATTCACTGTTTCTTCTTTTCAAGCTTTTAGAATGTATTTTTCTATATCTTTCTTATGACACAACTTTTTCTTGTGGTATCGAGTTATTTAATTATAGGCTTTATCTCTTGTGACCAGGTGCCATCTAATATATGCCTGTACTCAGTCTTCTACCTAGTCCATGCTCAGTTAATACAAGGATCAGGTATTTCTATTGTTTCTTAATTTTTCAAACTGAGATCTAGAGGCAACCACTCAACTTACAGGCCATGGAAGTGCTGCTTCAGATTAGCAGCACAAAGCTAATGGGGACAAATAAAGAAAGAGACAAATCCATACCATAATGATAAAACATTCATCCACTACACAAGGAGGAAGAATATCAGCAGAATTTGATATTTTACTTTGTAGGTAAGTAAAATTATAAAATTCTGGAAGTATTCTTGGCGTCTAAATCTTATGGAACATTTTTTGCTTGTTGAGCTTGATGATAGTGATAATAGTGGTGGTTGGGGTGATGCCCACTGACTGTTACCTCTTTGCTTTTCCTCATTACCATGCTAGCTATCTGCAAAAAGGACAAAACATGTTCTTAGTACCCTCTCACAGTTTTTACTATTCATGACTTGAATGTGAAATGGCATTGTAAACTCTAACTTTATAACTGTTATTTGATATTATCGTTGTTCATTGAAAGGCAATGATCTTCAAAGACATATGAAAGCTCTCATTTTCTTTTCTTCTGTCAGCCCAAACATGCTAAGCTGTGGTCCTGTTTCTGATGTCTTTTCAATTAGGAATTAGGAATAGGAATACCTGGGGTATGAAAGCTGGAGGGAAGACAGAGGATTGAGATGTTGAGCTGTGAGGATCATAGTAAAGTGTGGTGTAGTATTTTTTATTTTTTGAGACCGGGTCTCTCTCTGTCCCCAGGCTGGAATGCATTGGCATAGTCATGATCCACTGCAGCCTTAACCTCTCGGGCTCCAGTGATCCTCCTACCTCAGCCCCTCTAGTAGCTGGGACTACAGGCATGCGCCACCACACCCAGCTATTTTGTGTGGTGTGTTTATTTTTTGTAGAGATGAGGTTTCACCATGTTGCCCAGAGTGGTCTTGAACTCCTGGCTCAAGTAATACACCCACATTGACCTCCCGAAGTGTTAGGATTATAGTCGTGAGCCACTGTGGCCAGTCAGGGTAAATTGTTTTGACCCTATAAGGCTCAGTGTCCTCATCTGTAAAGTGATGAGAATAAATCTCTTTCGTACAAAAGATTGTGTGCTACATTCCTGGCCTGGTCAGGCAGTATGCAAGCCACAAGTGTTTCCATCTTTCTTCCTTTCTTATATGCTCAGAGTCCTTGATTGGGCTTTTCTGATAGCACTTTACTCACCGTAAAGACAGGTGAGCCCCTCAAGGGTAGGAATGGTGTCTTGTTCACTCTTCATCTCCAGTGGGCCAGGACAGTGCTTGGCTGAGAGTGGAGGCTCTATGAGTGACAGTTACACTGAGCTGCATTCAGTTGTACAAAGAATCCATGATAATATCAGGAATTTGGAGAAGCATTGAAAAACTTGGAAGCAAGTAGAATAGAGCAATAAAAGCCTGGTCCTGTGCCATCTATCCGAACTTATTTCTTGATAGTTCAGGACTTAGTCAATACTTGTTGAAGGAATGATATTAGCAAGAATATTTGTAAAGGAATCCCACAGGAAAAGCTTGTGGAGCTGAAATTAGGTGACCTAGATGAGTCCTTGGTATGAACTGACCACAATAAATATTCATTGAATCAATGAAAAAAAGATTAAATAAATAGGAGATATACAACTTGTGGATTGTAGGTAAGTAAAACATTATTTGGAAGGTAACATAGTAGTGAAAGATGGTAGCTTTTTGTGTTCTATGTGTATCTGTATATGTGTATTTATGACAGTGAGGAAGAGAAGGAGGATAGAGGAGGTAAGGAAGTGCATTCAGATGAGTCACTGAAGGACTAGGTGATTTATCAGGCTTAACTTCCTTGCATTGCTATTAAACATTAACCTACATTACTGAAGGAGGTTGGTAGTCTTACAGATCAAGGGAAAGTTATCATCTGACTCACATAGTTGAGACGCACTGACATTGGTAGTCAGAAGAAGAGATGGCATCTCAGTGTTCTCACTAGTGTATCTTTCTGGTTCACTTGCTGACAGACAATATTGTTTTTTTTTAATTTTTTTTATTTTTTATTTTTATTATACTTTAAGTTCTAGGGTACATGTGCATAACGTGCAGGTTTGTTACATATGTATACTTGTGCCATGTTGGTGTGCTGCACCCATCAACTCGTCAGCACCCATCAACTCGTCATTTACATCAGATATAACTCCCAATGCAATCCCTCCCCCCTCCCCCCTCCCCATGATAGGCCCCGGTGTGTGATGTTCCCCTTCCCTTAATCAACATACACAAAGACTCATTTAAGCACCTCATGTGATTTTTTAAGTGATGACATGAATGCAGCTTTTATTTTGCACCTGAGGTTTCTGAGTCACCCTTAAGTATTTCCAGAATTTTTCCTGCACAATCCTGGAGTTATCAAATCTGACAATTGGAATGGAATGGTCCTCATGAGAGCTGCATTGGAAAGGAGAGGTTGCTGCTTGATTGCCAAGAGAAATACATTCTGGCCCCTGCTGTTGCTATCAGCAATTCCAGGATCCCTGCTACGGGGTCCCAGGCAAAGATGCCTAGCAGCATCACCACAAACTGTATTAGTCAGTTCTCACATTGCTGTAAATAAATACCTGAGACTGGGTAATTTATAAACAAAAGATTTAAGTTGCTGACAGTTCCACAGGTTGTACAGGGAAAATCATGCTGGCATCTGATTGGCTTCTGGGGAGGCCTCAGAAAACTTACAATCATAGCAGAAGACAAAGGGGGAGAAAGGTGTCAAATGTGGTGGCAGCAGCAAGAACAAGAGTGAGGTGGGAGGTCCTACACACTTCTAAACACCCAGATCTCATGAGAACTCACTCGCTATAAGGAGATCGGCACCAAGAGGATGGTGCTAAACCATTCGTGAGAAACATCTCTGTTGATCCAATCACCTCCCACCTGGCCCCACCTCCAACATTGGGGGTTACAATTCAACATGAGCTGTGGGTGGGAACACAGATCCAAACCACATCACAAGTCATTGAATCCATCTCAGCCTCATTCTACCTTCACTAATCCCTAGCCCAGCCTAAGCAACTTCATTCTCATGCATGAGCATAATTTATCTAAGGACAAGGAAATTAGAGTATCTCATTACTCTTTCAAGAAGGAAGGTGTTTAGAGAGGTGAAGATATTTGCATATTTAGTGGAGTGTTTAATGAGGTATGTGGAGGTTCCCACACAGGTTCAGTCACTCACCACCAATGGGTGTGACATGGGGAAATTGCTGCCATGAGCCTCATTTTCTTCATCTGATTGTGACCATGATCCATTCAGCCAAAGAGTTGTTCTAGAGATCAGTGAAAACAGATGTGAAAGAGCTTTGTAAAATATACTATGCTGTATGAATGCACAAATATGCATATTTTGTAAAGTGCATATCTGAAGGAAAGGAAAAAAGGGAATGGGGAGAAAGAAACCTCTTGGGCCATATGAAGAGTTTAGCTCATTTGGGGAATGGTGGGGTATGCAGTGTTTATAGGCCCCTCCACAGGCAACACAGAATGAGAGAATGAGAGGACAAAGAATAAAGCACTTATACAAAAGAGCTGTTTTTTCTCTCCTCTTCAACCCCCTACTGTCAAACCTTTTGCTCCTTTCTGGCTTGTACACAGGGATGTGTCAGCTGGAATGCTTTTGGAGATCATTAAGTGTAACCCCCAGGCAGTTATCTCACAGTTGTTTAAACATCCCACCATTTATTTTAGCTGATTCACATAAACTGAATAAAGTGGGTCTAATGCTCAAGGGTGTGGATAATGGTCGTAAGAATTCTTATGGGAAAGGAAAGATGAGCTTTTCTGGCACTTGTTTACTTCTGTGTTTGCCAGAGAGAAAATATACAGAAACAATTCCAATCTGAGTGGCACAAAATATCCAAAGTTGTTTTGAAATAAAGACCAGATTTGCAGGAAAAAACTTGCCACTTTGAACAATATTATTATTTTATGCTTCAACAAATGAAAGATGTTCCAGGAGTCTTTAATGTTGACCAAAATTATATAAAAACATATGAGAATTAACAAATTATGATTTAAGTAGGATTCCCATGCATTTGTGTAATTAGTGTAAATAGTGTTCCTTTGT
This sequence comes from Macaca thibetana thibetana, assembly GCF_024542745.1. Lineage (NCBI taxonomy): Eukaryota > Metazoa > Chordata > Mammalia > Primates > Cercopithecidae > Macaca > Macaca thibetana. The sequence continues at coordinate 56,978,273 of NC_065581.1, read as the reverse complement.
CAGAAATATACATGCAATCTGTATCTTAATAACCACCTTTCTGTCTCACTTCAATTCACCAACTATTACTGACATTTTTATAGTTCACATGCTTATCTGTAATTTATTTAGTATTTGCAATTTTCACTGAGAATGTGTAATATCTGAATGACTTACCCAAAATGTGATAAAAATATGTGGATTTCTAAGATCAAGGAGTTAAGGATATTTGAAAAATCTGCTACACAGTTGTAAAATACCTACATGAGTTAGTATATTTTTATAAATTATGGTGCCATTCTTAACAGAAATGACTATTTAGTGTATTTGGTAGTTATTATGCATACATAGTAGTACTAACAAAAATACCTCTTGCTTAAATGACAATACCTGCTAGAGTGATGTATGCCAGCTGCAGTAACAAGCAAGTCTCCAAATGTATAATGGTTCAAGTATTAAAGAATTTAATTTCTCACATAAAGATCAAAACAGGAAACCTTTTTAAAAATTATTTGAACTTTTATTTGAGATGTATGGGTACATGTCCAGGTTTGTTGCAGAGGTATATTGAGGCTGTATTGCATGATGCTGAGGTTTGGGTGTGACTGAACCTATCCCCCAAGTGCTGAGTATAATACCTAATAGACAGTTTTTCAACCCACACTCCTGTTCCTCCCTCTCCCCTTTGGTAATCCACAGTGTCTGTTGTCCCCATCTTTATGCCCATGTGTACTCAATGTTTGGCTCCCACTTATAAGTGAGAACATGTGGTATTCAGTTTTCTGTTCCTGTGTTAATTTGCCTATGATTATGGTCTCTAGCTGCCTCCATGTTGTTGGAAAGGACATTTCACTCTTTTTTATGACTGTGTAGGATTCTATGGTGTGTATGTACCACGTTTAATTTATCCAATTCACTGTTAATGGGCACTAGATTGATTCCATGTCTTTGCTATTGTGAATAGTGCAGGGATGAACATACACATGCATGTGTATTTTTGGTAGAATGATTTATTTTTCTTTCTTCATGTACCCAATAATGAGATTGCTGGGTCAAATGGTAGCTCTGTTTTAAATTCTTTGAGAACTCTCCAAACTCCTTTCTATAGTCACTGAAGTAATTTGTATTCCCACCAACAGTGTATAAGCATACCCTTTTCCCACAGCATTGCCAGCATCTTTCAGTTTTTGACTTTTTAATAATAGCCATTCTGGCTGGTGTGAGATGGTATCTATCTCACTGTAGTTTTGATTTGCATTTCTCTGATGATTAGTGATGTTGAGCATTTTTTTCATACATTCGTTGGCTGCTTATACAACTTCATCTTTGGAGAAGTGTCTGTTCATGTCTTTTACCCATTTTAATGGGATTATTTGTCTTTTTTCTTGTTGATTTTTTTAGGTCCTTATAAATTCTGGATGTTAGACTTTTGTCAGATGCACAGTTTGTGAATATTTTCTCCCAGTTTGTAGGTTGTTTATTTTATTGATCATTTATTTTGCTGTGCACAAGCTTTTTAATTTAATTAGATCCCAGTTGTCAATTTTTGTTTTTGTTGCAATTGCTTTTGGGGACTTAGCCAAAAATTCTTTGTCAAGGGCAATGTAGGGAAGGGGATCTCCTGTTTTCTTCTAGGATTTTTATAGTTTGAGGTCTTATATTTAAACTTTTAATCCATCTTGAGTTAATTTTCATATTTGATGAAAGGCAGGGGTCCAGTTTCAGTCTTCTGCATATGGCTAGTCAGTTATCTGAGCACCATTTACTGAATGGAGAGTCCTTTCCTAATTACTTGTTTTTGTCAGCTTAGACAAAGATCAGATCGTTGCAGTGCGAGGCTTTATTTCTGGGCTCTCTATTCTGTTCCATTTGTCCAAGTGACTGTTTTTGTGCCAGAACCATACTGTTTTGGTTACTGTAGCTTTATATTGTTTTAAGTCAAGTGCTGTGATGCCTCTAGATTTATTCTCTTTGCTTAGGATTGCTTTGACTCTTTGGGCTTTTGTTTGTTCCATGTGAATTTTAGAATAGTTTTTTTCTAAATATTAAATAGTTTATCTGTGAAAAATAGCATAGATAGAAATAGCATTAAATTTGTAATTTGCTTTGGACAGTATAGCCATTTTAATAATACTGATTTTTTTAATCCATAGGCATGGAATATTTTTCCATTTTTTAATTTCATCTCTGATTTTCTTCAGCAGTATTTTGTAGTTCTCCTTGTAGAGATCTGTCACCCTGTTGTTTGCTGTATTCCTAGGTATTTCATTTTTCTTTTGTGTGTGTGACTATTGTAAATGATATTGTTTTCCTGATTTTACTCTTAGCTTAAATGTAATTGGTGCATAGAAATGCTAATGAAATTTGTACATTGATTTTGTATCTTGAAACTTTATTTAAGTCGTTTGTCAGTTCTAGGCCTTTTGGCTGAGTCTTTAGAGTTTTCTATGTATAGAATCATATCATCAGCAAAGAGAGATAGTTTCATTTCTTCTTTTCCTATTTGGATGCCTTTTATTTCTATCTATTGCCTTATTCCTCTAGTTAGGACTTCTAGTACTATGTTGAATAGGAGTGGTGAGAGTGGGCATTCTTGTCTTGTTCCAGTTCTCAAGGGGAATGCTTCCAGCTTTGGCCCATTCTGTATGATGTTGGCTGTGGGTCTGTCATAGATGGCTCCTATTATTTTGACATGTGTTCCTTCAGTGCCTACTCTGTTAAGGACTTTTATCATGAAGGGATATTGGATTTTATTGAAAGCTTTTTCTGTGTCTAATAAGATGGTCATATGGTTTTTGTTTTTAATTCTATTTATGTGGTGAATCACATTTATGAATCAGCCTTGCATCTCAAGAATAAAGCCTACTTGTTTGTGGTGTATTATCTTTTTGATGTGCTACTGGGGTTGGGTTTGATGGTATTTTGTTGAGTATTTTTGCATGTATGTTCATCAATGTTATTGGTGTGAAGTTTTTCTTTTTTTTCTTTGTGTCTCTGTCAGATTTTTGTGTCATGCTGATGCTGGCATCATAGAATGAGTTAGGGAGGAGCCCCTCCTCCTCCTTGAATAGAATTCCTTTTTTGGAATAGTTTCAGTATGATTGATACCAGTTCTTCTTTGTATACCTGGTAGAATTTGGCTAGGAGTCTATCTGGGCCAGGATTGTTTTTGATTTATTATTACTAATTCAATTTTGGAACTTGTTATTTGTTTGCTCAAGTTTGAACTTTCTCCCTGATTCAGTCTTAGGAGGTTGTATGTTTCTGGGAATTTATCCATATACTTTAGGTTTCCTAATTTGTGTGCATGGAGTTGTCTAAAATAGTCTTTGAGGGTCCTTTGTATTTATGTGTGATCAGTTGTAATGTCATTTCTGTCATTCCTGATTGTGCTTATTTGGATCTTCTCTGTTTTCTTTGTTGATGTAGCTAGCAGTCTATCAATTTTGTTTATTCTTTTGAAGTACTAACTTTTGGTTTCATTGATCTTTATATGAATGTATGCATCCCAATTTCATTCATTTCTTGTCTAATTTTAGTTATTTCTTTTCTTCTGCTATCTTTGGGGTTAGTTTGTTCTTTTTTTCTAGTTCCTCTAGGTGAAAAGTTAGATTATTAATTTGAGATGTTTCTAACTTCTTGATGAAGGCATTTAGCACTATGAAGTTTCCTCTTAACACTGCTTTGGCTGAATCCCAGAGATTTTGGCAAGTTGTGTCCCTATTTTAATTAATTTCAAATAACTTTTTAATTTCTGCCTTAACTTTGATGTTCATCCAGAAATTACTCAGGAGCAAGTGGTTTATTTGCAATGTATTTATGTAATTTTGAAAGATCTTCTTGATATTGAATTCTATTTTTATTGTGCTGTGGTCCAAAGGAATGGTGGGTATGATGTTGATTTTTTTAAATCTGTTGAGATTTGCTTTATGACCAAGCATTCTATGATCTTAGAATGTGTATTAGTCCATTTTCACACTGCTGTAAAGGTACTACTTGAGACTGGGTCATATACGAAGAAAAAAGGTTTAATTGACACACAGATCCACATGGTTTGGGGAGCCTCATGAAACTTAAAATTGTGGCAGAAGGTGAAGGAGAAGCAAGTACCTTCATCACAAGGCAGCAGGAGAGAGAGAGAGCGTTCAGGGGAAACTGTCACTTTTAAACCATCAGATCTCATGAGAACTCCCTCACTATCATGAGAACAGCCTGGGAAACCACCCCCATGATCCAACCACCTCCCACCAGGCCCCTCCCTCAACACATGGGGATTACAATTGGAGATGAGATTTGGATGGGGGCAGAGCCAAGCCACATCATTACACCTCTGGCCCCTCCCAAATCTCATGTCCTTTTCACATTTCAAAACCAATTATACCTTTGTAACAGTCCTGCAAAGTCTTAACTCATTCCAGCATTAACCCAAAAGTCCAAAGTCTCCTTGGAGACAAGGCTAGTCCCTTCTGCCTATGAGCCTGTAAAATCAAAATCGAGTTAGTTGCTTCCAAGATTCAATGGGGATGCAGGCATTGGGTAAAAGTTCCCGCTCCAAAACAAAACGGCCACAGGCTCCATGCAAGTACAAAACCTGGCAGGGCACTCATTAAATGTTAAAGCTCCAAAATGATCTCCTTTGACTCCATGTCTCACATTCAGGGAATGCTGATGCAAGGGATGAGTTCCCAAGACATGGTCAGCTCCGCCCATGTGACTGTTTTCTTGGGCTAGTGTTGAGTGCCCGCAGCCTTTCCAGATGCTTGGTGCGAGCTGTCAGTGGATCTACCTTTCTGTGGTCTGGAGGATGGTGGCCTTCTTCTCACAGCTCCACTAGGCAGTTCCCTAGTGGGGACTCTGCATGGGGGTTCCAACCCCACATTTCCCTTCTGCACTGCCCTAGTAGAGGTTCTCCATGAGGGCTCTGCCACTGCAGCAGACTTCTGCCTGGACATCCAGTCATTTCCATACATCCTCCAATATCAAGGCAGAGGCTCCCAAAGCTCAACTCTTGTCTCTTGTATACCCACAGTCCCAACACCACGTGGAAACCACCAAGGTGTGGGGCTTGCACCCTCTGAAGCAATGGCCTAAACTGTACTTTGACTCCTTTGAGGCATGGCTGGAGCTGGAGTGGCTGGGACACAGGACACCAAGTCCTGAAGCTGCATAGAGGATTGGGGCCCTGGGCCAAGCCCACAGAGCCATTTTTTTCCTCCTAGACCTTTGGGCTTATGTTTGGAGGGGTGGCTGTGAAGGTCTCTGACATGCTCTGGAGACATTTTGCCTATTCTCTTGGCTCTTAATATTCATCACCTAGTTACTTATGCAAATTTCTGCAGCTGGCTTGAATTCCTCCCCAGAAAATGGGTTTTTATTTTCTACCACATGGTCAGGCTGCAAATTTTCCAAATCTTTATGCTCTGCTTCCCTTTTAAGCATAAGTTCCAATTTCAAGTCATCTCTTTGTGAATGCATATAACTGAATGCTTTCATAATAAGCCAGGTCACCTCTTGAACACATTGCTGCTTAGAAATTTCTTTGCCAGATACCCTAAATCTGGTTTGCTGCTTAGAAATTTCTTCTGCCAGATACCCTCTCTCAAGTTCAAAATTCCACAGATCTCTAGGGGAGGGGCAAAATTCTGTCAGTCTCTTTGCTAAAGCATAACAAGAGTGACCTTTGCTCTACAGTTCCCAATAAGTTCCTCATCTCCATCTGAGACCATCTCAGCCTGGACTTCATTGTCTATATCACTATTAGCATTTTGGTCAAAACCATTCAACAGTCTCTAGGAAGTTCCAAACTTTCCCTCATCTTTTAGGCCTCCAAACTCTTCCAACCTCTGCCTATTACCCAATTCTAAGGTTGCTTCCACATTTTCAGGTTATCTTTATAGCAGTGCCCCACTCCTGGTACAAATTTCCTGTATTAGTCTGTTTTCATACTGCTATGAAGAATACCACCTGAGACTGGGTAATTTATAAACAAAAGAGGTTTAATTGACTCATAGTTCTTCATGGATGTGGAGGCCTCAGGAAACTTACAATTGTGGCTGAAGGTGAAGGGGAAGCAGGCACCTTCTTCATCAGGTGACAGGAGAGAGAACATGAGGGAGGAAGTGCCACAGTCTTAAACCATCAGATTTCATGAGAACTCCCTCACAATCATGAGAACAGCATCAGGGAAACCACCCCCATGATTCAGTCACCTCCCACCAGATGTCTTTCTGGACATGTGGGGATTACAATTTGAGATGAGATTAGGGAGAAACATATCAGAATGTTTCTTGTATATTCTGTGGCTGTTGGGTGGAGTGTTCTGTAGATGTCTATTTCGTCCAATTAGTTGAGTGTTGAATTTAATTCCAGAATTCCTTTGTTAGTTTTCTGCCTCAATGATCTGTCTAATACTGTCAGTGGGATGTAGAAGTCTCCCATTATTGTATTGTCCAAGCCTTTTCATCAGTCAAGACAAACTTGTTTTATGAATCTGGGTGCTCCGATGTCAGGTGCATGTATATTTACAACAGTTAAGTCTTCTTGTTGAATTGGATCTTTTATATCATGTAATGCTCTTCTTTGTCCTTGTTAATTGTTGTTGGTTCAAAGTCTATTTTAGCTGATATAAGAATAGCAACCCCTGCTCTGTTTTTGTTTTCCATTTGCAGGGTAGATCTTTCTCTATTTACTTTGAGCCTGTGGTTATCATTACATGTGAGATGGGTATCTTGAAGCCAGAAGATGATTGGGTCTTGTCTTTTTATTTAGCTTGCCACTCTATGTCTTTTAAGTGGGGCAGGGACCTTAAGGGGTAGTATTGATATGTGAAATTTTATCTTGTCATTGTATTGTTTGTTAGTTGTTTTGTAGACTTGATTGTGTAGTTGCTTTACAGTGTTTCTGGGCTATGCACTTAAGTGTGCTTTTGTGGTAGCAGATGTTGTTCTTTTGTTTCCTTGTTTAGCACTCTCTTAAGAACCTCTTGTAAGTCTGATTTAGTTGAAATGAATTCCAGCAGTGTTTGCTTGTCTGAGAAGGATTTTAGTTCTCGTTTGCTTATGAAACTTGGTTTAATAGGATATCAGATTCTTTGTTGGAATTTCTTTTCTTTAAGGATGCTGAAAATAGACCTGCAACCTCTTCTGGCTTTTATGGTTTCTGTTGAGAGGTCCAAGCTAGCCTGATGGGTTTCCCTTTGTTCGTGACCCATCACTTCTTTCTAGCTGCCTTTAAGATTTTTTTCTTTCATGCTAATTTTGGTGAATCTGATGACTATGTGTCTTGGGGATGATTCTCTTGTATAGTATTTAGCAGAGGTTCTTTTTATTTCTTGAATTGGCATGTTACCTCTCTAGCAAGATTAGGGAAATTTGAGGTCTATGTCCTCAAATATATTTTCCAAGTTGCTTATTCTCTCTCCTTCTCTCTCATGAGTGTCAATAGTTGTAGGTTTGTTCTCCTTACATAATCTCGTATTTCTCAGATGTTTTGTTCATTTTAGAAGTTTTTGATTTACTTTTGTCTGAGCCGATTTGAAGAACTGGTCTTTGAGCTCTGAGGTTCTTTCCTCAGCTTGCTCTATTCTGCTGTTAATACTTCCAATTGTATTATGAAATTCTTATAGTAAATTTTTCAGTTCAGAAATTCAGTTTTGTTCTTTCTTAAAATGGCTATTTCATCTTTCAGCTCTTGGATCATCTTACCGGATTCCTTGGATTGAGTTTCAACTTTCTCCTGTATCTCAGTGAGCTTCCCTACCATCCAGATTCTGAATTCCATGTCTATCATTTCATTCCAATTAAGAACTACTTCTGGGTGGCTACTGGGCTTGTTTGGAGGTAAGGGAACACTTTGCCTTTTTGAATTGCCAGAGTTCTTATGCTAATTCTTTCCCACCTGAGAGTGCTGGTGTTCCTTTACCTGTGGTGTAGGTTGAGTATAGTCAATCGACTTCATTTCTAAGTACTTTCAGAGGGCCACGGCTCAGTACATGATCTTTATTTGTGTCTGGATTCTTGCCCTTGGTTTCACAGGGGTGTATATTGACAGAATATTTTTGGTGCTGTGGTTTGAGTTGTGATTCATTAGGTGATGATTAAGAGTAGTAGCGAGAACATTGGCTCTTACTTGGCTACATGGCTCTTTTGTATTTCCTCGTGTTCACAACCATGCTCTGTAGTGGGGGTTAGAGAGACATGATTCCCTCATCAGGTCTTGGGAAAGCTCATTCTGATTACTGAAACAACACTCATGTTTCCCCAGGTTTCCTTTATTAGATATTCTGGGCTGTGGGTCTACTTTGGGTAGAGGCCATGGCAGGGCGATAGCTTACATTCTTTCTGGACTGGACCTATGAATGGAAGCATGCCCTGCTCCCATGTCGGCCTATGAACCCATGAATTTCACCCCTCTTAGTGCTCTGAGAGTGGGGGCTCCTCCCCTGCTTTAGTTCTCACCACACATCTCAGCTTGGCACTTCCAGCTTGGCACTGTAGCTTTGGAATACTGAGAACGGCCTCTGGTTCCATCTTCTGGACCCTTGGGATCTAGCTCCAGTTGTGCTGGGGGATCCAAAGTGCTCTCAGGCCACTGGGAAAGTACTCAGGTGGAGCAAAGCACAAAGGCTGGACAGTGGAGGCTGTGCTCTCAGGTCTGCTCAAAGTATGTTTACTTACTGTATATTTTGGTCTCTCTCAGTGGGAGCGGTGCTTTCTGGCTGCATCTAGTTGGCCATCTTATCCTCCTCCCCCGCCCAGATAAGAAACCTTCTTAGATAGGAGGTCTTCTTCTTCTTCCTCTTCCTCTTCCTCTTCTTCTTCCTCTTCCTCTTCTTCCTCTTCCTCTTCTTCTTCCTCTTCTTCTTCCTCTTCTTCTTCTCCTCGACAGAGTCTCGCTCTGTTGCCAGGCTGGAGAACAATGGTGTGATGGCTCACTGCAACCTCCGCCTCCCGGGTTCAAGTGATTCTCCCGGCCTCGGCCTCCTGAGTAGCTGGGATTACAGGCACATGCCACCATGCCTGGCTAGGTTTTGTATTTTTAGTAGAGATGGGGTTTCGCCATGTTGGCCAGGCTGGTCTCGAACTCCTGACCTCAAGTGATCCACCCACCTCTGCCTCCCAAAGTGCTGGGATTACAAACGTGAGTCACCGCGCCCAGCCAGGAGACTCTCTTCTAAACTGTGCTTGGGGACCCAGTTTTTTTCCATTTTGGGGCTCACTTATCTTCAACAGTGATTTCTCAAGTTTCTGGGCTCATCTCTATCAAATTAGTGAAAATGAGAAAGCATGGAGGTTTATGCACGAGAAGTTTTTATGCACCAGGAATATTCCATTGACCAGAATCCAGGCAGTGTCCCTAGGAAGAGGAAGAAGCAGGTTTGATGAAGAGCAGGACAGACTCTGCTGTACACTCTTAGAACAGTGCCTGGTACTTTGTTGACTCTCAATGTGTGTTGACTATTATTATTATCATTTTGAATATCAACTTACAACTTTCATGACACCTTATGTATTTTAAGTAAAGTGAAGCACACAACATATTTTGGTGAATGTCTGCCATATAGAGAATTAAGATTAATCATCTAGACTTCTCTGTGGAAGAGGAGTTGAAGAGGATGCTCATTATCTGCTCATTAAACTAAATAGTTAACAGGATTTTAAAAATACATGTGTACATTCTGCCCTGAGCTGTTTGCTGGGAATAATATGTAGATGTGACTGAGTTAATATGAGCTATTAATAGTTAACTGCACAAAGGAAAGGAATAGTAAAATTATTTTCATTTCTTGAATACAATTTGAGGTAAATAATCTTCATTCAATACATTCTTTAAAGAATAAAGTGATTCTTAAAATAAGATTAGAAGAACAACTTTAATGTCCTTTATTCATCTCCTTCAGACACTGAGAATGAAAATATTACTAAAGTGGAGAGTTTATCAGTCTATCTGAGATCTATTTGTTCTATCAATCCATCTAAATGAATCTTACCAGAAAAGGCATCTACTTAGGTACTTTTCTTTCAAAGAAAAACAGTCATTTTAGCAGAGCTGGAGATTTTGCATTGCATCTAGCAGGAGTCAGTAAACGTTTTCTGTAAAATGCCAAGTAGTAAATATTTTAAGCTTTGTTGCTCATACAGTCTCTGTTTCCATACAGTCTCTGTCACAACTCCCCAACTTTGCTCCTACAGGGTGAAAGCAACTGTAGACAATATGCAGAGAAACCTCAAAAAACAAAAAAACAAAAAAAGATCATGGCTGTGTTCCAATGAAACTTTATTTATAAACACAGGTACCAGCCCAGATTTGGTCCAAAGGCTGTAGTTTGCCAGCTCCTTATCTAGAATGTTCAGTACTTTCTAGAAAGATTATATTTTCTAATTTTATATTAGATGTTTGTGACATTCATGAAGCTGATTTATCTCCAGACTTTCGAATTTTACTTTTGCTTTGATTTTTGGTGGGAAGAATGAACATGACCTAAGATAACACTGACTAATTCACTGTCTTTTGTCATCAGCATTAATGAAGCTGTAAATCATAATTGTGTTAGCATGTTTTGTTAGATTACAGGCCTATAAAGGCTACTGGTTACCCAGAGTAAAAGTGCTTCATTAAAAGCACTGGGACAGAGTCTTTAACAACTGCTGAGGCAAGATTCATGGGCCTTTTAAAGTTAAACTTAATCTTTAATAAACTTTAGTTATGAATATGTATTTACTTAATTTTTCTTCTCATAGATAGATGGAATATAATTTTCTTCTAAAGCTTTTACTCTATAAGACTTCAGGTAGCATCAATCATTTTATTCATTATTTAATATTTTCAAACTATCTAGGAAGATATTTTTTTCCTAAAATGTTTCTGTCAACAAGTAGTGTTAAATTTTCCCCCAAACAAACAAAAAAATCTTTTGAACATGGAAGAAGCACATAGAAAGATCTAACTAAAAGATGGAGGTCTTTTAGTTTATTTTTAATTAGTCTTAATTTTCTAAGTAGCTTGAAGACTTCCACTTCCAGCCACTGTCTTAGCCTTGCCATCTCCTTTCAACTGTCCTGTCCTCCTGCTCAAATAAGCACAGTGAGAAAATCCAAAAGATCTCCATGTAAGCAGGCATCTACTGTGAAGGCAGAGGCAGGTCTGTTGTCCACTGGATAAGATGGTGTGATCTGTCACCAGTGGGAACCATGGGATATAGGTCTTCTTTAAGTAAAGGGATTTTGCTTATGCACTGTTTTTGAAATAGACTTCAGATTCACTTTGCAGTGGGGATGGGGAGTATCATTATCTGCCCTTGAATCAGACCCTTCTGGTAAGTGGAACAGTAGGAAGGATGGGAAAGAGACAGTTGTCTCCTTAGTTCGCTCTGTTGTTGGCCCTGAGCTGTTACCCGCTGTTTTTTGGACTAACACTGACCAGACTCTAGTGATTCAAGTGTAAAAGGCCTGCAAATTCTGGCTCCTCATGATGAACATGTATGTATATTCCGTTACCGGTTCCACTCCCCATTTAGCATCTGTTCTGGACAATCTACCCCAGAGCTTCTTGTGCCTAGGGTCCCCATCAAGATTTGTGGGACAGCCACTTGACCCATGGCAAACTCACACAGCCTTACTTTTCCAAGGAGCTTGAAGACTTCCACTTCCAGCCCCTGTCTTAGCCTTGCCATCTCCTTTCAACTGTCCTCTCCTTCTGCTCAAATAAGCACAGTGAGAAAATCCAAAAGATCTCCCTGTAAGCAAGCATCTACTGTGAAATGAGATCTTGGTCTCTCCTTCTTGTAGGGACCTCTACTTTCTTATAGTCTTTTTCACATTTGTTTGGGAGAGGCACCTTCTCTTTGCTATTGGTAGAAGAAAGAAAATGCCCTTCATCAAGAACTATGATGACTCCTGAGCAACAGGAAAGTCTCACTCAACACACCACTTCAGTATGTTGGGCTTAGTTGATGGTGATGGTGAAGGATAGAAGTGAATAGATTAGAAATATTTAGAAGATAACATTTATAGAACTTGGAGTTCAGATGATATGCATTAAATTTAGGGTGTACAGGAGAATGGTATGAAACAGAAGAACATAAGACTAGTATCGGATTGAGGTATATGCATAATAAATTCAGTTTTTAATATGTTAAATTATAGGTGGCTTGTAGGCATTTTGATGGAAATATCACACTGACAACTAGTTAAATGGGTCCCAACTTTAGAGGCCAGGTCCTCAAGTAGACATAAATTTGTGAGTCATTTGAAAAAAACTTCTAGTGAGACAGTATAGGATTAAAGGAGGAGATTGTTTAGGATTGATTTTTGAGTGTCTAGGATTCTGACATTTAATTGTTGGGTGGATAGGAATAAACATCCCAAAATGAATGAGAAAGAGCCACCATAAAAGTAGAAGGAAAGCCAGGGGATAGTATCCAAGGTGGACAAGATGCTTAAGTCTGAGAGAAGTGGTGGGATAAGAGTAGGTTTCTGGAGGGTGATTTGTGGTTATTGCATTTATGTTGCTTCTACTGATGTGTGAAGACATTAACCAAATTGAAATGCAAATAGGAATGGACGTGTTATGAAACCGTTTTCTTGTGGATTTATTTGAAATGTTTATGTTGCTAAATAAACATTTATTCCAGCAATTTGCTTTCCATGTGTGATATAAATAGTTCCAAGGAAACTTCATTCATCATAAAGACATATGATAAATATGTCTTATGTGCTATGTATCATAAGGAAAACATTATAAACAGAGGAATTGTCCTAAAAGGGAACATAATTTCATTGTTTATAGATATTTTCATCTTTATGTGTTTGTGTGTGTGTCTGTGTTTGTGTATGAGAGTGGTTCTCTTTCTGAAGCTAATATTATCATTTGTTCTTTCTTCTATGATTTTCTTGTGGTGTCTTTTTATGTTGTGTGCAGGATTAATATCAAATATCAGGAAAATGTTTAAATAACCACATGAATTGTATGAAGATTATTATAGCAAGAATGTTAAGCAGCTGTTTTTCATTTCTCTTGATAGAAAACAAGAACACAGCTTCACATTAAGCCATAGAGGTTTGGGTAACAACAAAATAGAACTTTTGCCTAAAACAGAATGAATGATTGTGGGTTCCTAGAATACAGAATGAAACACAGCTTAAGTGAGCTGTGATTTGGGAATATTCTGGGGACATGCGCTTAGCTTCCCTGACTGTGGGCATTGTTTTGAGTGGGACTTTCTTTTATAATGAACACAGTTTTTGAGTTATTTTCAGCTTAAGTGTCTTGTTCACCTTGAAGATGGCAAGCTTCCAACGATTGATACCAACTTGCGTTTTAAGTCTTATTTCCCACCACACCCTTATTTCCATTATCTATTCACTACTCCATAGAGTATTACAATACTTCCTGTAGTAAAACCACAATCTCCAAATATGGCCTTTGTGTCATTGGGTCAGAGCTTTCTCTAAATCTTTGGAAGATCTACCTCATACGTTACTTCTGCCATAGACCCTTCCAGAGTATCCTAATAAAATGTAACCTCTCCTTCATATTAATTTCTTTGGCCCTTTATGAAATACCACTGATTTAAAAACTTATTCTTTCATTCACTTATTCATTCATTCATTCAACAAGTATCTATTAAGCATACTATGTGTTAGACTCTGTATTTGTGCTAGGTGCTAGGAATAAAGCAGTTATTTCTTTTGTGGAGTCTGCATTCTTGCAGGAGTGGAGTGGTTGGGATTGTATGGTTTAGGGCCAGTATTTCTGGGTTTGCATCCCATGTCACCTTTTAGCTGTGTAACCTTGTTCAAGATGATATATTTTTATGCATTAGTTTCTTCATCTGAAAACTGGAAATAAATTATAAGAACCTGAACCAAATTATTCTGAATTTGGTTGCTGTAGCACACCAGATCTGTGTCCTCACCTTGCTTTCTAGCTGGAGTAGTCCTTGTAACATCTTCCCTTGGGCATAGAACCGGGCTGCTGCCACTACTGTAGACCTGGGAGCTGCATGGTGGCTGCTTCTTGTATAATTAGAGAGAGGTTGGATTTTTAGACTCATTGCAGTGCATTTCTACCTCCCCGAATCTCTTGATTTCCTGTAAATTGGTAGCTTGTCACAAAGCTGCAGCCAGCTCTGTATCCCAGTCCCTATCCTAGTATAAAATATTCTAGTATAACTTTGATGAATAAAATACAATTTTAGATCAGATCTACAGAAGAAAAACAGACCCAAATCTAATTATAATATGTTCCCCTTCTTTCCTGACACATTGTTGTCTTCTTGCCCTCCTGCTTCCTGGGGACTGTCCACTTTCTACAGGGCCAGCATTATGCTTTTGGCCGAGGTTCTGTTTTCTAGGGAGCTCAGACTAAGATACCATGTCATTGGCTTATTGTGAGGATTAAATATAAAGTGCTCAGAACAGTGCCTGTCATGGAGTAGATGCTTACAGTATTTACTAGCTAGCCACTAGTAAATGCTAGCTACTGTTATTGTGGGAATAGTAAATGAGAGTACGGAGGATGGTCTAAGTTGAGAAAAGAAGGATTATTTAAGAATTTCCAAGAAATACTATTTAAGCCCAAAACCTTAAGGTTGGGTAGTATTTTGCAGGTGTAGCATTTAGGGTGGGGCACATTTATGGTGACTATGTCAGGCAAAGGAAACATATTTGAAAGCCTAGGGATAAGAAAGATCCTAGCTTTGAGAAATTGAATGTATTAATAACTAAAATTTCTATCTCTTCTATTCAGTTGTTATTTATACATGAGTTTTGCAGAGACAGTAAGCTTATCAAAGATTCAATTTTCTTTTCCATATTTCCTAATCCTCTTGCAGTTTTGGATAATAAAATGTGAAGAAAGTGACATGTGTCACTTCAGAGCTGAGGCAGGTAAAGTCCACATTCTTCCTCTGCTGCAGTGATCAGAGACCACATCTTCCAGATGAATGGAATACAACATGGTAAAGCTCCCACCACCCAATTCCCCAGGTAGAGCTTCCCGCTGAACCACCTGTGGTGAGAACAAGAAATAATCCCTTGTTGATTTAAGCCCACTGTAATTTGGGGACTGATTTGTTATTGCAGTATTACCTGACTATTTGTCCATTCAGGATACTATCACACACACACACACACACACACACAAAAAAAAAAACCCTTAGACTGGGCACCTTAAATACAATAAACATTATCTTTTTACAGTGCCAGAGGCTGGGAAATCCATGACCAACGCAGTGCCTGGTGAGGGCTTGCTCTCCAGTCCGCAGACGATGCCTTCTTGCTGTATCCTCACAAGGAAGAACAGGTCTCTTGGGTCTCTTTTAGGTGGGCACTAATCCCATTCATGAGGGCTCTACCCTTATGACCTAATATCCCCCCAAACACCCTACCTGCTAATACCATAACCATAAAGGTTAAGATTTCAACATGTGAATTTGGGAGGGATACAAACATTCAGCACTGACTTATCCTAACTAATACAATGATTAGTCTTGTAATCTGACTATAATGCTAGCTTCTGGACCAGGACCATGATTCGGGTGAGTCAGGCAAGAGAGGTGCCTAGGGTGCAAATCTGAGGGAGGCGTTCCTTCTCAGGGCTGTGCTAGTGAGTGCCAGAATGACCAAAGCAGAGTGAGGGAGAGGGAGAGGGTGGAGCATGAGATCTGAGAGGTCACGGGTTCAAACACCATTGAAAGATCTTTGGATTTGTAGTAGAATCATAGTCAACTCCTTATTTTCTATAAAAAGTGAAGACAAAGAAGTGTCAAGAAAACCAAGAACCAGAGGAATTCATTAAGACCTTAAAACTTGTCTTTCAAATAAATATATTTATTAGACTTTAATATGTAAGAAAATAATCAAGAAGTTTATGATTTACTTCTAAGGTTTTTAAAAAAATGTCTAGATATAGCTATAAAAGGTACACACACACACACAGAGTGAATTAAAGCAAATTGTGTTCCAAAATGTGGCTTCTTTTAGTACAAAATTATCTTCCACTTTACTTTCTAAAAAATCCTCCCTGGAGATTCAATGTTTCCTTCCTTTCTCTCTTTCTCTCTTTCCCTCTTTCCCTCTCTCTCTCTCTCTTTCTTTCTCTCTTTCTTTTTTCCTTCTTTCTTTCTCTTTCTTTCTTTCTTTCTTTCTTTCTCCTTCTTTTCTTTTCTTTTTTCTTCCTTTTCCTTCTTTATTTTTTTGACAGAGTCTTGCTCTGTCACCCAGGCTGGAGTGCAGATGCGTGGTCTAGGCTCACTGCAACTTCCACCTCCTGGGTTCAAGCATTTCTCCTGCTTCAACCTCCCAAGTAGCTGGGATTACAGGTGCACACCACCATGCCTGGCTAATTTTTGTATTTTTTGTAGAGACAAGGTTTCGCCAGGCTGCTCCCGAACTCCTGACCTCAGGTGATCCACGTGCCTCGGCCTCCCAAAGTACTGGGATTACAGGCATGAGCCTCTGCGCCTGGCCAGATTCCATGTTTTCTGTAATAATATAATAGTACCTCACATCTTTTGTTTAATTATTTTTATCCAAGCCTTTCTTGTGAGTTAAGTCCGTGGTTACAGAGTCATTTAGAGTTGTGTCTGGAGGGAGGATAAAAAATAATATAGCTTAATTCTACAATCTAAAGGAATATTCTCCTGTTAAATTGGGCTCATTGTTTGGTTCCAAGTCTCTTTCACTTTTGTTGAGTTTGAAACATGCTGTGTGTGTGGAGGGGACGTAGTGGGTCACACCTACACTCTGGGTTAGAATTCAAAGGTTAATGTGGGAAAGTATGCCATGCTTTCTCTCCTCAATAATGAGACATCTGAAAATGCCCAGAATGACTCCAGTATATCATATTACGGCACAGAAAGCAAAGGCTGAACTGGCTGTGTGCCATGGTTTCTTTAAGCTCTAGTTATAAAGAGCACATATTTGAGTCTGAAATAATTGGTTTTATGAAAGTAGCAGCAATATTCTATGTCCTTTGCAGATTGACTGTAGCATTTTGCTTTTGGGAAAAATGCATGTTTTTCTAAGAAGCTATTAATTAAATTAAAGTATAATGCATAACTCTCCTGAGTGATAGGACATTTGAAAGATACTGCCAAAAGAGAAACAATGAAATGCATTCAGAGAAGACTATATTGGATGTGCCCAATTCTTAGAAAAATAAATGCAAGAACATCTAATCTCATCACAGTTGGATACATATGTTTTTGCAGACAGAATGTAATTTTCTAAAAATGTCAGTTGTGTGTTCTCACAAATACTGAAAACATATCCTAATATTTGGAAGCAGCCAAGGGAAGCTATGATGCTTTTAATTCAAATTTAAATACATAATTAGTGAGTGAGCACTCAGCAATGATGGGAATGTAGTAGAATGACAGCGCCAGTGATGTGGAGTCAGAGAGATGAATGGAAGGAAAAGCAACAAATGGAGATGGAGGGAGTGGAAGGCACTCAGTAGTCTAAGTAGAAATGCAAATGGCAGCATTGAAGAAGCAATGGGGGAATGCAGTAAACTCCAGGCCAGGATGGTTCCGTCTCACTGTCTGCGACCACCACAATCCAATGCAGAATGCTTTGAGGGATGCTAGAACTCGTTATTCTATTCTCCCCTTCCCAGATCATTTCTTCTACTGACCAAGTCAGGGTATCTCCAAGAGTTCCTTGAGAACACTGCTTCTCCTGAATGTCTATGTGTTCCTATTAAAACAAAGCGGGGGTGCAAATAAGTTTGGGATACAAGGAATAAAAGTTAAATGGGTATTTTTAGTTTTGGATTTTGCAGAGCCCTTAATATGTTAATAATGAATTGTAAACCTTAGGAGATGAGATATTGTATGCAGCAGCTCTCGAAATAATCCGAATACAGATCTGTTTTTTTTTTTTCTTGAAATATTTCACAGGACACATGTTTGTGAAACACATTTGAGAAATGCTGGCTTGGATGCCTGAAAATTGCCTATCAGCTAATTATTCAACTGAGTTAAGATATGAAGATTCCAAAGCTTCTTTAAAATAAATATAAAAATATTTCTGGAGGTCCTACAAAGTGAGCCATTATCAGTTAAAAACTTGCCAGCACTGACTCAACAAGTGACAGGTAGCATGTTACCTGTGAGCTAGTAACAGCTCTAGAGATGCGCAAATAGAGCGCATGTGTGTGGGCTTTGACTGGTGAGCACTTAAGGTTAGAGGGGCAGAGCAGACAGCATCTTTATCTTGTCTTAAGGCTGTCACCTTATCCCGGGCTTCCCTTGTAATAGAGTACATGTGTGTGGGCTTTGACTGGTGAGCACCTAAGGTTAGAGGGATGCATTTGAGGTCCTCCACTGGATGCAGGTAGAGTGTAGTTGGAGGAGTTTTAGTGCAATTTCAGGGGAGCTTGGCAGTATGCATTTGCTAAGTAGCTGGGCAGAGGCTGAAGGGTACCTCAAAAAAGAGCACAGGGCAGACTCTGACTTTAGGGCTAAAATCTAAGTATTTAATTTTAAGAAGGATGTACTCCTGAAAATAAATAATTAGCTACTGCTTAAAAAAATGGTGTTGTTTAAAAGTTATTGCTAAAAATACATTGTGAATGTTGTCAAGAATTTCAGAAAGTCCAAAATTTCTGAGTAATGTTTAAAGAATGAGAAAGAAATGAATATTTTTTGTCAAAAAGGCACCCCTTAAGAATATCATTTTTATCACAAAATAAGAGGTACTTATTGTAAAAAACTTCAAGAATATGAAACATAAAGAATAAAAGAAAAATTACCCATATTATCCATAATCTCAATCCATAAATACCTTTGTATTATCTTCTAGTTTTCCTATCTCTCATTGTATAATTTCTGAGTGATGAAATAATAAACATAAATTTTAATGATAACACTATAATTTAATGCAGGGGTTGACAAATCTGACCTGCCACCTGTTTTTTGTAAAGCCCATAAGCTAAAAATGGTTTTTACATTTTTAAATTGTTGAAAAAAATTAAATACATATTTTATGGTATTTGAAAATTACATGAATTTAAATTTCACTGTTCATTAATAAAGTTTTATTGGAATATGGTGATATCCACTTATTTACTATTTTCTGTGGCTGCTTTCACAGAACATTGACAGAGTAGTGATTGTAAAATTGACAGCATAGCCTACAATATTTATTATTGCGTCTTTACAGAAAATAGTTGCTAACCCCTGATTTAACCTATCCACAATCTGGGTGCTTCTGGGTTTCTTTCTTCATTTTTTCTTGCCCATTATAAAGAATGTATTAATATCATATTTGTGTGTTAATATAGTTATATCTTGTATACAAATATTTACCTACTTTTCTGATTGTTCTATTGGATATTTTCCTGAAAACAGAATTGCTTTGTTAAAGGGTATGAATATTTTAAGGCTCCTGCTGCATAATGCCAAATTTATTTCCAAAAAGCTCAAACTAAGTTATACTCTCACTAGAACCATATGAGAGCTACAAACATTTTCCTTTGGCAAAATAAGCTCCATAGTACCCTGCCTTAAACTATTTTAAGTTCAATAATAAAACAAAGTGTTAATCATGTCCAAACTTGCTAGTAGGGGGAATTTTCTGGGGGAATAAGATTCACATGCTTTATGATTTTTATCTCTTTTTTCAACACAGCCCTACATTTATTCAGCTTCTGCTTTTGACATATCGTGTTGTGAGATCTCATAGAACTTGCTTACTCCCCAGACATTGTAAATCAGTGTTTAATGGAGAAATCTTTCTTTATATTATGGAAAATATAAGATTCATCAGAGTCTGTATCTGATTTTGTATAAATTTAAATTTAGAGCTCCTCTGTGCAATGACATGAATTTACTTATATTTTGAATGATTGATTATGGACAAATTCTAACTGAACCTGCCTATGCTCATTTCTCCTTTAACTGATAAATTTATTGGCCTCTTGAACAATGAAGCATTGTTCAACTAACATTGAACATGTTAGTTTCACTTACATGTGGGACTGCGAAGAGCTTAGCAGTGACCATGAAAGGGGCCTCATAACCCTTTTTTTTTTTTTTAAATATTATTTGGCCAGAGAAGTGAGAGAACAGATAATTAGGCTTCAAAATCTTCAGTCTATATTTTACCCTTTTTAATGTGAGCTATATTGTATAGAGTACAGCTTTGACTCGCTTCTTTTTGGAAGCTTTACTTTCGATACTGCACGTAAGTTATGCTGATTTTGAGTATTTGCTTATCAAGTTTTCAACAATCTAATTTGATGCGAATTCAATTTTTTTTCCATCCATGGGGAACTTTTTTAAAAAGTAAGAAACTGTCACAAAACAAATTTTCACCTAGAATGAAAATGCTGGAATTAAGATACATTCTGTTAGGATTTGAAGGGAAAACAGTGTTGTTTATGAGATGAGTATTTTTCATCTCTGTTCATAACCTTATATCCACCAGAAATAAAGGTGTCACATCAGAAGCCCTATAAGATCATCTTCAGATTAAGTTTTCCAGGTTTGTAAAGAACACAGTGAGAGCAGCTGGAGCTAAGTGTTATGAGACCATTGAATTGACTTTAGTAATTTTAGCCTGGTCTTTAACCTCGTTGTCATCTAAGAGAACCTTATTTCTTTGTTCAGCAACTATTTGATGGTCTAAAGTCTCAACTAAAACTGTTCAAAAGCTTCTTAACTTCTCCTTAGGAAAACATCAGAATAATTCATAGGGAGACTCTGGAAGTATCCTCTTACATCCTTAGACTTCAGCAATCACTGAGAACCTTGGGTGAGGGCCTTTCTTCCAGCGAAGTCAAGCAGACCTCCTAGAATTGTTGCGGTTCAAGTTTAGAAGAACCCTATGGAGCCCATCCTGTGCCGTCCCCGCCTCTCAGACAGCAGCTGTGGTGAGAAGCAGGGATGGGTTCCTTTTGGACCTTACCAGGTACATTGTGGCTTTCTTGGATTCAGCCCCCAAAAGCTTATCAGACATGAGCTTTTAGAAGCATTGAGGATGAAGCCACATCTTCCAGATATACAGGATCCAGAATATGACTCTGCCACAGCAGAGGGACTGCTCTGTTTTAATAACTTGGCATCCTTGTAAATACGATGCACAGAGAGCCAAGGCATTCATGCCCACCCATTGCTGCTAATAAGGCTTCCTAAGTATGCTTGTAGCCAGAGAAATCGTTGGCAGAGCAGGAAGGAGATATTTCCCTCTCTGTTCCTTACAACAGGATGTAATGCAGGCAGGTGGCCTAATTTCTGAAGACAAGTTCTAGACATAACATCTGATAAAAAAGGCATTCTTATAATTAAGAAAAGACTCGCTTCACAGCGCTCTATGCAATTAGACTGAGGCAAAATCCATACAAACACTAAACACACACACTCACATACACACACACCCTCTTAACAACAATGATCACTCTATAAGGTTAGGAAAAAAAGATTTTATACCCAGAATTGAAAAAGAAAGGTATGAATTTAGAAGACCATTTATTCAATTACCTATGGCTTATAGAACACGAGAAATAAAAAATGCAGCTTGTAATGTATGATTATGATTATGACTTGACCGACCCCATAGCAATTAGAGCTGGAAAGAGCCATAGACATCATTTCATCCATCATCCTAATTTTTCATATGACATATAATGAAATATCTCTTAAATCTAATCAAAGTGACCTGTATAGTAGAGTATTTGAAATTAAACAGAACTGAAATTTAAGGGAATGAGTGCTGAGTCATTTACCTGAAGAAAATAATGTGAGTTGGATCATAAATGGCTTATCATGACAGAAAAAAAATCTAGGGATAATTTTTTTTATTATACTTTAAGTTCTAGGGTACATGTGCACAATGTGCAGGTTTGTTACATGTGTATACTTGTGCCGTGTTGGTGTGCTGCTCCCATCAACTCGTCAGCACCCATCAACTCGTCATTTACATCAGGTAAAAATCTAGGGATAATTAATGAGAATTTGTGAAACTAAATAGTACAGGATTCTTTTTCTTTTCTAAAGCAAGCAGCATACTGTGGGATGTCTTCTTTAAGTAGTCTTCACTGATTTTCTGCATGAAAAATTAGCTGGAGACCTTTGCAGCACTTGAAGAAATCGAGGACTGCTAAGAGAATGGCTGGAGTAATAAAAATAAGCTAAGTTAAGGAGGCCTTAACTTTTCTAAGGCCTTTAAGAAAAGTTAAGGAGCTGGGATATTTATAGCTTTTAGAAAAACACACCAAATAACTTCAGTATTCTCAAATATTTCCCATTTTTTTACACGTGCTCATACACATCCAACCAAGGTAGCTTTATAAATAATTATTTTGATATATACTCATAAGTTAACTTCAAAATTAATAGAAATTTAATTCTGTTGTTGATCCCAGCCTATTACTAACCATGTCTGTAAAGAATTCAAGTGTTTATAGAATCCTTATTGATAAACCTCTATTTTCAAGGTTTAACCATAATTCAAGGGGAAACCAGTACTTACTGTGTGCTTTCACTTTAGATACATTTCAATCAAAATAAATTAACTAACAAATAATGTATCTTCCCTCTGCTTTAAGGATGCTTGTATATAAACAATTTCAACACAGAGGCCAACCACCTCTTGTCCTCCCTCTTCACTGGGTTACCACAAAGGATCATCTCTTGAAGAGTTTCTGTAAGAAGAGGCCTAATAGGAAATCATCTCTATAGCTAGTTAGAAATAAAGTAATTTCTTATTTTTACTTATGGTTTAATGTGAGGAAAGTTGAATTGGACTTTCAGCCCTAAGATAAAAATATAAGAAATGTGAGCTATACCCTAGAAAATATGATTTCACTCAATGTTCTCTTGGCCAGAAGATTTTGGGACTCTGAAATTGAGGATGATAAAGTAGAAGAATTATCTCCAAGTAGTCTGTGACTACACTTCAGTGTATATTTGTGATTTTTTTTCATCTTTACCTGTCAATTTGGGGTGTTATATCTGGATCTAAGAACATGCCTTCAGAAGTAAGACTTGCAGGTTACTCAACCAAATTAGAATCAGTCAAATTTCCTTGGGGTTTTGGACTTTTAAGAGAACTTATTAAAATAGTTATTATTTTTGCCAAGCTCTTTAAGCATTTTTAAGGATTGATATTTAACATTTAAAGCAAAATGTCTGAGCAGAATTTAAGATACAAAAGGATTTTATATGGACCTTCTGTTTTCTTAAGAGTCTTTCAGTATCTGAATTGGGTTTGGGTGTTCAGTTTAGAGTTCTTCTGGTTGAGAGCAACAGAGACTCAATTCAAATGAGCTTAAACAGAAAAGGCTCACTAGGAAAAAATATAGAAGTAGGCCTAGTTTCAGTAATGGCTGGATGTAGCTACTCTAATGATGTCAGTAGCTTGTTTTCTGTCTTTCTTGAGTTCTACTTTTCTCTGTGTTGGCTTCATTCTCAGTCAGTGTCTCTCCTAGGAAGATCTAGGCTTACATGGTACTTGGAGTTCACAATCTAAGAAAACAACTAACTCTCTTTCCTTCCAAAGTCCTGGAGAGACCTCTAACTGGCCCCATTGGTTCAAAGTTTCATGTGTAAACCAGTGCATGTGGACACTGGCAGGTTGAATGTCCCAGTGATGTTATCATATGAACCCAAACCAAGGACTACTACAATCACTCCTGTAAAATCATGGGCCTCTGGGCTGTGATGTTTCTAGAAACAGCAGCCCAAGGTCTATAGTTCAGCAGTGAGCATTTGAAATATTTCCCAGTTATTTTCAGGGTAGGGCTATGAATTCATGACCTGTGCAGCACTTAAAGAAATATCAGAGGTTGCTAAGAGAATAATTGTTGTAATGAACATATCACTTTTAAGAGAAGTCTGGAAACTGGGATTGTTATATTTTCTTAGAATACATAGGTCATATCCTCTTAGATAGAATACAGTTATTGTGTATTAGGCTTTTTGATTTAATGTGCTTATTCTAATGGATGTGCTTATTCTGAACATTTTATATTGACGGAATCATACAGTAAGTGTTTCTTTTTTTTTTTTTTTGTGACTGGCTTCTTTAGTTAACATGCTTAGGTTCAACCATGCTTTAGCATGTAGCGTTTCATTCCTTTTTATGGCAGAATAATATTCCATTGTAGGGATATAACACACTTTTCTTATCCATTCATCTGCTGATAGACATTTGGGTTGTTACCACCTTTGGCTTTATGAGTAACTTTCCTATGAATATTCATATACAAGTGTTGATGTGGATATACATTTTTGATTTTCTTGGCTATCTACTGAAGAATAAATTTGTCAGGTCATATGTTAACTCTACATTGAACATTTTAGAGAATGGCAAACTGTTTTCCAAAGTGGCTGAATCATTTTTACAAGCCCACTAGGAATACATGGGTGTTCCAATTTCTCCACATCCTCCCTAACACTTATTGTTTGTCTTTCTTATTTTAGCCATCCTAGTGATATAAAGTGTATCTGCTTGTGGTTTTAATTTTCATTTCCCCAGTGGCTAATTATGTTTAGCATTCATTCATGTTCTTATTGGCCATAGTAGATCTTCTTTGGAGAAACGTCTGAATATTTTGTGCATTTTTAAATTGTCTTTTTACTCTTGAGTTGTAAGATTTTTATATATCTGGCCACAAGAATCTAATTGTATATATGGTGTGCAAATATTTTCTTAGTCTGTGGGCTGTTTACTTTCTAGATAGTGTGGTTTGAAGCACAACATTTTAAATTTTGATGAAGTCTAACTTTTTCTTGAATTGCTTCTGCTTTTGGTGTCATATCTAATAAGATGTTACCAAATCCAAAGCAATGTTCTCCTATCATATTTTCATAACAGTAGAATCCAACATGAATGAATAAGGAAATTCAGGAAATGATAATTCAAAGATGTTTCTATCACACCTGAATTAAGTGAGATTTAGTTATTGAAGAAGGCATTTCTTTGTGAACCTATTCCCACGGGGAGAAATTAATTCACACATTCATTTAGCCAATATTTATTGAGCACCTTGTGTATTCCAGGTATTGTTCTAGGCTCAGGCAACACAGCTGGGAACAAGACCAATTTCCTGCCCTCATAGAGCATACCTTGAGTTGGATAGGAAACACACAAGCAACAAACGTATAAAAAAAATTCAGATAGCAATAAGTGATCTGTTGAAACCAAAGTGGGGCTGGGCATTCCATTTGGATGGGATGTACAGGAAGGACTCACTCAAAGTGTCATTTGAGTGGAGAACTTGATGGACAGAAGCAGGCAACTATGATAAGGTCTGGGACAAAGTTTTGGAGGCAGAAGAAATGCCTAGTGAGATGAGAACACACTGGTGTGTATAAGAAAGGGCAAACAGGTCTTGTTTGTGTTGAGGTAGGAGGGGTGGGGGTGGAAAAGAAGAGTGACAGGTAATAGGGAAAGCACATGAGTGTTAAAGAACTTTCTGGCTGCTCTGTGAAGAATGGACTCAAAGGGGCAGAGCAGACAGCATCTATATCTTGTCATAAGGCTGTCACCTTATTCCGAGGCTTCCCTTGTAATTGCTAAGTCCTCAAAGGTCACTGCCCACTTGGCCATTTGAAAGTGAACTTCCCTCAGGTTTTGGAGCAGCTATTACTTTTGGTTAAAAGCAAGGAACATCAGTCCGCTGCAAACGGACCTTGATGCCCCAGAGGGGAGTTCTCCTTGGGCGAGGGAGGCAGGCCTCCTTCGATCAGTGCAGGCGATGCTCTGGTTTTCCCCGTGTTTACTTCCTTTGGTGCTTGCCCTTTCAATGAGTTGCCTTTCCTGCTTTCCTGGCAGTCCCTTATTCTGCCTCTCTCCTCGCGCTTCCCTGGTCCTCCTCCACCCTCGTTTTCAATCCTCAATCGTGCATTTTCTGATGCTAGCAGGATTTGAACTGAGTGTTTCCACCAGGGCGACACTAGCAGTTCGCCCTTCAAGATCCAGATCCAAAATCCACCCTCTGGTCCTCGGCCAAGGAAAGGGGGCGGGTAGGGACCGCGAACCTTATCTCCCGGGCTCCGCCTCCAGGGGGCTGAGAGCGAGTTTCTGAGCCTCTGCGCTCTGCACTGGCCGCTGCAGGGAGAACGGACTCCGGGCGGAGGGCTGCCAATCCGTTTCAGCTCAGGTCTTGCTCGGGTTGGGCTTGCCACTGCCTGAAACATACCTGTCCCCCTGGTGCAACGCTCAGCTGGCAGCGACTGCAACCCCGAGCCTGGATACCGCGCCAGGTAAGGAGACACCTCCTACTCCCCTCTCGCTGCCAGAATGACATCTCGGGGGGCCTCAGGGCTGGCCCTCCAGTGGCTGCAATTTGGCATTTTGGGTTTCCCGGGGGTGCCGTCTTCTCCCTGCGCCAAAGCAGTTGGTGAAGCGTCCGGTGAATTCCGCGCCCAGGCTGGAGGCTGAGAAGTCAGGATTTGTCTTGCAAAGTTACTTCATGTTAATGAATCTTGGGAGGTTCTCTGGGTGCAGATTCCTGCCTTGGAGTGTTTGGCCTCTGAGTACGATAACGTGCGTTGATTTACTCCTCTGAGCTCAACCCCACCCTCTGGCTTTTAGCTTCTTGGAAGGGTCTCCAGCATCCGTCCACACGTGGCGCTGAGCGCGCAGAGCTGTGGGTCTGGGGCTGTGTTGGGTGGACCAGAGGTTCCTTACCGTTGCTGCATTATGGACTTATTCCGGGACCTTTAAAAAAAATCGATGCTTGAGCAGCAACCCAGACCAATTACTCAGAATCTCTGGGGGTGGGACTTTGAGCATTAACATATTTTAAACTTTTCTCAGGTGATTCCAACGTGCAGTTGACTATAGAAAGCAGCGAACTACGGCAGTGATTCGCTGTGTGGCATCTGGCCAGCAGCCGCAAGCACCTGGTAACTTTGAGAAATACAAACAAAATCTAGGGCTCTAGCTCCGCCCTAGACCCACTGAACTTAAAACCTGAGGTTGGGGCCCAGAAACCTGTGTTTTAATGAGCCCTCCAGGTGACGCTAGTGCTTGCTGAAGTTTGAAAACTGTTGGGTTGGATCTTATTTAATCAGGGAAGACACCTGCAAATTTCCCTCCACCAAGGGAGGAGGCAACAGACCACTTTTCAGAAAAACTGTAGTTATTTATTAGTAGAGTTTTGCCCATATTTTTAAAAAAAGCATACTGGGCACTTTAAAAGATCTTATAAAGGGGAGACTTAACCATCACCGAATAATTTTTAAGCAGTAGAATTTGAATACTTGCTTTAGGAGAGAATAGGAATTTTTCCTTTTCTAAAAGTTGAAATGAAGCCAAGGAAGAAATATACATGAGTCTTCCAGCTGTAATAACAGGAATCTTTGACCCCTGATGAGATGTTCCTGGATCATCACTGTCATCAGTGCAGGTTACAGAACTCATATGCAGTATTTTTTCTTTTCCTAAAGCAGTTGAGGGTTTAAGGGATTCATGTCAATTCTCTTTAGTCAAAGGGAATTCAGTGTTGCAGGCCTCTGGATTATTGAAGTGGACCATTTTTTTTTTCTTTTTATAGATATCTGAGATTTCAAAATTTTGGCTAAAATAGTTCCAGCTGTTTCTAAGCCATTAGTACAAAAATAGAATGACTTTGCAAATGGGCTTAAATGGATTAGAAATCTGACATTGGATAAGAAAATCTGGAATAGGCATGACTCCAATCCCAGCACATGTGTGCTGCAATGAACACAGTGCTAACTCTACCAAGATTTTCTGTACAGAGAACATTTATTTTCCAAACTGCTTTTTTTCTGTGCCAATTTGTGACTGAGGTATATAGACTTGTTAAGGGTTAGGTACTAAGCTTGCATTTAAAGAATTGGGGGAAATTTAGATAGTGCTTAGGAACAGGAACTTTGGTCTGAGGCAGACCTGGGTTCAAGACCTGCTCTTCTGCTTCTCTGTGCTCTTGGATAGTTGCATAGCTTCTCCCAGCCTCACTTTCCTCATCTGTGAAATGTGGGGCATACTAGTACACTTACCTCATAATTCACATTGTTGTCAGAGTTAAATGAAATAATGCTTCCAAAGTGCCTAGCATAGTAAGTTAAGTATTTGTTAGCTTAAAATACAAACTCATGTATACATACCATAAACCACATAATCCTCAAACACCTTAAAATAATATCTGTGTTGATACATGATTAGATTTTGTATTTAAATACCAACTGCACCCTTAGAAGGTGGCTATATGGACATCCTCAGATTATCCTTATAATTTTATTACATACTTTATGGAACTTTCTGGAAAAAAGTTTTAGATTAGCTTCAAATCAATAGCCTAGTTTTTCTTTAGTCACTGCGGTGAAGGATTTCACCTTCTGGTAGCCTTTATAATGTATTAACATTCATATTTAAATAGCCATAAAATCTGGTTCTTCAGAATACTTTTCTTTATAAAAGGAAATCCAAATAATGAGAGAGCATCTAAAAGTGGCATGGTGTAGTCTTCAGGAGAGCTAGTTTAGAAGTACTATCTGGTGTTTCGTAGGTTCTTAACAAGAGAATAAAGGAAACCCTATCCAGTTACATCATGGTTTGTTCAAGAAAATATAAGAGAAAGCAAAATGAGGACGCAGAGCATGGACAAGCCTAAACTGGCAAAAGGGGTAGGTGAGGTAATGAGTCCTTTTCTTTCTTAGCTGCAATAATTTCAAAATGCTTCAAGTCACACACGCATACAATCAATTCCTTTCACATTATTTGATTGGAACTGATCTCTATTATCCTCTTAGGACCAAGTAGATCTAGTGAAAAATATTTATGGTATTAATGCCAAAAAAGATGCCAAATTATTCCGTACTTTGAGATTAATTTCCATTCTCTTTTATTTTAGTGATAAGTTGAATAGTGTATTACTGAGAATGCCTTTTATGACTCATCTGGCATCTTTAAATGCAGGAGGTTGTAACCTGCCTATTACCAATCTTATATGACTTCTATAAGACTAAACATAAAGCAAGTTCCAGCATCTAAGCATGTAAGTCCTCCAGGAAATCAGATCTTCATTAGAATACTTTAAAAATTATAATTTAATGTTATTAAAATGATTAGAATTAGAATTTAATGTTATTAAACTAAATGTAATTACAATTTATAATAACTAGGGTTTTCTATTTGACTTACTGTGCAAAGAGGAGTAGCTGTGGGGATGAAAAAGGTCAGAGGCACACCTCTTGATGGGAAAAATGGAGATATATGGGAGCAAATTCAGACTCTCAGTAATCAAATGATGTGTTCTGGATAACTTAACTGAAAAGCTAAGAGAGTCTATGGTGTTGCAATTCAGAGTGACAGATGTGGCAGCACTGCTTGCAGTGAATGGCCAACTAGGAATGATCAATATCGCAATGCCCCACAGTGACTTTATGATTCTCCTCTCATAGGCGTAGGGTCCAGAGCAGATATGATCATAAAGAAGTTGTGCTTGGTTTACATAACCTGGCTCACTTAGAAATATTTTGATGAGGGTTACCTGGCATTCATTTAGGTTCATTTTCAGGCCCCTCTTTGTTCCATAGTGGATGGTTTTACTATTAAGGTCAATCTTGAAACTGTTATGAGTAAAACCTATCACAGGAAATGGATATGTGTTTTTATTTTGTATTTATTATCGTTGGATTATATTTCTCAGCATGCAATGGTAATTCTTTAGTTTGCTTCATTACTATTCTTGTGAGAAACAAAGTTGAAACGTTTATTTCTGGTAAGTGGTCCAGTCTCATAGGAAGAAAATGAACCATGAGACCAAATTCCTCAACTTTCTGCATAGACTCTTGGTTAAAGACAATGTGCTCTGCAGCCAGACTGCCTTGCCCTGAATCCTGACCTCATTACTGTCTAGTTGTTTGAACTTGGACAAGTTACATAATCACTTTTTGCTTCTGTTTCCTCATTGGTAAAATTGGGGTAGTAGAGCCTACCTCAGTAGGGCTGTTGTGAGGAGTAAATGAGTTAACATATGTAAAGTTCTTAAAACTGCCTGGTTCATAGTAAGTGCTATTATTTTACTTTGGGCCTTAATGAATGCTTTAAGCTGAGCTCTCTCTTCTGTTTTCACCTCTGAAAGTGAGATCCTAAAAGGAAATAGTAATTTGGGTTATTAATGTGGTGTTCATTTTATGATTTTTCTGTTTTATTTAGTGGGATAATTTGTCTCAGAATAAGTGAAGTACTTAAAGTTTCTCAGAAAATAATATATAAAGAACAACATTTTTATAAGGTCCCAATTGATACTGCTATGGCTGGCCAGAGACCACACCTAGGGAATCACTGCTTTAACCCACTGGTTCCCAAACTTGACTGGACATTTGAATCACCTGAGAACAGTTTTTTAGACGTGTTCTGTGTTAGAATGTTTGAAATTTATTGTGAAAAGAGTAATCATGTCATTTATAAAGAGAGTCCCTGGAACTTATCTACACACTAACTATTTCCATAGGATTCTCATGTACTCATAGAATTTTTAGAATGGTTAGGGATGTTAGAATTTGCTTAATATAAATGAGGGAACAGGTTTGGATATGTCACTCTCAGGGCTCATGAAGAGTTAGTGGTGGCACTGGATAACAATTCATATTTTTTGTATTCTACTTAGTACATTTTTCATTCAACTGTCTTGCATTCTGAAAAATCAGATAATGTTGACAAAGAGGTACATAATCCAGCTTACAGAATACCATTGGAATACTGTAGTTATACCTGTTGCACTTATCCCAGTTAAATTTCAGGGACATTTACTTAAAATATTTCTTTAATTAAAGAGCATTGAAAGCAATATGTTTACAATGCTAAAAAAATAAATCTGAAGTTACCGGTTGTGAAAAGGATAATTTTTTCACCTGTGCCACTTCAAATAATTCAATATAATTTTTTCTCCATGTTTTTTCTTGGGCATTTTGGTTTTTACCCATGAAATACTCAGAGAGATCTTTGAAAATTTCAGGAAACATTGACAGTTTTCTGAAGTCCAAGCTTAGTGACCTTCTGGGAATCCTGCCAGATGCTTGTGTTTGATTCAGTGCTTAGTTTTTGTTTGGACTTGTCTTGTTTTCATCTAGGTCAATTTAGCCATGATTACAGTGTTATGCTACCTCTTAACTGTTTGTTTGTATACTCACTGGTGTCAAGAAGAAAAGACTAAGGACCAAGAAAATTTTTTTTTTTTTTTTTTAAATTCAAAGTAAAATGTTCTAGTGAAGTTTGAGCTTTTTAGAAAGTTCTTTTAAAAAGATTCTTTGGAATTTTAGTGTTTTACATTAATTATGTGATGGGTAAATAAAAGCACTCAAAACTTATGTATTATATTTTTATGAGAACCTTTAAATTCATAGGTGATTCAATGGTAACAACTTATTAAAATACTAAATTAATATACTTTAACATTTTTAGACTTTGTTGTATATGTATTTTGCAACTTTATTAGGAAGAGAGAGTTTGGTTCCACTTATAGGGTGTGTCTAGGCACGTGTTTTCCAGCAGTATTCGGAAGATGGAATATTAAAGATAAAACATGGAGGAACATTCCTTGTTAATGTTCAGCCATTCATCACATAGCTATTAAGTGTCTACCAAGTGCTTGGCTATCTTAGGTAAAGGGGATTCAGACAAAAAGTTGCTAAGGTCTGTTTTAGATAGTCTGTTAATAGCCAATCTGCCGTTTCTTTTTTAAAAATGAAAAACTCCCTTTAATTTATTATTAAAAAATAATATTTTGTAAATACCTTGAACAATGTAGAAGGCAAAAATGCTTCTAAATTAAATTTAAAAACCTCAACAAGCATAGCGTGATGTATCACTGGATTTCTTAAACCATTTTTGATTGTCGTTTGACATAATGTTTATTAATCTTTAGAAAGTGTTCAATGTGGTTTGCAGTAATGTCTTGGCAACAAGTGGAGAGATTATCCCAGAGAGAAGCATTGTGGAGAAGGTAAATACCCAGGGTGCTGAGAATCAGGCTGCTCTCCACCGTTTCCCTGTTGATCATCACCTGTTCTCTTTGGCAGTTTACCTTTGGATCATTTTACAGTTCCTTTACTTTTTTCTCCCTGCTCAGGTTCCTTGTTAGCTAGCAACACTGGGCTAAGTTTTGAAATGACATAAAGAGAAATATCAACTGGGGAAGAGGGATGATATGTGTCTTAGTTAGCCCAGGCTGCTAAAATGAAATTCCATATAGCAGGTGGCTTAAACAACAGAAATTTATTTCTCATGTTTCTGGAGGCTAGGGAGTCGAAGATTAAGGTGCTGGTCAATTTGGCTTTTGAAAGGCCTCTATTTCTGGCTTACAGAGAGTGATCTTTTTGTTCTTTTCTCATGATGAAGAGAAGGAAAACAAACTCTCTGTCTATTTATAAGGGCCTACCCATCCTGAGGGCACCACTCTTGTGATCTAATTACCTCGCAAAGGCCTGGTCTTCAAATCTCACCACGTTGGGAGTTGAGGCTTCCACACATGATTTTTGGGAGAGCAGCTTTCGGTTCATAGCAACATGATAATTGTTTTAAGCAGAGTGGTATAGGAATGGGCAGAGTTCCTACTTGGGTGCCTATGGAATGAGGAGGGAGCAGGGTTGAAAGGGGAAAGTAAGATGCAGAGCTCTTAATGGAAGCAGAGGCACATGGAACTTAATTCAAACTCTTGTATTTTTGTAACGACAGCAAATATGTGAGTGTGACGACAGCAAACATGTGAGTGTGAAGTGTGAATAATAGGTACCTATAATCTAAATTATG
This sequence comes from Macaca thibetana thibetana, assembly GCF_024542745.1. NCBI lineage: Eukaryota > Metazoa > Chordata > Mammalia > Primates > Cercopithecidae > Macaca > Macaca thibetana. Next base: position 56,945,565 of record NC_065581.1, on the reverse strand, counting down.
TGTCATTTCTATACTACTATTTAGATAATATTAATATTGACGTGTCAAATACTAAATAAAGACCAAGAAGACCCTGGACCGGGAATTGGCTTCTCATCCAGCCTGCCACCAACTTACTGAGATGCTGGAAGCTTAGAAAAGCCTACAGTAAGGAGAGTGCTTGCAAAGTTCTCTTTCATTTTGCTATTTGTATGTTTTTCTTAGTTAAAGGAACCATTAGAGGCCATCATGGAACATCTAAAGGGTTGCATCTGAGAGCATCTTTTTATAGAGTTTAAGTCAACATGAAGTCGTTGGATCCTTTAAGAAATCGGTCTACTGAGAAACGTAGAGTTTATTTATTCCTAAGATTCCTATTGAGGTACATCTTAGTTCATTTTATGCTGCTGTAACAAAATACTTGAGACTGGGTAATTTATAAAGAACAGAAATTTATTTCCTCACAGTTCTAGAGTCTGGAATCTAAGATCAAGGCACCGGCAGTTGTGTTGTCAGGTGGAAGCTGCTTCCAGGGTGGCGCCTCATGGCTGCACCCTCCAGGGGAGAGAAACACTGCATCCTCACCTGGTGGAAGGCTAAGGGCAAGCCAGCTGAAAGCTGCCTGAAACCTCTTTTATAATAGCTTTTCACAGTTCCCCGTGGCTGGGGAGGCCTGATAATCATGGTGGAAGGCAAATGACACATCTTGCCTGGTGGCAGACAGAGGAAATGAGAGCTAAGTGGAAGGGTTTTCCCCTTATAATACCATCAGATTCGTGAGGCTTATTCACCACCATGAGGACAGTATCGGGGAAATCATCCCCATGATTCAATGATCTCCCACCAGGTCCCTCTCACAACACATTGGAATTATGGGATCTATAATTCAAGATGAGATTTGGGTGGGACACAGGCAAACCATATCAGGCTTTAATCCCTTCATATTGGAGGAGCCCTTATGGCCTAATCACCTCCTAAAGGCCTCACCCCTTAATACAATTACATTGGCATCATGTAAATTTTGGAGGGGACACATTGAAACCATAGGAACATACTTGAATGTTCACTGAAGATGGATGTTACTGTGAATGGTGAATAATAACAGCTTTTTCTTCCAAACAAATTGTAAATTCTTTTTCATGATGACTAAACAAATTTATCTTTGACTTCTATGTGGAAACTATATAAAAATTTTTTTCATTGGTCTTTCCAACACTTGAAAAAAAATTTAAATTTGAATTATGGCTTTTTGTTGGAAATCATGTTTATATGAGTAATCAAATTATATTTTCGAGCTCTAAATTATATGTTTCCCAAAATGTTAACAGTTGTGTTTGGGTTGTGAGATGATAGACTTTTTTATGCTTTTCTTTTGTTTTCTCATGTGTATTTTTAAATACATGTATTATTTTTATAATGCAAAAATGAATACTTAGATACATGCTTTGTATATGGAAACATTTGGAATTATAATTTCAAATTCCCATAAAAGTGAGAGATAATGATTGTTAGAATGTGATTAATTCATGTTCCTATAATTCATAAAGTACATATTGTACCAGATGTACTTTTAAATACCAGACACTAAATAGAGATGGCAACATCTGGGGAGAATGAAATAATTATTTCTAAAAAGTAGAAAATATTATTACTCCTTGTGAATGCCAAAAAAAGTTACCTGTTCTAATACATTGAGGCCATATAGAGTAATAGCTAAGATTATGAGTGTTGTATGCTTGTGACTCTGACATTTATCACTTGTGTGACTTTGTGCATGGTGCTTGACCTTTTAAAGCTTAATTTGCTATCTGTCAAGTGGGTATTCAGAGGACCTACTTCATAGTATGGTCAGAAGGGTTAAATAAAACAATGCACATAAAACTTTAGTATAAGGGCTGGCAGATACAAAGTACTCAGATTAGTTCAAATTAGTTATTATCATAAGTAATATTCTCCTAAGCTTTTTCACACTTATATTTGAATTTCTCTGTTTTGGAAAGCTTGTTGCTTCTTGAGGTGAGAATATTCTTCACATAACTGAGGACCTGGAGCAGATGCAAATCCAGATTTTAGCCATTATCCACCTTGTACTTGGGAGAGGGAAGTGAGAATGTGGGAGAAAGGTGTCCGCTGAAGGTGGCAGGGCAGTGGCAGCTCTGACAAAAGCTTTTGAGCTAAAGCTTTGTGGCTGTAGGTGTTGATTCTAGGGTCCATGAGGCTGTCAGCCTTTTCTATAATGGCACAGTTGCAGGCACTGTGGTGGTTGGGTGAGATTAAGGGTATCGTCAGATCTTGCTGGTAACTGCAAGTGGTTTGTGGTGAGCTCCTGGATTTAGCGATTGTGGAGGCTTTTCTTTTTTTAGAAGACTGCCCTGAGTTTCAGCATCCACTGCCTCCTCAGCAGGTGCCTTCATGTTTCTGCAGTCCAGATTTGCTGTATCAGTATAGCTATGCATTAATTTATCCATTCAACAAATATTTATTCAGCTTTCTCCAAAGATTTGACGAGGTGCTAGGGATGCAGCCCGAAATATGACATGATTCCTGTCCTCGAGCACTCAGTTTGTTGGTCAGTTTCCCCTTAGATTCTCTGGATGCCATGGTTGGTTGTCATATTACAAGGCTCCCAGCCCTAATCAATTGCTGCTTATAGTAGAGTACTTTGAGCAGGTTGTTGATTGTTCCATATCCAGTAATGTGAAGGCTTATAATTGGAATATGTTGTCAGATCCATGTTCTCCTCAAAACTGTGGTGAAGTCTGTGTATGTAATGTACATAAATTTTTACATGGTATTTAGACTAACCATGTAGTCTATTAAGCTAAAAATAAAACAAAAAAACCATAATTGAATTGAATGAACTGAGGCTTTATAGAAGAAAGCCATGGAGGCACTGGGAGAATCAGAATCAATTACTTTTAGGATACATATCTCAGAATACTGGAAAAAATGTGAATATTTGACCTCTAAGTCATTCTAAATTAATTAAATGAATGTCCAGTTGCCTCTGTAGAATAGTTAGAGCCATTTATATATGTGTGTTTCCTTAACTGTGCCTCTAAATGTTTTTAATTTTCAGGTGGAGAGTGTGATTTCACATTGGACATTTTTGGCCAGACTTATGACATTATTAAATGCTAAGGTTGACTAATTTATTAGGTGTACATTTTAAATGATTCTATGCCATTTTAGATATGGTTGCTAAGTTAAATTCCAAATCTCCTTTCTAGTAATCTGTCATATTTTTGAGCCTTTGGCCTAAACAGCCTAAGTGGGATTAGAGAAGCAATTGTATTTTTACATTTTCAAACTTGATTTGAACACTAATGACTTAATTTAAAACCTAAATGTGTTTATGCTTTCTACTTTATCTACTCTTTCATTTTATCCCTAAGGATTAGCATTTATCATAAAGTTAACTGAGGAAAACATTTTCCTTTTTAAAAATTTCATTGTTTTAGTATTGCCAATGCTTAGACAGGGCAAACCTGTTTTACTTAAGGGAGTGTTCTCAGGTAATCAGGACAGTATAGAGCTGCAGACTTTTCAAGTTGCAATGAAGAAGACATGTAGCCCTGGTTCTTTAGAGTGCAATACTTTGCTACTGTCTATTACTGTAGACTCTAGAGAATTTTAAAATTTGGCTTTTTTTCCTTTCGAATTTTTTCTTTTCCTGGGATTTCTGTATTCTCAGAGCCATCTATTGATAGGTTCTCAAGTAAAAACGGGGAGGAAAAGGCAGATTTTGCTCTCATCAAAAACTGTAAGAATGGATTTCAGTTTTTATAACCATTGTTTTCAATAGGGAGTTGAGAAGTTTTAAATGCAAAACTATAGAAAATTTAAACTATCAAGATGGAGAGGCACCACCAGGAACTCCCAAATAGCCATTACTGTATATTTCATCACCTTCACAGCAAGGAGATATTGTCAGCTGTAAAAACATTGAATATATGCCATATGAAAAACAAGAGGAGTAGTGAGTAGACAAGTTTAATTTCAGTGGCCATTAGGTACTTAGTGGATTGAGGCAAGCCGTAGCCAGATTGCTTATGATACAGTTGTGAGATGGACTATTTGAAATACAATTTTTTAGAAAGCAAACTAATACTCTGTTTAATTGAGTTCCATATGGTCTAATACTAGAGGTAAGCACTGTGGAAGATACGATCTGTTTTTGTCATGATTTGCTTCATGGAGAAGATGGGGCTTGACCCAGCCTTTTGAAGCGTGCTTCAGTTTGAACAAATGGTTCTGTTTAGACACACTCTAGTTAACACAAGTCATGGGCCTGGCAGTATCTTACAAATTGTTGTTTGTGATACGAATATTGTTTATCCCAACAATACTTGATGCCTTCACCCCTCCCTATAGCATACATATTGAGCATACTTTCCAATACCAGACACCTCCAATGATGGGAAACTTTCTATTTTAGGGAAATCCTCATCTATTGAAAACATTTTTCTTAAACTGAAAAGCTTCTCCCTGGAGTTTCCAGGTTTTGGACCTAATTGTGTACTTTGGGAGTGACAGAAACAAGCCTTATTTCTTTTTCAATGTTCCCAGTATTTGAAGACAGCTAATATGATGCCCCAAGTAGAACATCATATTCTGAAACCACTTCTTTGAGATGGTTTGTATTTATATCTCCACTCTGGTCAGCCTTCCCTAAACACATTCAGTTTTGATCTCTCTGGCCATTGGTAGCTGAATAGAAAGGATATAGCCCTGTTCTTTCCTCAGTGTAGTTCAAGAGCAAATTAATTCTTGACATCCAGTTCACACGAATGAATTCAATTTGGCATCAGCTAAGACCATTTAGTCTACTCAGACCTGCTGCTGTTAAGCCACTTTATTCCCAATGAGCATTCTACAATTCTAATTTTGGATCCCAGAAGTTTTGTATTTCTTTTGAATTTTGCTTTGTTGCAGTGATCTATTATTTATTCAGTTGATTTTTTTTTGTCCAAAGTCTTCTATTCCATCAGTTAGTCATCTTTCAAGGTTTGCTTTGTCTAGAAATTTAATTTGCAAGCTATCATCTTCCCTCATTCAAATTATGAATAACCAATTAGACAGGGCGAAGCATAGAACTCTAAAACATACCACCAGAAACCTCCTACCAGGCTGACCTCAGGTGTTATTCTTCATTAGGGGGCCATTTAAATAGTCTTATATCCAACTTACATTAATTCATTTTCATTTTTGAACTATCATGAACAGTATTCTCCCGATGTCAGCCTAGTGCAGCTATCAAAGAAGTACAGGTTAGTTTTATACGATCTATTTTTGGCCCTTAGCAAGCACTGCAGAGTGTTCAGTGACTCATTCCTTTTGTAAGTTTTGTAAGTGCTCACAAATAGGAATGAGGCTTAGAATATTAAACAATCAGAAAAGCCAGAACATCAGCCAATTGGAGTGGGTTCAGATCCAGTCAAAATAGCTGTGCATACACAATCTGTACAGCAACCCTGCTTTGTACTAGCTGAGTATAGGCCTGGTTCACAATTGTTTTTAACCTTCAGGCTTGTGGGTTTACCAGAGGCATATATATACATTGATATTCATAGCTATTTATGTTCTCTTTTGCCTCCCATTTCTTTATTGTATATACAAGATTACTTATACTAAGTTTCTGTAAGTTTATGGTGTTTATTACCTAGACCCTGAACATTAATCTATAAGCCACAAATTAAAGTGTGTTTTGAGATAAGCCTTAGAACTAGGAATGGAAATGGCTTAAGGGACTCAATGTAACGTGCCTAGTAGGAATGGAAGGTTTAGGTGTAGAGAAGTAGGAAATAAGATGTTTCAGTATGCAGGAACTGAAGTCCTTGAGTGGAAGCAATCACTGAAGCAGGGGAAGATGTTGTGCTTTCTGGATGAGGGGCAGTGTTCAGTTGGCTAAGAATACATTTGTAAATAGCCTGACAAAAACAAAAAGGCCAAAATAAAATGACCAATCAAGAGAAAGGATAGCTTTTAAGAGATGGATATGAAAAAGCACGAGAAGAGTGCTCACACATTAAGAGGGTGTGATTTCTAAGCAGACGAAGATAAAGGAGAGAAGTGTGAGAGTATGGGTGAGGGAGCTATTGAATTGGGAAATGAGGAGGTCATTACTCTTCAGGTGAGCATTTCCACTGGTGATGGAGATGAAAGTGAATGTTTTTTGTATTTTAGAAAAAAAATCCTAAATGTGTACTATTAGGGAAAACGTTGCCTTTTGTATCGTTTATGAAGCAGTGTTAAAAATGATGTTTAACAGTAAATGTGTCTTTAGATATAATAGAAAATATAGAAAGTAAATAACTTTATGGGAAATGTTCATGACAAAGTATTAAAAGAAAATGGTTACAGTTTCATAACTTATTTCTTAGGAAATGCATCTTTTATAAATATGAAGTATTCCTTTTGATCCTGTTTAACACTTTTGCTTTGAATTCTATTTTTCATACTGTATTTATTTTATTAGTGTTTACCTAGTAAATTATATTTCTCCCCTTTATATTAAACATTTTCTGTCACTGAGTTTTAGGTGGATTTCTTGTAAACAGCATATACAAAGACTTAAAAAAATACAATTTCAAATTTTTCTGGATTCCAAACAGGCAAATTTAACCCATTAAACTTTATTATGATTGCTAATATGTTTGGACTTTTTCCTTGAAGTTTACTAATGTTTTCTGTTTTTACCATGCTTTCTTGTTTTTTGTTATAACTATTTTTTTTCTGTTACTTGGAATTGTTTGCTTTATTTTCCTTTTCTACCAGTTTTCTCTGGAAGTTATAATCCTATTTATATCATAATTTTTATAATTATATTTCTATGTATTAACTAAAACATATATTCCTATTAATGGCTGATTGGTATCGATTACCCCCTCATTGTTTTTAGCTTCACTTTTATGATAAGAAGTCTCTAGACAATCTAAGTTTTATTTCTTTTTAGGCATCCTGCCCATTCCCCAAACCCTTAGGTTTTTTTGCTCTATTCTTTGAATTATAACTTTTCACAAAAATATGAAATAGGTCTTTTTTTTGCCTATTCAAGCAGCTTGATGTTTGTAACGCTTTTTCAGTTTGAAGATTCAAATGTTAATTTAGCACTGAAATTTTTTCCTTTACCATTTCTCTCCTATATTTCTCCATATGCCTCTTTTTAGTTTTTTCTTCTGAATATTCTTTTGAAATGTTTTGTAAAATCTGTGTTCTTTTGCATTGTAATCTGGTAGAAGTCTTCAACTTGATTTTCCATCTAGCTATTTCCATCTTCAACTGTATCCATTATTAAGTTTTTAATTTTCTGAGATGCTAATTGATTCTTTTTCTTTTTATTCACTAATATTCTTACATATATATTTGAATATCTCAATTAGATTTAAATGAGTCATTTTACTGTTATTAACTGTTTCTATGGCTGTTAATGTATTCATAGAGTTCATGGTTTTTCTTCATGTTGCTGGTTTTTATTGATATTTGTTCACTCTTATTTGTATGCCTGTTTTTGTGTTTGCAATTTTGTATTTAAAACTATCTGGAGCTTGCCCCCAATAATTATAAAGTTGGGCAATGTATTAGTGTCTTATTTATTGGATATGGCTGCTTACTGCTTCTCTTGGATTTTGCTAGTGGGGAAGCTACCTGGGGCCTGTCTTGTCAATCTAGTCTAAGTGCCCAAACTCATAGATTACTGTGGATACAAATAGAAAGAGTTGCACAGTGTTCAAGAGGCCACTCTTCCTCATTTGTGTAAAGTATATCCTTCTCTGAAAGCCACCTACTTCTGTCAGAGCTCTTTTCTTCCTCCTGCTGTGAGAATTCTTTTTCTTCCAGCTCTGAGTATTATTGTTCTTCTAGTCTTCCCAGCAATGTAGGCTATGGAGTTATAGAGGTATCGCATTCAGTGTTAATCTGACAATATTCTAAAGCACCTGTAATTATAGAAAGGAACAAGAGTCATTTTGATATCTGCTTTATTACTTCTACCATGTAGTGAACATTTTGGACCAAGCAATATGTGGCTCTGGGGATCTTGTTTGCAGTTTCTTCTGAAAAGCATTTGGATGATGTAGTAAAATAAGAGCATCTCCTTTTGGATAAAGTCTGACATATTGTAATTCTGAGACTGCACTTGGCAGATGCTTGAGAAATGTCTGGTTTTCAGGATGAACGAAGTCCAGTGCAGCTGTTTCTGCTTTACACCATTGCATCTGAAAATCTGTATAACAGAACGTAACCAACTGACTTTGGAGTGCACAATGAGATAGGAGAGTTTCCCACCTCATGAATCTCCTGCTTTGTAGGAAGCAAACTTGATAACAATACTGTCTTGAGTTTATACAACATGACCCCTTTTAGAGATCTATTCTGCAAGAATTTTTCTAAATATTTAATGACAGTATTAATGTTTGTAATTCACTTTGTCACACTAGTCTAACATAGCAGAGTTTAAAATGTCTTTTTAAACATTGCATATTGTTCTTGTTTTCTAAGATGTGAGCCAAAATATTTACTAACTAGAATGTTTTTTAGTTCTCTTGAGTTGCTTTTTCCTAGGATGTTTTCATTGTTTACTCAGTTGAAAGTACAGTATTGTCAGTTTTTAGAACGTCAGATATAGTTTTATTCAAATATAAGAATAAGACACATTCCAGTGCCCAATTATATGTCTTCCCCAACTCTCCACAATTTAAGGTTATGTGTACTAGTTCTCTCTTGCCATCCCACTTAGCAGATAGTTAACATTTGACTGTGGTATTCATTTGCTAACTTTTTGTGTGTGTGTTGAAAACAATGTCAAATAGTTTAAGAAATCTCATATGTTGGAGTCCTAAACCATATACTGCAAGAATTCAGCTGGATTTTTGTAGTGCTTATTACTCATTTAAAAGAAAGCACATTTTCATGGGATTATTTTTCATCTTGATAGCTTAGCAATCAAAAAACTTATGAAAAGAGAATGATCTGAATGTTACTGTGTATGTCTTTTGGAGCTCTTTAAAAGTAATAGAACTAGGATAGGTATTATAATTTTGATCATAAAATGTTAATTATAGAAAATTCATAACATATTAGTTCTAGTGTATTCAGTTTGAATAATGAAAAGAAATGACTTTTTTGCAGCTTTAGAAAGATGATTATTAACCATGTATTTACTAGTATACATAATCAGTAAAATATTTAAGACAATGGAACTGTAGCCAATTGGAAATGGAAGAGATTCTCAAATTCGCTTATCTTCTCACCCCCTGGTTTTACAGAGGAGTTACTGAAGTCTAGCCAGGCTTGTTTTCTTGCTCAAATCCCTGCAATGTCTTAGTGGCCTTGGTTGGGATACAGAGAGTCTAGTTCCCAGTACTATCCTCTTTTACCCACACGTAGCTGAGTAACGCCAGGAAGGAACTGAATATTGTGACTCATCACTTTTAAAAAAAGTTGCTGTTACCAAACTGAATGTAATGCTTCCTTTATTAACAAATGCAGGATGTTTATCATTTTTCCATACCAGAGCTTCCTTTTATATGGCAAGAAATTGCACACTAAGTTATTTTTGAGGATAATCTTTTTATTTTCCATTCTTTTAAATATAGTCGTGTTTTATTTGGGTCTGCTGAATGTCAGGATGGTATTAATTCACATTGATTGTTACTTCCTCAGGAAACCTCTTCTGGCATCCTTAGTAAGTGGCATTAGAGTCATCTGGGAGGTAAAAGAAGATTGTACCATATGAGATGTGTTTTATTCTTGGCTGGTCAGCAAGCATTTTTCCTGTAGAAACAAAAGATTGGCTTTTGAACTGGTGGTGCTATGAAGGGAAGGTAGGAAAAAGCATGGCAGTTTATTTGAGGGAAGGGTAGAAAACATTGATTGGAGCTCGTATATTTAAGTAAGCAATTATAAACCTTTCACATGGGTGATAGAAACTAAGAGTTAAGATGAATTTATTTTGGAAATGAAAAATTTGAAACAAAATTGATAAATGCCGTGTTTCCCATAAACATATACAGCTAGTGTATTTCAAATTTGTGCTTTCTCAGTTGAAAATAAGAAATAAAAGATTTAAAATTGTGCATATTAAGCATGTGATAAGGAGTTAGATACTTATACAAAAGGTATTTTGCAATTGATTATGGTTTTGAGTTGTGCTTTCTTCCCTTAAACATCAAAAAATAAGTAAGCCTGATAAAAATCATCACCTTATAAAACATGACAATACTTTATGTTAATAGCAATACAAACTAAAAAAAATTATATTACAATTCATCCTGGTCAAGGATACCATTTGAATTAATATAAAAAGTATATATATTCCTTAAAAAAATAAAATGAGGCTGTACAGAAATAAGAAAAACTTTGGAAACTTGACTTTTTTATTTTAGGGTAAATAAAATGTAATTATACTCTTAGCACTTAAAGGATGCTAAAAATTGAGTTTGCTTTATGATATTTCTCAACTGATTTATCATTGAGAGACCATATTGTTAAAGAAAGAGTAAAACTTTGACTGAGTTCTTTGAGATTGATACAAGATTTCCCCAGCCTTTCAAAGTCACAGGGCACTGGACTAGAAAAACCTAGTATGCAAATTGTTGTGTTTCCATATATGTGGCTTAGTTGGGACTCCCATAGGAAAATGACTTTCAATTTTTTTTATAGGACCCACAGAAAGAAATACATTTTACACTGTGACACATCTGTATTTATTTGAAATATGTGTATCAAATATATCATAATATTTACCTTTTGTACATGCAGTGTGCTCTGACATTTTCTTTTCCCTTCCATTCTATTAAACACTATTGATCATAGACCACTGAGTTGATTTCAAGATCAACCAACAGATCATTATTTGCCTTTTAAAAAGCACTACCATAAAAATCCCTTCAGTTTTTGTCACTGCGGGTGGTGGTGGTGTTGGAGGGGATGAATTTGTAGTTATAGGAGATCCTTATTAGTTCTGTTTGTCAAATAAATTTCAGGTACACAGTCAGATTATATTTTCTGGCCTCATGATACTCATGGCCAATGAGTTGAGTGAAAATTAACATATATTTCTGCACTGGAACATTTCATTTTCAGTGTGAGAACCTCCAGAGGCATTCAGGAGTTAAAACGGGTCAGGTCCTATGACTATTTGATTGGAGTGGACAGGAGAAAGAGAATGACCCCAGCCTCTGGCTTGAACATCTTGTAGATGGTGATGTCTTTCCCTGAAAAAATTCAAGAAAAAGAAAACCAAATTTTCTTGCTAGAGGGTAGAGTGGCCTTTACCCTTGCCTTGGAAAATGACCATACTCCTCAGACTCAATCCTAAAATAAGGAATGTGGAGCAGAGCCACTAGACAGCTCACAGTGGACATAGAGTATAGGCAAAAAATAAATGTTTGTTATTATAAGGCACAACAATTTTTGGATATATTTGTTACTCAGCATAATCTAACCTCTTATGGTTAGTGTAGGATAATTCAATTATGTGTTTTGCTGGTGGAGCAATCTCCTTTTGAGATATTAGCTTTATCTAAAACACATGTAAGTTTAAAAATATGTTTATTATTTCTGATTTTAAAATAATGCATATTCTGTTGTTTTTTTTTGAGACAGGGTCTCTCTCTATTGCCCAGGCTAGAGTGCCACAGTACAATTCAAACTCCTGGGCTGAATGGTTCTGTCGCCTCAGGCTCCTGAGTATCCAGGACTACAGGCATGAGCCACCATGCTCAGCTAATTAATTTTTTTTTTTGTAGAGACAGTGTTTCTCTGTATTGCCCAGGCTGGGCTCGAACTCCCGACCTCAAGCAATTCTCTTGCCTCTCAGCCTTCTAAAGTGCTGAGATTCCAGGTATGAGCCACCATACCCAGCCAAAATAATGCATATTTTTTATAGAAAAGTTGGAAAACATCAAAAAATAAAAATTACATATCCATAATGCTATTATCTGAAAGTAATAATTTTTGACATTTCTATGAAAGATACAATATCACGTAATTAGCTTACTATATAGTTTTGCATTTTTTGCATTTTTTTCTTTGATTGATATTTTTTAAATTGTCATTAAGCATTCTTGGAACATTTGAATTTTATGCCTCTGTAGTACTCCATCATATCGATGAACCAGCAATTACTTATTCTTATACTTTAGTCATTTGTTTTATTCCATACAAGGAGTTTTAATGGACTAAAAATCTCAGCCCTTGATACTCAAAAGCAAACAGTAAGCCAGACCAGGATCCATGTCCACTCACTCTGCTTAGCATCAGTTGCGTCTCCCCATTACTCAAATCCTGGCACACAGTGGGTCCATATATTCGCCTGTCAAGTAAGCGTTTTCATCTGTCCATACTTTTTTAGAAAATTAAGCGTAAATTTCATGTATGAACCATTTCATGTCCATACATGAAATTTACGCTTAATTTTCTAAAAACTAAGATGCTTTATATTTCTTCTACTCTACCTTCTAGCAAGAAAATTTGGTTTTCTTTTTCCTGAATTTTTTCAGGGAAAGACATCACCATCTACAAGATGTTCAAGCCAGAGGCTGCGGTCCTTCTCTTTCTCCTGTCCACTCCAATCAAATAGTCATAGGACCTGGCCCGTTTTAACTCCTGAATGCCTCTCAAATTAATTTCTGCCCTCACCATCCTTCAGGCCCTTACTGCCTCTCATTTGACTGCTGCCATGAACTTTCCATCTTCCTGTACACCATTCTCCCTATTGCTGCCATTGTGAGCTTTCTAAAATGTGAACCAGAATATGTTTCTGCTAAAAATCCCTCCTATAGTAAACTTCAAAGACAAAGTCCACTCCTCTTCACTGAATGCAAAAGGCCGTGTTCATGCTGTTTCCTGAGTACCTGTCCCATCATTCATTTCCTTCACTCCTCACCCCATTCCCACTCTCCATGAGCAGTTCACTCCATAAATACCTTTTCAATGAGCACATCTTGTTCTTTAGTGTTTTTAAGCATTTTCAGGTACTATCTTCCTGTCTTTTTAAGGTCATCTAGCAAATTCCTGGTTTGCCTTTAATTCACAGATCAACTTTACTTCCTCTCAGAGAATTTACCCATTTCCTGTCAGCCAGCCAGGAAGTAGGTATTCACTCCACCAAGCTCCCAATACCTTGTACGTACCTCCATTAACATCTCTATTATTGTACTGTAGTTACATATTTGATATCTTTCACAATAAAACCCTATACTTGCTGAGGCCATCACTAGACTTTCTCATCTGTGTATCTTCAGTGCTTAGCACATTGCGCGGATAATAGTAGATGACTATACATATTGTTGAATGATAGATAAACAGCCAAATAATAGTGGGAAAATATTTGTGTATTAAATTTTATCTCATGATGATTCTTTCTCTTTCTTTTACAATCTAAACAACCAAGCTTCGTGTATTTTTCATATCAGAACCAACTGTCAAGGCAGGATCTGAAGTTCATCTACTCTGAAGTGCAATAACTGATAAAAGTTTATGTCTCCCAGGGGAGTTTTTATTTAACAAGGATAGAATGCTTAATCTAAAGAAAGGAACCTTACTTAGTAGAATTTCCCAGAGGCTTAACAAGCATATGAGATTAATTTTAATTGGGGATTGCACGTGGGACTTAGAAGTTTTCTTAATGGCCCATAGGCTTTGTCTAAATGTGAGACCAATTCTCTTGCTTGCTGGCTCACAGAATGAACTAGCATGTCGTATTACACAGCACAATCATTTTTGTTTCTATTATACAGCATAGATCATATGAACTTCACATCTGGTAAACATTTGTACATTGAATGTGCAGCTGCCAAGAATTGTGGTTTCTTGGTAACATCCCAGTGACGCTGAGTCAAGGTCACAAAACCAGCATTGCAGAGTTTTGGTGATCTGGAACTGTATCCTGCTTTTACTTATTGAGAAAGTTACTCTCTCAGTTCCTTTGAGGACCTGTCATGGCACCATTTTAAGTTTGGAAAATAACTTGGGCAATTCAAAGCCCATCATACCATTTGCGGCCTCCCCCTACGCAAGCCATCGCACAGAGAAGGGAATATTATTCACTGAAAAAAAAAAATCCAAAGAAAGTATTTGTTAATTCTTCTCAGTGACCTGTTTTCAAAGTTTGATAGTCTCATCAAAAGTTTCATTGTCATACCAATGTAACTCCTCCCTAATTTAGTTTTATCACCTTGCACTGTTTTTTTTTATGGAAGTGAGGAACATTTGATTTTCATATAAACTGCAGTGCTGAAGATACCAGTGCATTGTACCATAAAAGCAAACCAAACAACACCATCACACAAACAGTTCAAGGTAAATTAAGGTAGGAAAATGGGGTTTCACAGTGTGACTCAAACTAGGCTTGCCAGTTAGCTTTTGCCTCCAAATGGAAGTCTAACATTTTGGTGTGTGGTTTATATTTTCAACATCCTCAGTGAATTCTGTCTTGAAAAGCCAGATACCATTAATATAATGTAGGAACTGGTTTATTTTATATTGATATAATTTATAAAGCTTTTAAAAATGTTTCATGATAGTTATTTCCCTCTGGGATTATGAAGAAGAGGGACAAATACCTATCTCTTGAAAGTTACAGTAGAATCATTAGTAGATGTGTTCATATACATTAAATGATGAGGAACATTTTGTAAAAAGTTACTTTGCTCTTCTTTCTAGAAAGGAATGATATAGCATTCCTATATTTCCAGGTGAAGAAAGCAAAGTGACTTTTGTTCGTATACACCTGACTGTAAAAACTACCCTGTGGGTAATTCAGCTATGCCCTATACTTATTTTTCTCCCTGATGTTAGATGAATTAACAATTGGTAACATTTCTAATGTTAGATTTTAAAAGAAAAATTCAATATATTTGGATTCTTTAAACAATTCTCTTTACTATTTGTACTCTTGGGAAGAATATTTGAAATAAGGTGAAAAAAGGACATCACGAAATAGGAGGCATAATACTCTTTGTAACTTCCAGAAACATGTACACCACAATAAAGACAGGATGCTCTGTGATTAATCTATTTAAACACTGTATGCTTCCAGGGATCTCCTACCCAGGAAACAAAGCCCACAGGAAGACCATCACATAGGAATGGTAAAACATCACAGGCGCTGGGATGACTAGCTGTGTATAATTTTACCTTCTGCCATTCTAGAATTATTCAAACTTAATTTCAAAATATTTTTTTGTTCCCATAATTATTGTGTTTCTTGTCTTTTTAAAGTAATTAAATTTTAAAAAGACTAAAAATATTAAAGGCCATTAATATGTTTAAAATTTGGAATCCTTTTGTTTTTATGCCAAAGTTCTCACCTGATTATTTTCTGATGTAGATTATTTTTCATTGAGTACCTGAAAATAGTACATCCTTTGGACAGGAACAAGCTGAAAATTTGCCCAAGTGGCAACCTGTAGGCAGACGAACACCAGGTCTCTGCTGTCAAGTACATTTTTGTTGCCTTCATTCCACCAGATACTGTAGATTCCATCTGGGCTAGAGTAGAGCATTTAGCTACTTCAGGCTTTCAAGTTTCCTTACTGAGGAGTGAGTAGTAGCCCACTCAAAGTGAAGCTCTTTTTAAAAGAGTTCAGAAATTTTGAGTCATTCTATTACTCAGCAGCAGGTGTTGGAATCAATGAAAACCAGTTGACCTAGTGGTTAGTTTCTTGATAGCTTGGGGGTTCTCAAAATGTTTTAAAGAAATGATTGTTTAGTACAGGAGCAGTTGTTTGCTTTAGTAGAAATCTTATTGTAACTTGCATAATGTTAAAGGAAAATGAAATGTTTTAAGGCTTTGTGGGGAAAAATTTTAAATTTGTGGCTTTGGAGGAGTCAGTGGTGTTTAAACTAATTTAGTGGTTAAAGTGATCATTTTTTAGAATTTGAGAAAAGGGAAATCTTTTCTGACTTTTTTTTTCCTGGAGGGTCAGAATTTTGTTTTTCTTTCCCTGTTTATTACGCTTTAGTTTTATGTTACAATTTACACTGCATGCATGGTATCTTGCTCAAGAGCATTGCTGTTCTTTATCACCGTCAATTTAGAGAGAGGTAGGAAAAGCGGTTGGTGTGATTTGGTTCACTAGTTGTGATAGGTTAAGTAGTACTTTTTGTTAAATAATAGAGTTTAATTTAACTACAATATTTCAGCATATTTGTCCAAATTAAATCCAATATGTCATTATTTTCATTTAATGGCTCATATTGATGTGCTTTTTCCATTAAGGGACTTGGTAAAACAGAGCAATATCAGAGAAAGAACAGCCCATAATGTCAATGTTTTTGTTTTGATTTAGTTACATCTGCTGATTTTTAGAAACCCAATCCTTTTTTGGTATTAAATATGATTTTTTAAAAATTTGTTTATGTCTCCCATGTTCCAAAAAGACTGTGAATTATTACGTAGTATCACTTATTGACATAAGGTATATGGGTTTCAGAATGAGAAGCATTAAAATAGTATTTTTGTTTTAATTACATATAAAATAAAGTATAGACAATGACACACTTTTGCTAAAGAAAATTGTAAGCCTCCACATTAAGTAATGGAATTCAGCTATACATGGCTATTTGTGCTCTTTATTTAAGAAGTAATTATTGTCTATCTACTATTTTTATGTCAAGAACTATGAGCCTGAGATTTTACCCTACTTGCAAGCTAACTATTCTGGTACAGTTTTATAGGTGTTGGCAGAGAGGAGACTGTTGAGTCAGGGACAAAAGACTTTATTGCTCTCAATTTCATGTTTGCATTGGTTGCTTTTTCCCCTAAGCCCTGTGGGGTGATATGGAAGGACCCAGATAGACATTGTGTGCATAGTGGGTGTGTGTCATGGCCGAAGAACTCCAAGCTCAATAAATCCCCAGTCTTATAAAAAGGATACTTGTAAATCTCTCCAATGTTTGTACTGGAAAAAATTACCTTTATTATTCCAGTCAGGAAACAAATTTGTCCTTATCCCAGGAGAGAGACCCTGTCTCCCAAGGCTGTAGGGGATGTGTCTCAACATCTTTGGGAAAATAGGTGGAAATAAGATGCACAGAAAACTCCATGAGTATCTTCCAACATTTTACAGTTTAAAAAATCAAACAAAATGTAAAATCTTAATGCATGTATCAATTAATTTAGTTCTCATAAGGTGAAAGTCTTTTGGTGACTATCAAGATGAATCATGGTACGTTTTGTTATTTTGGCAATATCTAACGATGTTACACAACTGAGCATCTTTGATTTAAAGGTAGTTTACCACGAATGCATCATGCAAATATCATTCTACATTGCTTACAATTTTTATGTTTTTTTTTAAAATTAATATTATCCCCTTACCCAAAACCCCAATGTAATAGCTGTAATTATCATAAGAAACATTTACTGGTGACTGCCAGAAAATTTTAATGTGCTTTGTTTGGCACATTAAACAAATGTGCTAAGCATGTAAAGAAAATTGCATAAACTTAATACCTGAAGTTTTAGAAGAATTTAATATAGTTTTTAAATTTAATGATTCAGTTACTTGGAAAAGCAAATAAATAGGTGTTTCAGTCCATGTTATAGAATGAAGGATATTACTTATGGCATCCAAACAAAGCCTGAATAAAATATGAAATAAGAAAGTACAGTGTTTCCCTTCATATTAGAGGGACACTTTTGTTTCTCAGTGGGAAGACAAAAATAAACTCAAGACAATAAAGAGGAAAATAATACAGAAAAAAATAACATGCTACTGTCCTCTCATCTGCTCATGTTACCGTCAGTCATGGTAAGCCTGTCTTCAAATGAAAAGACAACAAATACATGAACTGATTATCCCAGAAAATAATGTTGGAAGAACACAGTTTATCCCAGCAGTGACTGGTAGAGTAACAGCAATAAAAGCTTATCCAGGGATTCCAATTGTTTAAAATTCTGAATAGAACATGGATATCTCTTCCTTTAATATACACTTTGTCAGCACTTAATACAAAAATAAATACTGAGTGAGTCACATGATACTCACTGGTATGAGAGCAAAAAATGTAAAAGGATGGTAAAAGTCAAGGACATAGATTAACCCACTCACCCTCCATTGCCAGAGCCACCAAGTCGGCTTTAGTTTTTTTGGAAACTGTGAGTACTAATCTGTGTGACTCACTTTGAAATTCTTGCAAACATTCCCTGGGAGTCCCCCCCCCTTTTTTTTTTTAAAGAATAGGAGCTTAAACTGAATAAAAAGATATCTGATTGACAACCTCATGAAAATCCTCTAGGCTGAAAGCCAAAGGATCTTTGTGTACATGATTTTTTTCTGAACCTTAAATGTAACCAGATGTATTTTCTTTTAATACTATCCTACTCAACTGATTTAAATGAATGATTTGTCTTCTAATGAGAAATCTGCGTTTCATCATAGAAATGGATTACATGTCTTAAATTTAATTACTCCCTAGAGAAGCAATGCCTCTTTTGTATTATATTCTTTGAATGTACTGAAGACTTATGTAATAATTTTATTATAGGCATGAAATATTACAGCTTTTCAGATGTATGGATGGAGAAACATGAAAAATATAACCACAATTATCGTGTGAATGAGTAAAGTATAATAAAAATCCTCATAGACAACATTATTAACCTCCTATTTTACAGTTAGTTGCCTGTGAAGCTAAAATAAAATAAAATAAAAGGATAACACTTTTTTTGTTGTTGTTGAGACGAAATTTCAGTCTTCTTGCCGAGGCTGTAGTGCAATAGCACGATCTCAGCTCACTGCAACCTCTACCTCCTGGGTTCAAGTGATTTTCCTGCCTCAGCCTCCCAAGTAGGTGGGATTACAGGCATGCACCACCGTACCTGGCTAATTTTTGTATTTTTAGTAGAGATGGGGTTTCACCATGTTGGTCAGGCTGGTCTCGAATTCCTGACCTCAGGTAATCCATCCGCCTCGGCCTCCCAAAGTGCTGGGATTACAGGCGTGAGCCACCACACCTGGCCAACACTTTCAATTTTAAAAGGACGCTGTAGTTCATGGCCAAAGAATGAAAAGCAAATATAAACCGTGAAACTGTGTGTATGTTTAGTAGCTTTCTTGATTTGCTTTTAAATTGGTTTTTGGCAATACTTAATCTATTTCAAAAACATTTCGATTCTGAAATAGAAGCAATACCCTGGAAACACTGATAGTAAAAGAATAGAACTATGTCAAACCTGACACAGAGAAGACTATCCAATAAATTCAAGTCTTTATAATATTTTATTTTTTATTTTTTAGAGATAATCTTGTTCTGTCACTCAGTGCAGTGGTGTGGTCATGGCTCACTGCAGCCTGGAACTCCTGGGCTCAAGCAGTTCTCTCACTTCACCTCCTGAGTCACTGGGATTGTAGGTGTGTGACATCACAGTCAGCTAACTTTTAAAAAATTTTTATAGAGGCAGGGTCTTGCCATGTTGTCCAGGCTGTTTTAAAACTTCTAGGCTCAAGTAATCCTCCTGCTTTGACCTCCCAACATGCTGGGATTACAAGCATGAACCACCGTGCCCAACCCTTTTTAATATTTTAAACAAATTGAGCTTTTTACCTTATTGCCTTATTCTTTGGGCAGAGGATTGTGAACATGGTGGCTGATTCCTAGCCTGGAACCTAAGACTTAAAACTTCAAAGTCAGTTTTATTAATTAAGGTCTAATTATCAATCAATCCTTGAGGTAAGCCTCCATTCATTGACTAAATCAGTGATTTCCAATAGAGGGATTTTGTGCCACAGAGACATTTGGTCATATCTGGGAACATTTGTGGTTGTCACAGCTGGAGGTGATGCTACTAGCATCTTGTGGGTGGACGGATGCTGCAAACCTCCTAAAATGCATGAGACTGACTCCACAATAAAGAGTTAATGTGGTTTCAAATGCCAGCAGTTGAGAAACTCTGGAGTAATATACACAACAGTACACTTAATGCACAAAGAAGAACTACAAAATATCAATTGAGAAGAGGCAGATTTTTCCCTTAAGAATGGAATTGAATTGTGTAATGGAAAGCAGAGGTCATATGACGTCAAAGGGACTTTGCTAAAACTCTGGGCTCCACCTTTTTGTGACCAGCTTCCTTTAAATATCTCAGAGCCTCACTGTGGTCTTGTAAAATTGAGGTAACAGCATAGTTTCTCCTTCAAAGTCTTGTAGGATTAAATAAAATAATTTGTGTGATTGCTTAGTCCATTGCCTGGTTCCTATAGGATCTCAATAAAAGTCAGCTATTTTTTCAAAGTATGAGGACGAAGAAGAGCCTTGTAGAAATTAGAACTGTCTAAAGATAGGATGGTTTGTTTAGAAGGTAGCAAGTTTCCTCTTCTTGGATAAGTTCAAGTACAGTGTGGACATCTTGTGTCCTTCCGACTCTGTTATGAATGAATGGCATTCCATCATTCTTAGTTATACAGAACCATTCTTAAATAAAACATAAAGTTTTTGCGAAACATAAAGGTTTTTCACAAGTCTTAAGCAGTTAAGAAATTTTGGGTAAGAATGACACCAAATAAGCATAGACAACACTGATATTGTTCAGCAATTTTAAACTTCCTTGGTGTTTTAATACCAAATGTTGACTAACTTTTTGAAAACATATTCCGTTTGTTCCTTCTACTAATCAGTGTCAGTTATTTGCTTGGATTCCCCCAGGCTATTTTCTCTGCTTCTGTAGCACCAGAATTCTTTGTACATCTTTTTTGTATTATTGCCTGTTACAAGTTGTGGCTGGCCTGCCATTTATCTCTCCATATAACATGACATTAATTGTGCACTTTTTGTATGCCAGTACTATGCAATGTGCTGTATATGTATTATGCCATTTGATAAGCAGGCAATAAATGTTAATTCAATGAATAAATATGTTAAGCATAAATGCAATATGATTACGCTTCAATGCGTTACGTACCAATGCAGTCTATTATTGAAAATTGAAAAAAAGATAAAATACACCTTGAGCCCACCCTACAAAAACTCTTTTTTTTTCTTTTTTTAAGAAACAGGATAATTTATAATAAACTTCCTGTACACAGTTAAGTGCCTTGATTGGAAGAATTGTGATTATTATATCTTCATAACACCACAGTGTTTATCAGGCATTTAATAAATAGAGGTATTCAGTAAATCAGGCACTCAATACATATTTGCTTGAAAAATGAATAAAGTGTAAGTCAGTGGATAGATGGGCAAAAATATTCATTGCAACAAGTCAGCTTCTTGACAAAATGCTATCTTAATTGGGTAATAAAATGAAATGTATCCTGATGATATCACAAAGGATAATTGAAGCATATCATCACATCCATCATCAGGATACAGTAATATGCTTCAGTTATGCAGTAGATGTTTTATTGCAATATTTTTGTTAATTACAGTTTTGTAAACCAGATCATATTTATTTATTTTAAATAATTTGAATTTGCAAAAAGTCAAGACGCTTGAAGAAATGGTAGGTGGTTGGCAAAAGGTCAGGTGAATAAGGCGAATGAAGCAAAATTTTGTAGCCCAATGCCTTCAACTTTTGAAGTGTTGGTTATTTGATGTGCAGTTGGGCATTGCTGTGGATAAGAATTGGGCCCTTTCTGTTGATCAATGCTGGCTGCAGGCATCGCAGTTTTCAGTGCACGTCATCAATTTACTGAGCATACTTCTCAGATGTAATGGTTTTGCTGGGATTCAGAAAGCTGTAGTGGATCACACTGACAGACCACCAAACAGCGATCATGGACCACCAAACAGTGATCATGACCTTTTTTTTTTTTTTCCCTGTTTTGGTGCAAGTTTGGCTTTGGGAAGTGCTTTGGAGATTTTTTTGAGCTCGGCTCAACCACTGAGCTAGCAGTCGCTGGTTGTTGTATACAATCCACTTTTCATTGCATGTTACAATTTGATCGCGAACTGGTTCATTGTTGTTGCATAGAATAAGAGATGACGCTTCAAAACAATGATATTTTTGATTTTCACTCAGCTCATGAGGCACCCACTTATTGAGATTTTTCACCTTTCCAATTTGCTTCAAATGCTGAATGATTTTAGAATGGTTGACGCTGAGTTCTTCAGCAACTTCTCATGCAGTTGTAAGAGGATCAACTTCAATGATTGCTCTCAACTGGTCATTGTCAACTTCTGATGGCTGGCCACTGTGCTTCTCATATTCAAGGCTCTTGTCTCCTTTGCAAAACTTGAACTGCCACTGCACTGTATATTCGTTAGCAGTTCCTGGGCCAAATGCGTTGTTGATGTTACAAGTTGTCTCTGCTGCTTTAAGACTCATTTTGAACTCGAATAAGAAAATAGTTCAAATTTGCTTTTTGTCTAACATCATTTCCATAGCCTAAAATAAATATAAAATGAGCAGTAATAAGACATTAGTAAAAAAAACATAAAGCAAGAAATGTGCATTACAATAGTGTATAACATAACCGCATTTATTTAAGAATGTATTCCAGTATGAAATGGCAAATTTCAACAAGGCAAAAAATACACAATAACGTTTGCACCAACCTATTTCCATCTAAGAGGGAGCTGTTGTTTTATAGATTTATAACAATAATAAGCCATGTGGTGATTTTATTATACAGTTAAAGAGCAGCTTTTGATTCTAGGAAGTGTTGGGAAATGTACTAAGAACAAAACAATGGTATGGCTAACAACTTTAATGAATTTATTCTGTTGTTTTTCTTATTTATTTATTTATTTTTTTACAAAGCCATATACTTTTATGCTAGGAAATAATGTTAGAGGACAGTTCTGAGTATTGAATATTCATCAAGTGCATTTTCTTTACACTTTGAAAACAAGGTAATTCAGCAAAGTTTGACTATCCCCCTAATATTTCGTACCAAATTTGTGATCTATAAATATTTTTAGTGTATTCCTCTTAAAAGAGGGTACTAAATTGTATTTAGACAATTTTATACTACAGATTAAGCAATCTTCTCATTTGGAGACACAGAATTTTAAATACTTTGCATAGCATGTCATAACACGTGAAGCTCTTGAGGTTTCATCATTACATGTCATTCTCATGTGAGATGGATTAGAATTGGCTTGCATCCCCTTTTATATATGCAACCTCCAGCTCTCAGAGGTGCTTAAGTGATCAGGAGGATCACATACCTCGTGCTTTGCAGTTAGGACTGGAGTTGACTGGAGTTGGGATGGTTTTGCTCTGTGTTGAGGAGTGAGTGAAGTTTTCTTGATGTTGCTAGGATACCACATGTGGGTGGAAGCCTTCTTCATGTTTAAGCCACGCACTGACTCCTATAGGTTGTTTCTAGAGCAATAACATTATGCCTTTTCCCATTTTAAGGGAGACAGTGTGGTAGATTGGAGAGAACACAGTTTGGGGAGTCAAGGCACTCAAGTTCTGATATTGGTCTGTCATTATAATTAATATTGGTTAGAATATTTAACCTTATTGTGCTTCAGATTCTATTGGCTAAACAATGAAATCGGGTTGGAAGGACTTTCTGGTACCTTTCAGTCATTGGGTTTGTTTATCTTGAGGAAAATTCTCTTTATTTTTCTATTTGGAATAATATGTGCACAACTGAATGAGTTTGCTTAATACAGAAAATACTGTATTCTGAAAATACTGTATGTTGCTTTGGAACATATAATCAGGTCTTACCTTCTAAATATATATTCTTATGTTTTTAATTTCCAGAAAGAAATTATTCTGTTATCTTGTTATTTTAGAAATAAAAATTATACTGAGGTAGATGATCTCATAAGATGTTTCATTGTTTAAAAATGTGAGCAGGTATGGAAAAATCCAGCTTAGTGCCCATGTGTTAAGAAGTTTTGGCCTGAGTAAAAAGATATGTCAAGAAAATATCGCTTCAATATTCTACAGGTGGTTAGAGAAAAGAATTGAACTGGAATCTTCTCTTGGTCAGAGGCTGCGAATAATGTTGACCTAGCATTGGCTGTGTACAACTCGTGAGTCTCACATCTGTATGATGTTGACCCTTGTCAAGAATTTCTTTTGATGATTCCCATGGGAATTATTTGGATAACAGAGTAAAAAGAGATGGGGCAGAATTTTCAGCACATTTAAAAGTTATCCTAGTATGAATTGGGCTTTAAAAGACTTCTTTGGTCAAAAAGGAAAGTTAGATGCATGCGAGCAGAAAAGGGACAAATTTTTGCTGTTTGTATATTTGGTTGTATCAACTTTTGGCTCTACTTGGTTCATACTTTCAAAGCTAAAATATGAATTTCCTAAAAATAAATTATCCAAAAATAATAATGTTAATTATTGGCTTTAAACACTGCCCTCAAGGAACTCACAGGCAACTAGTCAAGCAATTGGAATATATACACATATACACATGAATTTGTAATACCTTATAGGAAAATGACAGATGACTGCTTGAAATTAGCAGATAATGCATTATAAGTATTCAGGAAAAGGGGATTCCTTTCAACCATAACAATCACTTGTTTTTCCACTCATGCTTTTGCAAATTCTGCTGTTAAAAATTTAAAGGAAGGGAAGAAAAATATTTAGTTAGCTCTTACAGTTGGTTAGAGACTGTGGAAAGTGCTTTTATATGCCATTTTACTTAGCATTTTACTTAACAACCCTTCAAGGTAGATGGGGTAGATTTATCCTTGCTTTGAGAGAGGAGGATAGTAAGATTCAGAGATAATTAAGAAACTTGCTTTAGTCACACAGGGAGTGAGAATTTAAGCATGTTTTAACTGAAAACCAGTACTATTTCAACTATGCTGTAGTTTCTAGCAGTATGTGCAGGAAAACGCAAAAGTGCCTAGATTAGCGCAAATCTCCAGAAACATTTCCATCTTGATCCATAGTTGCACTGCCAGGTGAGGATGACAGACCCTTCTGCAAGTAGAGGGAGTGAGTCTGGAGTGGGGAAGGTGTCCAAAGAGAACACAGCTGCAGGATTAGGTGTCCTACACCAGTCTTTGAAAAGCGGATATTTGTGGTAAGTAAGGATACAGAAGGAGAGAGATGCTACCCATACTCTCAGAGATTTTATTGCAATAGGTTGAAGATTCAGCAGGAGGTGAGGAAATGGAAGGAATCAAATGACGACTTCTATCTCATCAGGCTTTGCCATGAGGGGAAGGAAAGAAAGGAACATGCAAATAAAAGAATCAAGGGAAGAACAATACTTTAAGTGTCAAATTTCTCAGTTTTGAAATTGCCTGTCACACATATATAACATAGGAGGTTAAGCATTTGTGAACATGGTTGAGAGATAGTTATTGGATGTGATGAAGAGCTGACCAAGGTTATGTGACTGGACAGTTTTAATTTCAAGTTGACTGTTCAGCTATATATTAACCTGCCCTTTGACTCTTTTTATTTGTTGTGCCTAAAAGCATTGAGTCACATAAAAGAAACTTACATGAAGTAAAGTCAAAGACTGGAGCCAATCCTGGGTTAACAATGAAGTGCTTAAATAAGGGTAAAAATGTTTAATAAATGGAAAACATAAGACAAAAATATTTTAAAAATCATTAATATAAAATATAACCATTTTGGTTCTTATTTTTGTTTTGCCTAAGAACCATATGCCATGATCAAACGGATTTCTAATTTGGAAAAAATGTTCTAAATGAAAAAAAAAAAAAGTGGCCTTGACTGTTTAGGGTAGAATGTTGAGTCTATTTTGGTTATCATGGTTCAGTAAAAGCTATTAAACCCACAGACTCTGCTAGTCTGTAATAGAGGAAATCCTTGTCCCTGTTCTTTCTCCAACATTGGAATCAGAGGATAACCATACTCTAGATTCTATTTATTCTGGCACAACTTAGTTCATTGGATTTGTTTCCAATTTAAATGATATTTTTGCCAGGTGAAGTTGGTAATGAAAAGGAATTTTAAAATATGTATTTAATTCAGTGAGATGCTTTTCACATATTTAGCTATCATTTAGAAATTACATTCATGATAGGATGGATAAATATTTTAAGTTGCCAAATTTATTTTTATAGTTGAAATTAGCCCAAATTGCCAACTTAAGTTGGATTGCAACAAACCAGTTCAGGGTTTCCATGGAAACATGATTTCATCCCATCTATGAAAACCATTTTGTGTTTTCTCCTTTATCATGGAACTTGAAATTCTGCAATGTTTTTCCTGTGATTCCTGCTCCAAGAAAAAGAAAACAGGTTTCCAATTATACAAATATTCACATTTAGCTTATTAAAGTCTAACTCCAAGGGACATTTTAATTTAGAGAGATAGACAATGGATATAGCCTAAAGTCTTTCCTATTTAGGTACCACTTTGTGTTTTTGTTATTTTTGTTTTTATTTTTAAATACTTCGGTCACCCTCCAGTTGCAATTGTTCTAAGCTATGTTAAATTCATACTTCTAATATCCCTATTATTTGGTGTTTAGCTGATTTAGAAATCTTCAGTGAAAGAGCTGTGACATTCTTCATTTTTACTTTCTCCCATGCCTGGTGCAAATAGGTTCTCAGTAAATATTCATTGAATAAATGATGGATCTGACATTTGTGTGCCCTCTGTGGGCTTAGCACTGTTAAGGGATCTGTAGTACACACACACACAAATTTATATAATATACTATTTTTTCTGTAAAGGAGCGCTCTACAGAGGGAAAATAATGAAATGTGTGTGCTTGATACTTACTATTTAACCTCATATATGCCAGAGTTTACTATTTCGTTTAATCTTTACAACAATCATTGAAGGGCCAGTGAATTATACTGACGTTTTCAGATGAAGATACTGTGGCTAAGCAAGGCTAGGTAAGTTGCCCATGAGAGTGATTGTTGGGCCAAGGTTTCAATACCAGCCCAACATTGGCAAGTACACTTGCTAGTTGGAGAGACAAGTCCCTCCACACAAAGCAATTAGTGAACTAGGAGGTATTATTGTCTGTGAGGAGTTCAGACAAGGAAAGGTTATGTGGATGAGGGTAATCATGGATAATGTAAATGAAAATGTCACTACATAATGAGCTCTATACCATATACTAATCAATATTACATATTTGTATTTTATCTATTGAAATAAAATGTCTTGGCTTTTGGATTTGTTTATTAAATGTGTACAATTTTTTTTTAAAAAGAAGACTATGAAATGGCATAAAGATACTTTTGTCATAGAAACAGCCAAAGGAATATGTGCAAATTGATTTATCATAGAGTCACAGAATATCAGATTGGTCAGTCCTCTACTTTTTAATAGAAAAGAAAACTGAGTCTAAGATAGCAGTCACACCTAATTTTTTCTTTCTCTCTTGCTTAAATTCATATGGTGGCAGAATCAGGCAAAACTCAGTCTTCCAACATCCAGTCTAATATCCTTTAAGCTGTGTAATGCTTTCACTTTTTCATTTGTAGCATAGGTACATGTTAATGAATAAAAATAATTATAAGAATTTTGAGTATTTATCATTCATTTTTTTCATACTCCAATAAACTATTATATAAACATGTTGTGGTGAAAACCATGCATTTCACATCCTTGTGCAAAATATTCTTAGAGATCACTGAGATGTTAAGTGCTCTATTAAGTGAGGTGAAAATGATGCTCCATATCAATTCATTATCGATTTTTCTGTGCCTTTTCCTTGGTTATATTTTGTTTCTTTGCTGACTCCAAGCTATAGTTTTTTCCTAGGTTTTCTCTTGGGTTCCATGTAAGTGTTACGCACTTTTGTTTTTCATGTTTAGTTGTTTTCCTTGAAAGGGAAAAGTTTCAAGTTTAGAAAGATAATTGTAAACATTCTTAAATGCTAAGTCCTTGTCAATATGTCGTTATTCTAACACTAGAATTTCTCCTATAAACCTAGAATCCCTCAGAATAGGAATAGGTATTTTATTGGTAGCAAACCTATGCTATAAAATTTCTTATTAAGTAGTATATATTCACAGTTAGAATAATATTCTTTGGGGAGGGGGCTGTGTTCCTGATTAGCAATTAACATTAAATAATATGTATCAATGGTGATCTCAGAATAGCAATCATAGAACCAGGATAATTCAAAATAGAAAAATAATGATGCAAACTTTAAAAATGAACCAAATTAGAGAGTACAAATCAATTGTACAAGGCTCCAACGAACCATAATGCATTTCTAGGAAACCCTCTAGTGTATTACATATACAATTTGAATATAAGAAATGTTAATGAAGTACTTAGCACTAATCTTACTTGCCCTTCGTCTTCTTTTTTTTATTTCTTTAAATTTTTTTATTTTTAATTTTTTTTTTGGAGACGGAGTCTCGCACTCTCTAGCCCAGGCTGGAGTGCAGTGGCGCGATCTCGGCTCACTGCAAGCTCCGCCTCCCGGGTTCAGGACATTCTTCTGCCTCAGCCTCCCAAGCGGCTGGGACTACAGGTGCCCGCCCCCACGCCCGGCTCATTATTTTTGTATTTTTAGTAGAGGCGGGGTTTCACCGTGTTAGCCTGGGTGGTGTCGATCTCCTGACCTCGTGATCCGCCCGCCTCGGCCTCCCAAAGCGTTGGGATTACAGGCGTGTAATCCCACTGCGCCCGGCCGCCCTTCTTATAATTAAGAATAATTTAGGAGCAAATGATTCAGGTTAGACCAAATTTCTTAAACTTTCCAGGAAATTTGAGTTGATACCATCTTTTTCTCCAGTGCCTATGTCACAATTTTACAATCTTTCAAACTCATCAAACTTGGTTAGAAAAATTTGAAAAATAATTACTCAACTCTTCGTTAGAATTGCTGACATATGCAATGCACAAATATTCATTGGGTTTTGATAAAAGTGTTATAGATTGACGTATTTTATTAATTAGCCTGGCTTAAATTCAACTGGAAACTAGGGACTAGGAGAAGGGACAATTAAAAAATAAGTAGTTTGAATTTTTAGAGCCTGACCCAGTGAAATAGCATTTGTTTAAAAAAATGGTGGCAATCACAGTAATTCAATTATGTGTGTCATACATTTGAGTGATATCTTCCTCCCTCCCCCAGTTTGGTAATTATTCTAGAAACACTGCAAATCAGATGAGTTTTTTGTTTTGTTTTTGCCTTTCGTTTTGCTTTGTTTTGAATTGAGGTAAATAATTCAATATAGGAGTTTCCTGCCTGCCACGGCTGTTTACATTACTACCCTGCATGCTCTGTGAGAATAATGCTGCTATTGACCACACCTAAGAACAGGTTAGAATATTTCTGACGTATTTTTTTAGTAACTCGAACTATTAAAAAGGTCTAAAAGAAAAACGGGACTAACTGGGTTAATTTTTTCTAACTCATTTTTGAAACAAACTAGAAATAAATGAAAATTTGTATTTGGAATACAAATTCCTTGGTGACTATGTGCTTTACAAATATTTTCTCCCACTGGGTGGCCTATCCCTTCATTTTTTTTTATATATATATATATACACACACACACATAAAATTTACACATATACAGAATTTGCTCTCACTTTATAAAGATTATATATATATTTATAAATAAAAATGTATATATAGAATTCTCTCTACATAAAGCTTATATATCCATTTGAATACTTAAGGACTTAAAGGAAACACAACCACCTTGCTACCGTCACATTTTTAAAAAATGCATTTTTTAAAATGGTGAATATTATCTAATGTCCTGTCCATGTTCAGTTTTCTCTGATTGACTCAAAAATATCTATTTACATTCAGTGGTTTAAATTAGGATTTCAACAAAGTCCACAATTGCATGTGATCGATGTCTCTTGTTTCCACACCCTTGTCATACCATTCATTTATTGAATAATTTTAGAATTTCTAGATTTCACTGATTTTGTCCTCTTGGTATCATATAACACAGTACTGAATTTCTTTTATTTAGGTAGCTATAGAGACTTGAGTAGATTCAAGTTTTACTTTTTATTGGCAAAAACAATTCACGGAAGAGGGTCATGTGCTCCTCCTATTATATCTTGTTGGAGGATATATGTCTTATTCTACTTTAATGATGTTAAGGAAGATTAGTGGGTTCATATGTAGTACAGCCTAATGCATCTGTCATAAATTTTCTCTCTAACCTTCCAACTAATAATATTAGCAGCCACTGGTAGCCCTTGCCTAGATTTATTATTCATTAGGGATTGAAAAACATGACTTTTGAATTCTGTTACTCTATAATTTATTGTTTCTCTATCATGTTTTATTACCTTGAAATATCATACATGTAGGAAAAGTAGGATAAATGTTTATTCTCTTACTTGTACCCATTTATTAGCAACCTTCAAAGGTGACCCGTCATGTTTTCTTATATTTGTCATTGTAAGCTCATATGTAGTTCAAGCTATTTAAATTATTCTTTTTTTTTATAATTATACTTTAAGTTCGGGGGTACATGTGCAGAATGTGCAGGTTTGTTGCATAGGTTTACACATGCCATGGTGGTTTGCTGCACCCATCAAACCTTCATCTGCATTAGGTATTCCTCCTAATGCTACCCCTCCTCCAGTCCCCCACCGCCCAACAGGCCCCAGTGTGGGATGCCTCCCACCTGTGTCCACATGCTGTCATTGTTCAACTCCTACTTGTAAGTGAGAACATGTGGTGTTTGATTTTCTGTTCTTGTGTTAGTTTGCTGAGAATGATGGTTTCCAGCTTCATCCATGTCCCTGCATAGGATACGAACTCATCCTTTTTTATGGCTGCATAGTATTCCATGGTGTATATGTGCCACATTTGCTTAATCCAGTCTATCATTGATGGACATTTAGGTTGATTCCAAGTCTTTGCTGTTGTGAACAGTGCCACAATAAACGTATGTGTGGATGAGTCCTTATAGTAGAATGATTTATAATCCTTTGGGTATATACCCAGTAATGGGATTGCTGGGTCAAATGGTATTTCTAGTTCTAGATCCTTGAGGAATCACCACACTGTCTTCCCCAATGGTTGAACTAATTTACACTCCCACCAACAGTGTAAAAGTGTTCCTATTTCTCTACATCCTCTCCAGCATCTGTTGTTTCCTGACTTTTTAATGATTGTCATTCTAACTGGAGTGTGAGGGTATCACGTTGTGGCTTTGATTTACATTTCTCTAAAGATGATAATGTGATGATGAGCTTTTTTCATATGGTTGTTGGTTGCATAAGTGTCTTCTTTTGAGAAGTGTCTGGTCACATCCTTTGCCCACTTTTTGATGGGGTTGCTTGTTTTTTTCTTGTAAATTCGTTTATGTTCTTTGTAGATTCTGGATATTAGCCCTTTGTCAGATGGATAGATT